>NC_134716.1:19066818-19369848 GCF_049634645.1 Pelodiscus sinensis
CTGTGAACAGCCTTTCTCCATCCTCTTTGGAACCTCCCTTCAGGAAGTTGAAGGCTGCTATCAAATCCCCCCTCACTCTTCTCTTCTGTAGACTAAACAAACCCACATCCCTCAGGGCTCATCTAGACTAAGCGGAACAGTCGAAAGAGGATATTCAAATTCTGCGGGAATTTGCATATCTTCTTCCGATGGCACTTTTGAAAGCAGAGCTTTTGAAAGTGAAAGTAGTTTATATGTGGCTTCTTTGGCGAAATCTCCCTCTCTTTTTGTCGAAAACCTGCGTAAACCTCATTTTTTGAGGAAGCTCCACTTTTGAAAGTGCGATCGGAAGAAGACATGCAAATTTCTGTGGAATTTGCATATCCTCTTTCTACTGTTCCACATAGTCTGGATGAGCCCTCAGTCTGTCCTCATAGGTCATATGCTCCAGCCCCCTAATCATTTTCCTTGCCTTCTGCTGGACACTCTCCAATGCGTCCATATCCTTTCTAGAGTGGGGGACACAGAACTGGACACAGTACTCCAGATGTGGCCTCACCAGAGCCGAATAAAGGGGAATAATCACTTCTCTAGATATGCTGGTAATGATCCTCCTAATGCAACTTAATATGCCATTAGCCACCTTTGCTACAAGGGCACACAGTTGATCCATATCCAGCTTCTCTTCCACTGTAACCCCCAGGTCCTTTTCTGCAGAACTGCTGCTTAGTCATTCAGTCCCCAGCCTGTGACAATGCTTGGGATTCTTCTATCCCAAGTGCAGGACTCTGCACTTGTCCTTGTTGAACCTCATCAGATTTCTCTTGGCCCAATCCTCTCATCTGTCTAGATCACTCTGGACTCTATCCCTGCCCTTCAGCGTATCTACCTCTCCCCCTAGCTTAGTGTCATCTGCAAATTTGGTGAGGGTGCTGTAGGGATGGAGATTCCACCACCTCCCTAGTAACCTATTCCAGTGCTTCCCCACCCTCATAGTGAAATAGTTTTTCATAATATCCAACCAAGACCTCCTCCACTACAATTTGAGACTGTTGCTCCTCGTTCTGCCATCTGTCACTACTGAGAACAGCCTCTCTCCATCCTCTTTGGAACCTCCCTTCAGGAAGTTGAAGGCTGCTGTCAAATCTCACCTCACTCTTCTGCAGACTAAATAAGCCCAAATCCCTCTCCCAGTAGGTCATGTGCTCCAGCCCCCTAATCATCTTGCTTGCCCTCCACAGGACCCTCTCCAGTGCGTCCACATCCTTTTTATAGTGGGGAGCTGTAACAGTTTTGATCCTTTGTGTGAGCACCCGTAGGGCTGTAGTGGGTCTTGCATTATTTACTCGCCTGTCTGCGGGCCAGTCAATGTTCAGTCATTGAACGGGGTTCAGGCCTCTTCTTTAGTCCCTTCGCTTGGGTGTGGGTTGCAAGGAGGTTGGGGGGGACCCAGGCCCTATACATAGCAGTTACCTGCCAAGTTTCAAATTCTGTAATTGCAGTGACATCTCTAGGCTACTTCCCTGGGATGGTGCTTCATCTAGCCCTTCTCTAGAGCCGTGTTGCTGAATTCCCCTTGTCCGGGGTTCTGCAGGCTAGTGTTTAGCTGCAGGGTCTAGCTCTGCTCTGTTACAAGGCCCAGCTCCCACTCGGAGCTGTCCAAGGTTCCGGTGTTCCCCAGTCAGCCCAGAGGTCTGCCTGGGTTGAGCTCCACGCAGGAACTAACAGGCCTTAGCTAGCAGCTCCTTCTATAGCAGCCTGCTGCATCCTGCAGTGAAGGCTGCCACTCTGCTCTGCTTGGAGGACCTCTCTACTGCTCCTGCTGCTGGTCAGGGTGCTGAAAGCCCTCCAGCGGGGAGGTCGGGTACTGTCCACCCCATTACAGGAGCCCAGAACTAGATGCAGTACTCCAGATATAATCTCATGAGTGCCGAATAAAGGCGAGTAATCGCTTGTGTAGATCTGCTGGTAATGCTCCTCCTGATGCACCCTAGTATGCCATTAGCCTTCTTGTCAACAAGGGCACACCGTTGACTCATATCCAGCTTCTCATCCACTGTAACCCCCAGATCCTTTTTTGCTGAACTGCTGGTTAGCCAGTTGGTCCCCAGTAACAATGGTTGGGATTCTTCTGTCTCAAATGCAGGACTCTGCACTTGTCCTTGTTGAACCTCATCAGATTTCTTTTGGTCCAATCCTCCCATTTGTCTAGGTCCCTCTGAACCCTATCCCTACCCTCCAAAGTATTCACCTTTCCCCATAGTTTAGTGTCATCTGCAAACTTGCTGAGTGTGCAATCCATCCCCTCAACCAGGTCATTAATAAAGACGTTGAACAAAACTGGCCCTAGAAACCATGCTTGGGGCACTGCACTTGAAACCAACTGCCAGCCAGACATCGAGCCATTGATCACTACCTGCTGAGCCCTACAATCTAGCCATCTTTCCAGCCACATTACAGTCTGTTTATCCAATCCATACTTCCTTTAATTGCTGGCAAGAAGATCACATCCATCGCATTCCCCACGTTCACAGAACCAGTTACCTCATCATAGAAGCTAACCACGGTGGTGCGGCATGACTTGCCCTTGGTGAATCCATGTTGACTATTCCTGATCACTTTCCCCTTTTCCAAGTGCTTTCAAGGATATGTGCGCAAATATTATAAATCATGAACACTATTCTCATTGGCAGGCAGTCAAAAAATTCAGAAGCTTTGCATAAATCTGTCAGCATCTATTCTGGTGTATTTCTTGTTAAAACTTTGAGGTTCATTTCACTCTGATTTATCAGGTGTCCTTGACATAATGGATATATTTCCTGAGACCAGGCTGAAGGATTGGGTTAAAATGTTAATATTACATAGTCTGGGTCTTAAGAAGCCCAGAGTAGATACTGCTTATCAAAAGAGGGATTTTAGTCTGTTTAAAGTGCATTGTGTTCTTTACAAATGCACAGGTTAATACTTTTTTAAGAGTTAATATATTTCAAAAATCAAATATATTGTTATGGAAGTTATTGAAGTTATTGATGTGGCAGTATCACAGGGAAGCCTGTTAAATAGGATTATTCAGAAGAGGGCTATCTCTTAACTTCCATAGTATACATAAACCTGCTAATCAGCTCATAATTATATTTGGAGATGATGCATTCGTGTTGTGCCTTCGTAAGCTATCAGGGACCCGGGTTGCAATCGGACAATACTTGTAAGAAGTTTTAAGTTACTGGGACTCTCTCTAAGAGGGAAGTTTCCATTTATCCAGAGGTGAAAGTAAGACAGTGTGCCACCGCTCCAGCAAAAGGGAGCAGGCAGGCTGGGGCATTCGGCTGAAGGAGGCAGTCCGGTGTGCTCCCAGCCAGGCTCCTGGGGCTCTCCTGCAGGCTGCCATGCTAAGCTGCAGGCATCTAGGCAGGGGAAAGACGCTGGCTGAGGATGTGCCTCTCCATTGGGTCCAGGTTTGCCTGAGTCTTGAGCCCTTTTGCCCCTCTCTCCACCAAACCCCCCAGACCCCATTTAGGGAAGCAGAGGGAGTCCCTGAGGTTTGTACTGGGACACTGCTTGCTGCTGTTCCCCTTCCTGCCACTCTCAGGGAGCAAAAGGAAGGCACACAGCTGGGTAGGAGAGGGGGGAAAGAGGGGAGTGACCAACACTGTGTGGTTTCCTCTCCTTCCCTAAGAGTGATGAAAGGGAATAGGGAGCAGAATCCTGGTGTGAAGCTTGGGGATGTAGTTTTAGCCCCTTGCCCTCCCTAAATAGCACCCTTGCTGCCCCTGCACTTTCCCCTGCACATACTCTAACTCAGGGGTGGGCAAAAGGACCTCCAAGTCAGATCCAGCCGGCCAATCAAGTTGATCTTGGGAGTGGGGGGAAGCACATGAGCTCTCCTCCTGCCCTGCCCCCGCCCTGCAAGGAGTGTGCGGCGCTTAAGTGCCACTCTCTCCTGATAGGGTGGGAGGAGACTTGGCCTGGGGGTAAGGAGAGAACACATGAAGTCTCCTCCCATCCTGTGAGGGACATGGTGCTTCTAAGCACTGCATGCTCTTTGCAGGATGGGGGCAGGTGGGAGGAGACATCAGGTGCTTTCCCTGCCCCCAGTCCAATTAGGGCTTGGGGCCGGGGGGAGCTCTTGAAGTCTCCTCCTGCCCTGCAAGGGGCTCAGCTGGCAGTTGACTCTTAAGTGCGGTGCTCCCTTGCAGGGCGGGGGCAGGGAGCAAGAGATGTCACGTGCTCTCCCTCTCTAGGCCCTGATGGATTTGGGGCAACAGGGGGAAGCGCACAAAGTCTTCTTCCACTGCCAGGGGCACGGGCACCTAGAGGGAACAGCTTGCGATTCCCTTAGCAGGGGGGAAGTGGCAAAAATTTTGTGTTCTCTCACCCCCAGACCAATCAGGGTCTGTGATTGAGGAAGCATGGAAGTGTCCTGACCCCGCCCCTTCCGCCTGAGGCCCTGCCCCTTATAGGGCGGCCCGGTACCACTTCAAAAATTTCTGAAGTGCTTCCCAGTCAAAAATTGCCACTCCTGTCCTGAGCCCCCTTACACACTCAGCACCCTGTCCTTAACCCCTGCTAACACCCCCAACCCTGAATGCTGCAACCCCGACACCCCTAACCCTGTGCCCTTGCTCACACATCCCCAACCCTGACTCCTTCACTCCCCTAAACAGACAGCCCCTGCCCTGAGCTCCCACACCCTCAAGCCACTGCACTGACTTCCCCATCTCTACCCTGAACCCTCCATGTTCCACCCCACTCTTAATTTTTTTATGGGAACTGTCATATCACAACCTTCTCATAACTCCCTGCCTAAGACCCCCTCAGGGGAGGGAGGGAAGGAGGGCAGTGCATGAGATGACAATACCTGTAAGAAATTTTAAGAACATAAGAACAGCTGTACTGGGTCAGACCAAGGTCCATCTAGCCCAGTGTCCTGTCTGCCGAGAGTGGCCAATGCCACGTGGCCCTGAAGGAATGACCAGAACAGGCAATCATCAAATGATCCATCCCATCCCCCATTCCCAGCTTCTGGCAAACAGAGGCTAGGAACCTCATCCCTTCCCATCATGTTTAATAGTTGGACTTATCCTCCATAAAGTTATTTTGCTGGGCAGGAGCTGGTAAGCTTGGCATGCAGCGCAATTGTGCTGGGGGTAAGGGAGCTGGGAAATCCAGTGTGCATGATCCAGCTGGGCTGCCAAGGAGCTAAGAAACCCAGTGGAGTGGCAGGGCAGGGGCTGGGACCAGCAGCAGGGAGGACCGACCTGTATTCAATTAGAAGTCCCAAGGTGAAAGAACTAAAAGAGAGAGCCATAGTTTTCAATGAAATGCAGAATCCAGAAATCAGAGTCAGTTCCAGAAGCTGTGTCTGAACTTGGGTTTTCAGTATTTAGAGTTCTGGCCCTAATCAAAACCCAAATGGAACCTTTTTTTTTCTCCCCATAAAAAGAATTTGTGTAGTTAAAGCAGTTTTAATTCTGAAAGAGGCAGTGTTCTCTCTGCCACTTTTACCTTGCTTCCAATTTCTGCAGTCCAATTCTCCAGTTCAGAACCCCGCTGGATATTATTTCCTTTAGCATTAGTATAGTGGGCCTCTTCATCTCTCCTACAGGTAGGAAGAAAAAATGGGAGGGAGAAATTCAGCAAACTTGTCTTTATATTAGTCATAGCTTTATTTTTTAAAATACGTTAATTACATGACATTACAACTGGGATGACTGGTGCCTGCGGGGGGAGCGGGTATAGGGAGGGCCACTCAGAGAGGCAGTGGGCATGTGGGGGCCCCACCCCATTTAGCAAATAAAAATAGAATAGTTGTAATCATAGTCGACTTGTGGTAGCACTTGGAAGGTGATCCGCCCTCCTGTGCCCCTGTCAGAATTTTATCAGAATTGTCATTCTAATGTATATTCTTTCCATCACTTGTTTTTCTTCTACTGTTGGGAAAGGAACTACAGTTTAAATTATGTGCTCAGAACAAAATAAGGCATCTGTAACAGACTGTCTCTCACAAGGATGAGCCAGAAACAGTTATTTCAACCCAGGAAAGCTCGTAAGTTTGAAATAAGAGTTCTTCTGTACTGCAATGATCACCTGAAACTGGCCCATACTAGCTGACTCAGGTTCAAGGGGTTTAGGCTGCAGGGTTATAAAATTTCTGTACGGATGTTTGACTGTATGTCCATTATAACTGTGTGCAAGCATATGTAATGCAGCTTATTACAATGCATACAATATGATGCCAAGTTTTAGTGAAATCAATAGATGTTTGTATGAATAAAATTTAAATAGCCTGTAATTTAAAGTTCAGAAAGACTGACTTAATTGAGTCTCATCCTACATGGGTAAAATTTAAAAATCAAATCAAGAGAAGAACTGCATGTGCAGAAAATGTGATCTTTATTACAGCAATACCCAGAGCTCCTAATCAGGATCAAGGCCCCATTGTTCTGTGTGCTTTACAAATGCATACAAAAATGGAGTCCCCATTAAAAGCTTACAGTCTTAAAACGAAAGTTTATATACATGTCGTCGTCTTGATATGTCCAGGATCTTACAAAAGACTTTTAACAGTTGCCCATTGAAAAAAATACTGCACAAATATCCACTTTTTCTAGATAAGCAATATCTTGAATATTTTTATAGTGTCAAATGTACTATGTAAAATAGTTTTAGTTCATTAGTTTATCTTGTAAATGAGGGTGCTAAATTCACTTCTATACTTCCTTGGCTCACGCTGTAGGTTCTAAAATCCCTTCACCTCTATAATATTTAACAGTTGCACTTGCAGAGTAGTTAAATGATATTGTGTCAAAATGTTTCAAGTACGTTTGAAACTCTTGAGGAAATAGACATTTTAACTGAAATTTTTGCTTTTGATATACTAAACAAAGAAAGGGGTTATTTTTTCTTCTTCCTCAGAGAATGAAATGTAGGCTTCCTGCTTGTGTTTTCCTCCTTGCTCTAATTCTAAAACTGTGAAGGCTTTTTTTTTTTTATAAAAACCATATAACACTGTTTATTACACTGTTGGTTTGCCAAGTGCAATCCAGTTGGCCAAGATAGAGCTGTATGACCTCGGAAATGCTGCTATAGAAATTCATTCTATAAGCATGACAATTGTGTGTGTTTTCTTTTCAAGGAAATTTACATCATAGTTAATCACCAATCAGTCATCTCACTGTTCAGGAACTGAGTTGTTAGAATTAACTGCAAAGCAGATAATGTTTCTTTAAACAAATTAAAACGGGGGTAGGGAATCTAAGGGCTTGCCTGGATCCAGTCCCCAAGGCTCAGGGCTCCCCACCCTCCAGCACTGGGGATCCCACACTGCCACTCCACCGTGGGGTTGGAGCACACAAAATGTACTAGCCCGGAGCCCCCTTAGTCAATGTGTGAAAGGGGAACGTGGGGAGTGTCTTCCTGCTTCTTACGTCGGTGAGGATTGTTGTTCTTTTTTTGCTTCTCACTTGTGTGCTGCCCCTGAATGATTTTTCCGTGGTTCAGCGGCCTCTGACCCAAAAAAGGTTCCTTACCCCTGAATTAGAAGTTACTTACATGTAGTGGTATTGCTTTTTTTAAAGAGCCAACTCAGAAAAGCTACGGTTGTAATGTTTGAAGTTAGAGAATGAAAAGGCCACTAACTTCTAAACAATGGAACTCATTAGATGCTGGGCTGGATTAACCACTAGGCCAGGGCTACTCAACTTTGGAAGCTGCAGGGGCCACAATGATACTCACAGCACATGCTGAGGGCCTCAACTTAAGTGTGGTTGCAAATATATGCAAATAGCTTCTTTCACACTGACAGGCATGAATACAAAGCACTTCCCACAATGGCTCCTCCCTGGGGGCTAGAAACACAGAAACCCTGTACCTGTTTGTTCCAGCCAGCGCATCTGCTGACGTCTTTCAGTACTCATCCTGCCTGGGAGATGCCTTGCTGTTGTGGAGCGTGTTCCCAGCAAAGGTCATGTTCAAAGCATCCCACCCGTAGGCTACATGTTGAGCCCTGCATAAACCCAAACCGCAATGCAGGCCACAAACAAACAGGCTGCAGGCCGTGTACAGGCAGTCCTCGGGTTACGTCAGTCTGACTTAAGTCAGACCCCTAGTTACGAACCCGGGGGGGGGGGGACCCCCGCTAGTGCGGGGTGCCTCCCCCACTGTCGCCGCCTCTGGCGGCGCAGGGGGCGCTTCCCCCCAGCAGACCAGGGAGACGCGGAGCTAGCCCCCCTTCTCCCCCAGCAGACCAGGCTTTTCTCGCCATGGAGGACGCGGGCGGCAGGACTGCCAAGACTCGCCGCGGTCCTGCCGCCCGCATCCTCCGTGGCGAGAAAAGCCGCTCCGCGTCTCCCTGGTCTGCTGGGGGGGGGGGGGCGCAGCTAGTGCGCCCCCCCCCCCAGTAGACCAGGCTTTTCTCGCCGATGCCTGGGGTAGCGCAGCTGGGGGGCTGCCGAGTTGGTCCGTAGCGCCGAGGAGCGGCACTGTGGGACCAACCCAGCAGCACCCCAGCTGCTCTGCCCCAGGCGTGTTCGATTCAGCCGCTGCTGGTCAGTTTCAACAGCGGCTGAATCTGGACGCCAGTTCCGACTTGCATACAAATTCAACTTAAGAACAAACCTATAGTCCCTATCTTGTAACCCGGGGGCTGCCTGTATTAAATAGCCCTGCACTAGGCTAATAAGGCAATAGCCTTAGGATCTCCTATTGTTTAGGCCAGTGGTCTCCAACCTTTTTAAGCACAAGATCACTTTTTGATTTTAAGTCTGTCCAGGATCTACCTCAAACCCACATACTCCTGCCCCCCCCCCTTTTTCTCGGAGGCCCTGCATCTGCCCCCTTCTTTGCTGAGGCCCCATCCTCCTTTCTCTGAAGAAGGGGTACAGGAGAGAGGACAGAGTGACATCAGCACCCCCTGTCTCTGTCTCCCCCACCCTGCGCAACAAGAAGGAGGCTGCCAGGGGACTGCTCTGAGGCTCTGGGCAGGAGCAACAGGGAAGTGGGAAGAGGGGCAGTTGATGTGCTGGCACTTGATAACCTCCCAGCCAAACCAGTCAGGATCACCTGTCAGAGGCACCAAGATCTACCGGTAGATCCTGATTGACTGGTTGGTGACCACTGGTTTAGGTGCTGCTGGTCAGGTAGAGGGCATGGCAGGGGCCAGGTGAGGAGGATGAGCAAATTAGCTCTTAGCATGTAGCCTGGCTGGAGCCTAGAGTGTTCTTCCCAGCAGGAAAGGCTAAACAGCCTCTTGTGCCTTAGAAGGAGTTATGCCAGCAGCAGCCTGTTGCTTCTGTTTCAAGGGGGCTGTGACTCCTCCCCATGCTGCAGAAACACACTACCAGGTATCCAGTTAGAAGTGGTGACCAGATGCTAAAAATGTGGTTACCACAGCAGCCTGTGCCAGCTGTGAGTGCAGTTTGAGCAGGCATTGCCCCACGCCTAATTTCTCTGGAGCTCTGCTGAGCTCTCCGTGGGACAAGGGCTTCCTTTCTGTGCCTGTGTTCATCTGGGTTGAGGCTGAGAGTCAGCTCCAGGACACTGCCTCCTGGGTCCTAGTCATAGAATAATAGAATAATAGGACTGGAAGGGACCTCAAGAGGTCATGGAGTCCAGCCCCCCGCCCTCAAGGCAGGACCAAGCTCCGTCTACACCATCCCTTTAGTGTCCATTAGTTTCATTTTGTGCATTAGCTAGATCCACTTCTGGGTAATGGGTGAATGCCTGTGGAGAGGCAGGGCAAAAAGGTAGGGGGGAGGGGAAGAGGCAGGACCAGAGCTGCAGTGTGGGAAACTTGAGCAGAACCTGCACGCACACTATCCAGCTTCAGCCAGAACTATTGCTTGTTCCCTCCTCCCATGTTTAAGGAATTAATTGCCACATATTAGGAAAAATATGTTCTGGATGCCAGTGCTTAACTTTTACATTGAGGGGCTTCAGATTTCTGATGTACCTTGTTTAATACTGTATTAAAATAAAATACACCCAAGAAAAAAAATGGATTTATTTTTCTGTACTGGGATGCACAGGTAACCAAGTCCTTTCGTTCTGCTCTGCACGCCAACTCCTCTTTGTACTTATAAGAGGTTGCAAAAGCACCGGAGGGAGTTGAACACGCAGTGTTGTAGGTTTCTCCCTCTTCAGGCTCTCCAGAAGGATTTTAGATTCACTTAGCAGGAGATGATAAAAAGACGGGTTGGATAGACTAAGACCGGGTTCTGTCCATTTGCTGGGTTTCTACCATCAATAAAGTACCTCACATTTTTAATATCTTCTGAGTTTCATTCCAAAAACATAAAGCTAAAAAAACTGGGACTTGGTCCTTATTTTTCTGCCTCAATTCTAATCCTCCCAAGAGGAAAATGTTGAGTAAGAATGGGAATGAGTGTGTTTTGAGAAGAAAATGAGAATAAAGGCTCATGCCTGTTGCCAGTTGCACCTTTGTAGCCTTTCTGACTTCAGGCCAGCATCTGGGAAAACAGATTTTTGTACAAGAAGAAATTTTTGTCCCTTCTGCTTTTTCACACCTCTGTAATCAGAATCTCATTCACTAAGCTCTGAGCATTTTTAAGAGTGGGGGGAGGAAAAAAGAAACCTCTGCAATCTGCTTGATCCTTCATTCAGCACCAGCCTACTAAACAAACACCTGACCGGATTGGTATCACAACAGCGGCCTTGGGTGTACTGTTCTTTTGAAAGATTCTTAAAGGTTCTTTTAAGATGCTGATTTTCAGTGAATTCTTTTTATTCAGGGGGCAGACAACACCCAACGGAATAGAGCTTTTGTCAACTTCTAGTCATTCAAAAGCTGAAAAGCTTTACATTATGTTTAATGTTTGTATGTTGACTTTGAAGAGCTACCATAGTACAAAAATGCTAAATGTTATGACCTAGGCATCTATCTAAAGATCTGTGTTACTTCTAGCTCTTACCTTTTTCTTGCAGAAAGCCTGAAATGAACAAAACAGGAACTGTAGCACTTTCACAAAACTCATGCTTAAACCTCACGTCGTGTCAGAGCTGTTGATCATACTCTGTACCATAGATAGTACTGCCATGCAGGAGTAACTGGTGCCTGTAGAGCCATCCTGGTGCAGGGAGGGCCACCCAGATGGGCAGCAAGGATATGAATGGGCAATCAGGTGCCCAACGGACAGGCACGGGTGCCCAAAAGCAGGAAGGCTGGACCAGAGTGGGCTAGGAGCTGGCAACAGCCCTGCGGGAGGTGGTAGCCAAGTGGGGCTAGGAGCCAACCTAACATTTAACTGGTTAACTGATTCATTGGGATTTTGCATCCCTAATGGGCAAGGGGGATATGGAGCTAACCTGTTTGGCAATAAAAATTTTTGGTAGGGGCTAGTGGAGCAGTGCACCTCCCGTGTGCTCCCATAAAGTTCCCTGTGCTACCATGAATGCAGAAGACAAGGATAGATGACCTCTCAAGATCCCTTTTAGTCCTTTGATTCTGTTCCATTATTCTATTTGTGGGAGAGTTTGATGATAGAGCGGCCTGATCTGGTGAATCACTGGAGATTAACTACATGAACTAGGTGCAATCACACAAATAGTAGTTGGGTTCAGCGTGAAAACAGTAATTCATTGTCCTCAGCTGGTACAACACTAGGAGTCACCTTTCAGAACAAGACAGCCTAAAATACACCTGGATCTGCTCCAGTCCTACAGACAGAGACAAACACCTACAAGATCTTTATCAGGTGTTCTTAAAACTTTAATACCCACCTGGGGAAGTGAGGGAACAGATTTGACAAAGCCAGACAAGTACTCAGAAGGCATCTACTTCAAGACAGGCCCAGTGAAGAAAATAACAGCACACCAATTAGCCAGTTAACCTGTTTAAGCCCCAGCACATCAACAATCTACAGCCCTCACTCTCACAGGCCTTGGAAGACAGGCCAATCCTCACCTGCAGACAACCACCTAACCTGAAGCAAATGCTTACCAGCAGCAGCACACCCTGCCACAGTTATACTTACCCAGGAACCTACTCCTGCAACATACCCCATTGCCAACTTTCTCCACATACAAGCAACACAATCACATGACCTAATTACATAAGCTACAACATCAGGGGCTTACAAAACCACATCCTGTAATGTGATGTATGTCATTAAGTGCCTGCAATGCCTCTCTACCATGCATATTGATCAAACTGGACAGTCTCTGTGATAAAGGATACAAATCAGACATCAGGAATGGTAACACACAAAAACCTGAAGGGAAACTTTTTAACCTCCCTGGACATTCAATAATGAATTTAAAAGTAGCCATTCTTCTACAAAGGGATTTTATTACTCAAATCCAGAGGGAAACTGCTAAACTGGAATTCATTTATAAGTTTAACACTGTCAACTTGTGCTTGAATAAATATGTTAACTGGTTAATGCTCTACAAAGGCAATTTCCTATACCTTTGATATTTTCTTTTACACATCAAAAGCTATGAATGAGATGCATCTAGCCTGACTCAATTAGCGTCATTAACACTGGGCCTGCAATTGAGAGGTAACTGCTTTTGTTGTTGCATATATGCTATGTCTACACTTACACTGTAGAAAACTCCAGCACATCTGCCCTTCCAATTCTTTTTGTGGAAGAGCAGACGCACTCTTTTTGAAGCCCTGTCTTCCTCCTTCCATGAGAAAGAAGGGCTCTTCCGAAAGAGGAAGCTTTTCCTACATTTGGCCTAGTGTAGATGGGCCAAATTTTGGAAAAGCCTCTTCTGAAAAAACTATTGGAAATTGGTACCTTTTTCCAATAGATCATTGTAGTCTAGACACAGCCATACTCTGGATTCTGTAATTTCCACTCTAACCCATCTGATGAAGTGGTTTTTGCTATACTAACAATTTCATCACTGGACCCAATGACATCAGCCACCAAATCAAAAGCTTTTTTAACTGCCCATCCACTAATGTGCATCCGATGCCAGCAATGCCCCACTGCAATGTATATTGGCCAAACTGGACAATCTCTACAGGAAAGAATTAATGGGCACAAATCAGATATCCGAAAAGGCAACACACAAAAACCTGTTGGAGAACACTTTGGTCTTCCTGGACACTCATTAATGGATCTTCAGGTTGTCGTTTTGTTTCAGACCAATTCCACAAGCCAAATACACAGAGAAAGATTGGAACTTAACTTCATTCATGAGTTTCTTATGCTAATGATCTAACTAGGGATACTGGATAGCTCACACACTATCTTCCACCTTTTAATAACTTAACCAACCAGCCAAACAATGGAGGTGCTAATGGTTCTTAACAGATTCCTGTAACTACTTGAACTATCTACTCACCATTTACATGTTTTGTTAGTCTTTGAAGTGCTATTAGACTACTTGTTGTTTTTTAAGTTTTTTCATGATATCTTTGTTAGTCTCTAAAATGTTAGAGGTCTCCTTGTTGTTTTTAATGTCACCCAATGAAATTTTCCCACGAATACGTCCTATACTTAATTGGATTTTACCCCATATGGTTTTCCGTTATATAATAAAAGCTAGCTGCCTCCCAGAGCAGCAAGTTACAAATAGGTTGAAAGGTGAGGAGGATGGGGAAAGTTGCATGAGCACTCCACTACCTAGGAGGAAGGTGGTCTAAGAGATGGCTAGCACAGTATCCATCATTCATGACTTTGCCACAGTTAAAGCTAGGGGGAAATTGTTTGAAGAATTGGATGTAGAGTAGAATAAACTTATTATTGTACATAAATAATATAGAAAAATATAGATAAATGTTTGACTTCATAATTTTTTTCAATATGTAATTCAGACTTAGGCCCTTCTCTCCCATTAGCTTTAGGCCCCTCATAACCTTAATCTGGCTCTGATCCCATGCATCAAGAATCTATGTAACTTGACCCTTGCTCTACACAGCTAATTAAGAGTGTGGCCAAACATGTGAAATGGATGTGACAGTGAGTGTATTTGAAATTTCCAAACAAAGATGGAATGAATGTGAAAAGACTTAGTGGACTTCTGTTCCCTCTGTGTCTTGATTCCAGACAATCAATGGGATTGTACATTCTTTGGGGTTGCAGCTGCCGTGGTACCACTTCTCCCTCAGTGTGCTTGTTGAACGAGGTACCTTGGGGTTCTGCCTAAATGAAAGCAAGTGCATCAGTTACTGCTGCCTTACTGTCAGCATTTAACAAATAATAGTATTGGTCTCCTAAGTGTGACTGGTTTGTCTAGATGTAAATCATACAGCAAACACTTTTCAGAGTTAAATTTGATGGAAAACAGGTTGCAGCATAACTACTCTTTCCATATATAAATGATATTTTTCTTAGTGTGACATGAACTAGCTCCCTTATGTTCTCACCATTCCTGGCAGGGTGCTACTACCCCTCTTCTGATTGGACATATCCAAGTAATATTTGTATCAGAGGCAGCAGTACTGCAGGAGGGAAGGAGGGCCAGTGGGAGCCAGAACATCCAGGGAGCTGGCTTAAAAACCAGTTCCCCACGCGCACCAGCTTTCAGAGAACCACCTTCCCTCCCCTGCATGTAACCATATAACTGCTGAAATTTTCAGCGGTTACACATTTACTTGATTAAATGCATTTTAACATCCCTAATATATATTTAGTTTTAACGAAAGTACATCGCCATATCTTAAGACAGTGCCTCTTTCTTTTTTTCTTTTTTTTTTTTACCATTTTGTCATAATCTCTGGTCCTCAATTTCTGTCTTGTTTAAAACCCTTTGGCCTTGCTTTCCTCTTCAAAGGTAAACATATTATAAATGTTTGGTATTAAACCTTTTGTAAATACAGTCATTTCCTATAATAACAGAATTCCCAATACAAGCCAGATAAATGCACTAGACAAGAATTTTACCTACACACCTCCCAAAAATAATTAGTCTATAAAAGGCTTTTAATATTTTTTTAAACCACCTTGGTTCTCAGTGCTAATAATTGTTAGATATTAATTCCAGCTGGAAATGAGCTGAAACTGGACTTTGGCTTTAGTTTTGGATACTCATATTGGTTATGTTATGGGAAAACAAACAGGTATAGTTTGATTTAAGATTCTGTTTGGTGAAAACTACTCAAACTTCTGGGGAGGGATGGAAGGGGAATTTCACATAAAAGGTTCTGATAGATATCATTCCATTTGTTATTTTGGAATGTTGGTTTTGTGGACTTGTTCATATTCTTCACATAGTAATATTTTATAGTTTCTTTAGTAATAGCATTCAGTTGTACAGTACATCCTAAAAATGTGAAATGGGTGGAATTTTCACCTGAATATTCTTTTTTCTCTTTCTTCTCTCAGATTGTAAACCTTATAGAAGAAACTGGACACTTTCATATCACAAACACAACCTTTGACTTTGACCTTTGCTCACTGGACAAAACCACAGTCCGTAAACTACAGAGTTACCTGGAAACGTCTGGAACATCCTGAGGACACAGCATCTGGCTGCATCAAAAACTGTTTTTTAATAAAACATTCTAAACGATGCAACCAAAATGGAAGAAAAATAAACCAACCCTCTGCAGCTTTATTTTTCTTTAAAGCTAGTCGTCATCTCTTGATATAGGAGAGGAAAAGTGACAAGACTCAGAGGATCGCTCTTCTCACCAAGGAAATGCTCTGGAAGAGTTAGCCTGGATAGCCTTGAAAACAAAAAAACAAAAACCCACAGAAAAACTTGTTCTTAATGAATGTGTATGGTATCGTGCATCTCTCTGTGGTGTTCCAGTCCACAAGATGAATGCATGTTCAACACACTGCCTTATTACATATCTGATCTATTTATTGTTGCATACATATATTCTAAAGTCATTGAGGGAATGACACTACCAGATGTTACAAGTACTCGGGTTCCATGTATGCTCCTTCCATGCAGCACCATCACACGCCTAGTAACATTACTCAAGTAAAAATGCCACTTACTGTTGACTTTTTCTAGTCACTTAAAACACTGTAGTCTTGTTTCCACTTTCGCAGTCCCAGGAAACAAGGTACAAAATGGGAGACCAAAAAGTGGCCCTAATATTTGTCTCCAGTCTGCCACAGTGGGTTGGTCCACAGGTCCTTGGCTTTATCCATTTATTGATCTTGGACCATGATAAAAATGCACCAAATAGGATCATATGACTTGCTGTCTAGCCTTAGTCAATAAACCAGTAGGACTTGTAACAAAAAAGTGTTACTGTATACTGTCCTGAATCCAGCGTTGTTTGTCATCAACATTCTTGTGTCTGTTTTAATGTTATAATAATAGATATATATAAAAGTGAAGGTGTTCTACAGGATCACCATAAAAAGAGGAATGCTGGTCCTGTTTTCTAAGGAAATGTTGTAGAAAATTCTTAATTTGGAGCTATTTATTATGGCGAGTTTGGATACTATTCTGATGCCAGTGTGACTCACCTTTACCGTAAATACTGTTGGCATAATATTTTTGTTTGTTCATACAATATATGGTCTGCTTAGACTTTTGTTTTTTTACATCTGATAAATTAAAATCCTTTCTTTGAAAAAATACCTTTGTTGTTATACGGTCACATGTTGGAATGAATATCTACATAGATACATCGATTTTTAAAGGTACCAAATTTCTGTCCCTGTTGAGTAATCTGCTTGTGTTTCCAGAAGGATTGCTTATCTGTAAAGATAAATGCTCTTCCGTATATATTTCCTTAAAATAAGAAATCTTTCTCATACATGTGCAAACCAGAGAATTTACAAATACTTTGAAAGCAGTACTCTGTGGTCTCATGATGATGATTTTCATTATGAAACCGTCACCCTAATCCTGATGAAATGGGAACACAATTAAGAAATACTTCTGGATCCAAAGGTTTGGTCAGCCTTAAAAAAACATGTTTGCAGAGAGGCTAGTATATTTCCCAGGTATGCTTACATGCCAGATGCAGTCTATTCATACACAGTTAAACAACAGTAGTATCTATATGTCTTTATTGTTTCATGTACATGATTTTGTGCGTGACAGTAAAACTAGATTCTTGTTTGGATTATTTTTTCATATTCATATGAGAACACTTGTTTCTTTAAGTCCAAAGAAAATTGTATATTTTATTTTGGAGTTTTTTTGGTTATTTAAATTGCATAATGTTGTTTAACCATGCTCCAATGGAAAGTCCCTTTCCGGCTTCCAAAAGAACAAGTGTACTTTTTTCAGTAATGTTATGACTCTTACTGATGATTGGCATGAAACATACTTGAAACATTATGATGTTAAGTCCATGTCTCAATGTGCAATTGTTGGGGGAAACATCTTTAAAAAGCTTTTACAGGATGATGATGGAAGAGAGGAAGTAGTATGTTGGGGGGGTTAATTTTGATTTTTGTCTACTTTTTATATGAAAACGTTTTGAAATCTAAAAGCAATCTTTAGAAAAGTCTTTGAACTAATAGTGCACATTGAATTTAGATTACATGTTTAGTTAAATCAGGTGCATGTGGAGGCTGGTCCATTTTGACTTTTCTAACTAAATTTTGTGGTAAATACTCTTGAGCTTCAGGCGGGCAAGAAAGCCCAATTTTATTCTGGCATGAATTGAATACTCTGCTCCTTTAAATAACCAGTGAAATAAGTCACTTTCCCAATAGAAATATTAGCCAAGCTCTTTTGTACATGTGAATAGGGGTGGAAGGGGTGGGAAGTAAATATAAAAGGGAGATGGTTGCAATAACAATATAGCTTTAGCGCTGACTTTCATGTAAGTCCTTGATCATCTTTAAATAAAATCTTAGTGCTTTAATTTGATTACAGTGGGAGGAGGGAGAGAAATAAGCAGACTTCAACTGAATTTTGTCTGTGTTAACTGTAAAGTGAGTTTTCCACAAAATTCTGATAAAATAAGAGTCACTAAGTGTTGATCTCTTTGAAAAAACAACAACAACAAGTTTTACATTAGCTATTTTCATCCAGTTTTGTATGGAGAAACAAAATAAATCTTTTGCAATCATTTCAAATAGTCATTTCTCTTACAAGAAAAATCATAAGAATCGTATCTAAATCCACCACATTTATGAGCATTGATCTTTGGAACAAGTTAAAACATTTTCATATATTCACTCTTACAACAGCTACATTGGTTTTTAAGTGCAAAGGAATAAAAGGTTTGACATTTCATTTAATGCCATCCTATTTCAAATCAATTTAACTGAATGAATTTAGATAATGGAATATGTTGACCAGACAAATTAGCAGCAAGCCATATTTTAATACTCAAACTAGCTGAAATCTGTAATTAGAGAGTATCAATTGTATATAATGGAAAGCACAGCTTCATTCTTGAAACTAGCTAAATGTTCACCTCAGGAATTGGATATCCATGTAGGATAACATTTTAACAGACGATTAGGTCTCTTGAGAGGACTTCAACTTCCCCTAAATTTGAAAGGTGTCTTAATCCATCTTAACACGAGAGTAGACTTCTTACAAAATAGACCTATATTTTGTAACACAAGCCGTGGTAAATGGTTTGAGCAAAAATAAGTAGAATTAATTGAGAATGAAAGGTAAAGAATGAAATGACTAAATTTGTGCTATGTCAGTAACAGTCTTTGAATTGTATGAGGTAATCAAGTTATTTTCCTCAGTGAATTTGTGCCTTTTTATTTATGTATGCATATCTACCCTTTTAAATCCAGAAGTAAAGTAAATATAGTACTTGTGGTTGGAGAGACCTAATTAATATTTTATTAACACTTCGTAAGAGAAAAGAGACTTAAGATAGATGTTAGTTTTTCATTATGAAGTACATGGCAGTCTATTTCAGGTCAGTGAAAAGTATAATTATCTGGATTTCTACATTAGTGTTCTGACCTCTTGAAATGTCTCATAAATTTGAAACCCTATTACCTGGAGCTTGCAGAGCTGATGGGAAAGTAGTTAGAGCTCTATAAAGGAACGTGTCCTTTTCTTTGTCATGTGTGTTATCTCATCCAAGTAATGTCTGGAGTAGGATGTTTCATTTGCTCTTGCGTTATATTTCTTTGTTCCATCTGGATTACTTTTCAATCTTCCATCGTTTGCCTGCATTTTAACTGTATGAATCATATCTTTCAGCACACTTGTATATTGGTCAACTGATTTCCACAGTTTGACGCTAAACTGAAGTTGACTTAAATCCCACTTCAAATTATGTCAGTCACTTGTGGCTGCTCCATCCAATCGCTACTTATGGGACATTGAGACACTTGATTTTAAATCAGAAAGACCAAGGTGCTATCAAAAGTGTAAATATGTATTTTGGCACTTCTACTACAATAAACAGAAATAGAAGCTCATGATGGAAATGCTGACAGGCCATTAAACGTGGCAGGTGCTACCAGACATTCTAAAAAGAAGTAATGTAAAACTTATTCTAAAGATGAACAAATACAAGACCGATGTCTTTCTGCACCTCACCAGTTTTCCTAATACAGGCAGTCCCCGGGTTACATGGATCCGACTTACATCGGATCCCTACTTACAAACAGGGTGAGGCAACCCCGCACTAGCTGCTTCCCCCCCGTAGACCAGGGAGATGCGAAGCTAGCGTCCCCCCTCCCCTCCCAGAAGACCAGGGAGACGTGGAGCTGCTTTTCTTAGCAGACACCTCAGCTTGAGAATAAAGGACTGAGGCAAGTGAGGTGTGGGAGAATAAAACTGAGCTCTGGAGAAATGTTTGGCTAGAGTTTCCCCTACAATATGTACCAGTTCCGACTTACATACAAATTCAACTTAAGAACAAACCTACAGTCCCTATCTTGTACGTAACCCGGGGACTGCCTGTAGTTAAATAGTATATAGTGTACTCCATGAAGGTTTTTCTTGGCTGTTTTATCAATAATTCCTTAGCACAGACTATTCATGGGTTCCCATTTCCCAGTGCTGGACCTGGAAAATTTGCTCTTGGGCATGAACAGATTAAGAAAGTCTAGTGGATAATGGGATTCCCAACTCATATTTCTAAAGTATTTATGTGGGTGCATGTGACTTAACCAATGCATTAGTGCAGTTAGAACAAGTAAGTTTACAAGGCTGTTCCTGCGAATGAGAGAGAGCAAACAAATTTACATCAAAGCACAATTATACAAAGGACCTGCATTTACTTGAGCAGAGAGAAGTGCCAGAGTGACTAGACAGGAAGGAGAAATATTACCACAATGAGAGCAGTGCTCTCTCAGTTTTGATTTTTTTAAAACCACAAAGTTGAATATAATTCCTTACATTAATGAAGAAAACACTGTGTGCTGATCTGCACTTAGATTTTGTTTCATATGAACAAGATGCAATATTCAGGATGGAGGCTCTTCAGTGCTTTATTGGTATAATTGGGTTGTTAACCTTCGGGTTCTGTGTGTTCAGTGTATAGTAGTTGGATACAAATATCTGAGTTACCATGAAATGGATTTGAGACACTAATAGCGGATTAGGATTCTTGGTGAGTAATATATCTAATCTAGTTGCTCTTTCTGCATCTGATTCATTCTTCCATAAAGAAATACCTGTGCATTTTAGTTTCTTTTTTTTTTTCAGCATGAAGACGGCCAAGTGAAATGCTGATCTGTGAACACAATAGGAGATGCATTTTCATCATGACTAGGATAGCTGAAGCTGGAACTCTCCTGCTCTTGGATGTGTCTTCAGATTAGTCATGCATTTTCCTATGTTCTTTCACCCAACCTGTGCTGTAAAGCTGGTCCTTCCATTAACATACTATACCCTCATCTCTTATAAGAATATGGGATAATTTTTTACCTTTCCCTATTGTTACTGGATGCAAACAGAATTCAAGGTCTGTGTCTAGGAAATAGTAGATCTCTTAAGTTGTCAATTATATGTTTCTGTGAAGACCTAGAAGTAAAGCTCATTTCCACCAAAGGGGAAAGAGAGAGATTCTAAAACATTTTCTCCACAATTTTTCCCTTTGATCAATTTTGAAAAGTTTCTAAAGGCTGCGAAAGGGTATTCATGCAAACCATTAAGAAATGAAATGAAAGGTAATAGATAACACAAATGAATTGTACTAAAAGCCCAGCTGTGCAAGTACTAAGGTTATAATGGTGATACTGATTTCAGTGCAGGAAAGGCATTCCTAGCACATGTGGTTTGTGTATCCGTGTCTGAGTGGGTGGTCTAGAAAAAAAAAGTGCTAAATACAGCAAGATGGCTTAATTTTTTTAAGCAGTGGAGGGAGACCTTCATAACAAGCTCAGCCAGTGTCATCCAATGCTCTCCAGGATAAAGCAGCTTTCCATTAGCTTTGTACTTGGAGGCTAAGCCATAACTTTTCTTATTAATTTAAATATTTGAGTCTCTATTCTGCACAATATCAATGACATGGCAGGGATTTAGTGCTGTGGTTTTCCAGAGTGCTATTTTGGGAGGAATTAGTAACATGGAATGTAGAATATTTTCAATATACTCTGATGCATTTTCTCAGTTTTTAGTCTTAAGTGTCTCCTTAAGAGTTGTTACTTTAGGTATAGCATGAAAACATTTATTAGCACAATTCATTAACAAAAGGTGAATTGCAATTAAACTTTTTTGGAAGTACATAGTTACCAGTGTGAGTGCTATATCAAATACTGGCATGCAGTGACAAGCACAGCCTGATATTTTGTAGATTCCTTTGCAAAATATCACAAGGAGGGACTCCTAGTTGCTTTTGCATATTATCTAGGAATTCTTTTGAGAGCAGGGTATCTCATTGAAATGTGTCTCTGGTACACAGGCTGAGCTCTTTTGTAAAGAAGTTTGGTCTTGTGTTGGGGGCTAGGTATTCTCCTGATCTCCTCTCATGGCCAATGGAATAAGGATCACAGCCCACACTCAGTTTGTTCTTGCTCTGTATTACTCCAGGACTGAATCTTTTTCCCAGCAAGTTAGCTAATTAAGTTTTTGTACTTTGGCTTTCACCAGAGCAACCTGCACCAAAACCCAAACCAGCACTGACAGACTATATCACACCAAGGACCATGTTACCTCTGGTACCGACAGAAAGACACCAAAGCCATTTGAACAGAATACCATGGCCTTTCCAAATCTGCTTTAGGAGCTCCTGTGTAACTGCATCAGTAGCAAGAACCATATTTTGATACAAAGCCATCTCCTTGGTACTGGCCAAGACTACACCCAGGTAGTTTGAAGGCTCTCTACATTGGTATCTATGCATTGCATTCTGCCCAAAGATCTTTCACTGGTGCCAGTACTATACTCACCTCTCATTGAGGGGCTATGGAAGGTCATTATCAAACCTCCTACAACATTGATAGCACAGCAACACAGGCCTAACAGAGCTACCCCTGTGTTTGAAGAGTGTACTTATTTTCCTCCTCAGAAGGACAAAGCAGTTTCCTTCCCGTTTGTGCCACTTCGCCCGTATGGGTGACACAGTGGAAGTGTGGCAGAGTCAAGGGATGAAACCTTGAGGGATACCAGAAGACCATCACAGAATCCCACACATAGTACTCAGCTCAATGTTTTGTTTCCACACCCTGCCTCTCAGCTGTGACTGTACTGGTCCCTCTGAAAACCTATATCTTTGACAGTGTCTCAAGCCAAATTCCCACCCAAGACACAATTACAGCCATCTCAGTCTCTGTTCTGTCCCAGACTGTTTTGGAGGAATACAATAGGGCCTATCATTGTTCTGATCCACAGCATAATGTACTTCTCTCATGAGTATGTACAGACATGCCACAGTGATGCATGATGCCCATAGACATACAGCAGCAGAGCCTAGTCCTTTCCATTCTGCCAGGAAGTCCTACATCTCTAGGATTGGTGTTCCTGTCTTCAGATCACATTGGTAGCCTCTACTTCTTCCTGGCATGCAGAATGCCATGGTAGACCAGTTCAGCAGAGAGTACTGAAATCATTCTTTCATGGCATCATTCACAGATGTGTTTCCACAAGTGAGCCTGTTCATGAGATGTCACTGCAGCCGCCAGAGCTTTTGTTCCAATGAAAACATAAACCCAAGTTTTAAAAGATGCCTTTTTCATTCTTGTGCACTCCAGCTCTTTCCTCTGATACGTGTGGAACCATGCTGAGGAAACGGAAGCAACACCTTGACAACATCATCTTTAGGACAGACATTAGCTACAAAGCTTTTGACCAGACTCGCATACAAGGCCAAATGAAAAGAAGATTGTGTCTGGCCAGTCCAACAACTATTCTCATCATTCACAGCTCCAATTTTTGCCATATTGGACAATTATACTTTTTCCTGAAGCAATCAGGATTGTCCCTAAGATCAATGAGCTTCTGGCAGTAATCTGTTAGTCATTCTTCCACCCAAGACCAGTCTGCTCATGTCTCAGGGTACAGGATAGAGTTGTCATAAGACCTCAAACAAAGTTTCTGCCTGAGGGTATTGCCAGCGTTCACAATCACACCACAGTCCTGGTTTTCCTTCCTAATCCCCATTTTATCTTGACCGGAATAAAATTTCACATTCAACAAATCAAGAGAGCATTATCTCTCTTAATTAACTAGCCATTCTGTGCAACCTAGCTCTATTATGGTGTTTGCTGAAAGAATTAAGGGACAACTCATATTAGTCCTGGAGGTTATGCAAGTGGGTATCAGGCAGTACTGAGACTTGCTGAAGTTTGACTAAGATCCTTCTAGACACATTAGGGTTGATTTAATTAGGGTTCAAGTGGTCTGTTCAGTCTGAGTAGCTTTTCCACATCAGAGAGTTGCAGAGCAGCAACAGGAAGCTCAATCCTACTTGTACTGTTCTTCATAGCTACACAACTTCTTCAACCCATCCTTCGCCCCTGCTAGTTGGATCCCCATTTTACAGGATGCTTGTGGGTGAAAGAATGTCTTTCCTGTCGATACCTAGTGTGCCATGGAAATGCACCAGTGTGGATTGCAACTACTCAGTCTCCATGGCCTCATCTATGGGGAAGTGATAGGATAGCCAGGGGGCAGTATCACCACAGCTCACTCTGCAACTCAAAAGAATCCAGTCTGACACATGATAAGGTGCATGCACTGCAGGAGAGGAATCTGTGTGGACAACACATCCTGAAGAATCCCATTGACTGTAGGGATAGTAACCATTGTTTCTTAGCTCTGCAACTGGTTTCCTGAGACACCTTGGACAAGACTTTTAATCTCTATAGCCTCCATTCCTCATATGTAATATGACACTACTACTACTTTTCTCTCATCCTTTGTCACTCTTCTCTATGGGAATGCAAGCTATTAAGGGAAGGGTGGGCAAGAAGCAGCCTCCAGGCTGAAGGCAGTTCATAGGTTCACTGGCAGGCCATTGCATGCTTTGTTTACCTGAATGTCCACAGGTATGGCTGCCCTCCACTTCCTTCAGCTACAGTTTGTGGCCTGGGCTCGCCCCTTCCTGCTGCGTCTATTGGCCAGGAACAGCAAACCGCAGGTGCCAGGAGCTGAGAGTGGCTGTAACTGAGGATGCTCAGGTAAATAATGCATCTGGTAGATCACCATGGGCTAACTCTGGTGAACCATGTCTGGCCAGGGCCACTTAACGTCCATCCCTGTGTTAACGGAAGGAAGTGTCACTGTGTATTTACTATATCTCATACAAAGGGACTCAAATCTCTGTTGGGGCATCATGAGCCATATACTCATGAGAATTTCCTAGAAGAAATAATCAACTATCTCTTTCTAATTGCATGCATGAGATTTTAAATGTCTGATTTGCAAAACAGTAAAAAGGAAGATAGTGTTTTTGTAAGGCGCTGGGTTGACAATACTGAAATACTCTACAAACAGCACTGACATGGTACAAATATTGACAGCACAAGCTTCTAAAAATTGGTTCAACCTTGTTGTGGAGGGCTCATGTCAACCACCAAAACAGAAACTCATTCTCCATATCCCATTCAAGCCTGTCCTGACTACTGAGAATGCTAACAGGGGACCAGTTAGTGGAAGTGGTTTTTGTGATGTATTTACTTGCTTTTTAGGAAATGTAAATAGTATATTCTCTATCATTAGTAGCCTTTAAAGTGAAGTTTGATACTTTTGTAAAACATAGGCTGTAGATCAATTGTAAATTGGTCTAAATGCAGGAATTATAGGGTGGAATGATATGGACCATTTTGTAGAAACATAGAAATGTAGGACTGTAAGTGATCTAGAGATGTCATCTAATCCAGTCCTCTGTACTCAAGGCAGGACAATGTAATAACTAGACTATTCTTGACAAGGATGTCTTTAACCTGTTTTTATAAAAACCTCTGTGATGGAGATTCCACAAACCCCATGAGCAACTTTTATTCTAGTGCTTAACTAATCTGAGACGAAGTTTTTCCTAATTTCCAACCTAAATGTCCCATTAAGCCCATTGCTTCGTGTCCTTTCCTGAGAGGTTAATGAGCAATTTTTCTTCCTTTTCCTTGTATGTACTTGAAAACTATTTTGTTGCCCCTTCAGTATTCTCTTCTCTAGACTAACACACTCAATTTTTTCAATCTTCTCTGAGATCATATTTTCACAATCTTTAATTTTTGTTCCTCTCCTCTGGACTTCCTCCAATTTGTCCACATCTTTCCAGTTGAGGCCTTATCAGTGTGGAGTAAAGTGAAAGAATTGATTCTCATATTTTGTTTACAACACTCCTGTATTATATCTCAGAATAATCCCTTTTTGTTATTTCACAACAGTGTCACACTGTTGGCTCATTTGCTTACAATCCACTACGACATCCAGATCCCTTTCCGCAGTACTCCTTCCTAGGAAGTCATTTTCCATTTTGCAGGAGGAAAACTGACTGTTCCTTCTGAAGTGGAGTACTTTGCATTGAATTTCATCTTATTTACCTCAGACCATTTCTCCAGTTGTCCAGATCATTTTAAATTTTGATCCTGTCCTTGCAATGCTTCCCACTTGCAATACTTCCCAGCTTAGTATCATCTTCAACCTTAATAAGTATACTTTCTATGCCATTATCCAAATCATCAATGAAGAAATTGAACAGAACTGGACCTAAAATTGATCCCTGTGGGACCCCACTCAATATGCTGGAGATCAGATTAAATTATCATAATGAATTGGATTAAAACCAACAATGCAATTCATATTAACCTTCAAAATGCCATTAAAAGGTAATGACTTCCAATCAGTGCATAATATCAGTTACTTGCAGGTGAGAGTCTCTGAGCAATCAACTCCCAATGTCTTAATTTCACAAAACTAGAGATATGAGTAAGCCTTCATGTTTAGCTCTAGATTACAATGTGCAATTTGTCTTCTAACCCTTGACTTATATGAGGGTCTGTTAAGGGTAGAAATATAAAGTGACTTCCTTTTAATTCAAATTACTCAAGTATCATCAATGGTTTAATAGCAGAATGCTCATTTTTAATCCTATAAATACTACTGATTCAGATGGCCCAAGTGAGATGGGGGTGGGGGGAGGGTCTCATTCTGCTAGCCCACATAGAATTCATTTTTAAGAGCATGTCCCTGCTCAAAGGAACTTTAAAAATCACTCTAAATCATTCTGTGCATCACTCGTCGCGGCACAGATTGCGAGGGAGATTGCCACACTTGAGCCATTCTTTTAGGTGACAAGTTTGAGCAACTACTCTGAGGTGTCAATAGAGGATGTTTTGGAACAAATTGATAATTTAAACCATAGAATGTCACCAGGAGCAGATGATATTTACTCAAGAGCTATGAAGGAACTCAAAATGGATATTGCAATGTAACATCACTTAAAGTAGCTTCTGTAGCAGATGACTAATGTAACACTTATTAAAAAAATCTGGAGGCAATCTGGCAATTAGAGGCCTATAAACCTATCCTCAGTACCAGACAAATTGGTTGAAACCATAGTAAAGAACAGAATGAACAGATATGTAGATGAACATGATTTGTGGGGAGTCAGCACAGTTTTTATTAGGGAAATCATGCAAAATAGACCCCACAGAGTCACCAAGAGCTCTCAGAAAACTTGGTAAATGAGCAACAAAATGGCAGATTAAATTCATCGTTGATAAATGTGATGTACATTGGAAAACATAATCCTAACTATACATACAAAATGTTGGGTTCTAAATGATCTATTAGTTCTAAATAGAGTGATCTTGAAGTCATAGCTAGTTCTCTGAAAACATCTATTCAGTATGCAACAGCAGTCAAAAAAGCTAGCAAGGTTAGGAATGATTACAAAAGGGATACATAATACAGTAAATATCACTATACCACTATAAAAATTCATGTTACCTCCACAGTTAGAATTCTATGTATAGTTCTGGTTGTGCCATCAAAAGTACATATTTTAGTATCGGGGGGGAGGGGGGAACAGGAGAGAGGCAACAAAAACAGGTATGGAACAGCTTCCATATGAGGAAAGATTAGACGGGGACTGCTCAGACTGGAAGGTTATGATAGATAACAACCTACCAAATTCATGGCCATGAAAAACACATCACAGACTACAAATCTTGTCTCTTCACTTGAAATCTGGTCTGTTGTGTGCCTGTATTATACCCTATACTCACAGGGAAGACCAGTGTTTATCAAATTGGGGTCCTTACCCAAAGGGAATTGCAGAAGGATCCCAAGCCTATTTTAGGGATGTTACAGTATTGCCACTGTTACAGGCAGTCCCCGGGTTACGTACAAGATAGGGTCTGTGGGTTTGTTCTTAAGTTGAATTTGTATGTAAGTCGGAACTGGTACATATTTGGGGGGGGGGGGAGAGCTGGAGTTAGGTGGAAAAGACCCTGATTCTCATACAACTTCCTTATTCTAAGAAAAACACATACTGTTTTGATATGAAGGTTTTTTTGGTTGATATTTTAATTAAAAATTGATCATAAGTTTCAGTGTTTCATGCTATATCCAAATCTTCCTTTTGGGGTACCTGAAAGATCCCAGTTATTCATTTAATAGTCAGAATCTTTTTTTTTATAACTAAAAAAAGTTTATTCAATGCATATTACTGTTCCAAATAGAATTTGCTACAGATAGTTCAGTGAAATGGGTATTAAGTGTAATCAATAGTCATTGGAGCGCACAGTGAAATATTGATACAATCAAAGCTGCTGTTGTATTCTGCTGAGCAGAAAATGGAAATCCCTTCCTGTGAAGTGTGTGTGTGTGAATTTATCCACAGGGTTAATTTTAAAGAAAAATTCTGTGTTGGGAACAGGAGTTTAGCCACAGGTGGGTCCTCATTGTCCACTCACCCACTTTGCAACCAGACCCATCCCCTCGGGGTTTACCCTGCTCCGCTCCAGCCAGGGTGTGGGGTTGGGGTTTATCCCCTTTTCCCTTCTGTCCTGCTCCTCCCCATTCTTGCTCACCCACACCACTGGGTAATTTTTCAGCTTCATCTCTGCCAGGCTGGAAGGGACTGGTTAATTTCACATGCTGCTAACAAGATACTTGCAGCTCTAGTGCTGAAGAGGGAAAGAGCAGTTGCTCCTAAGGTGGGGACTGTAACACAATGGGTCTCACTGCCTGCTGCTCCTCCTGGTGTCTTGTTCCCCCCAGCAGACTCGTGTCCTCCACGGTGAGAAAAGCCGCTCCACGTCTCCCTGCTCGCTGGGGGGGGGGCGCTAGCTCCGTATCTCCCTGGTCTGCTGGGGAGAAGCGCCCCCCGCGCCGTCGGAGGTGGCGACAGTGGGGGAGGCACCCCGCACTAGCTGTACCCCCCCTCCCCATTTGTAACTAGGGATCCGATGTAAGTTGGATTGATGTAACCCGGGGACTGCCTGTACTACTTTGCTGACTTCAGAGCTGGGTGGCAGAAAAGCAGCAGCTGTTGGATGCAATATCAGCTTGCCACTCCAGGGCTTTCACTATTCACTATGTTGCAACAGGCCATAAACACTTAAATATGGGTCCCAAGTCCAAAAAGGTTGAGAACCAGTGCTCTAGAGCAGCGGGGTACCCCACCCAGCGCCTCCCTTCCTGCTGCAGCTGTAGGGAGAGGCATATCCTACCTCACCTCTCAGCCAATCATCACCGGTCGGGGCAGGGTCTCCTCCCAGATGTAGAAGAGTGGTTTGCTGCACAGTGGGAGGGCCACACAGAGCTGGCACAGCAGCTTTAGAGCAGCCACGACCCAGGCAGCAGCGTTGAGCTGGTGGCTGGGAGGCAGTGCAGGGTTAGCTGAGGGGCAGGGCAGGCACTGGGGACTTTGGAGTTGGGGCTAATTCTGGAGGTAGAGCTAATGTTGGGGGCTGGCACTGGGGGAATCTGGGTGGGGGTTGGGTGCAGTTGGGTCTCTAGAAACAGGAGGCTTGCACTGGGTGGTCTGGTGGTAGGTGGCTTTAAGGGACAGGGGACTGGCACTGAGGCGTTTGGGATGGAGGGGCTGGCACTGGGGAGCTGTAAAGGCAGAAGGCTGGGACGGGGGGTTGAGTGCGGGGGACTTGGGTCAGTGGCTGGCACTGGGGGTAGTGGAGGGGTGCAGGGCTCTATGGGTTAGAACTGGTACTGGAGAGATCGGGGGCTGGGTTGTACCATGTAGCTGCCACATGGTCACTACCGGAGCTGAAGCCAGCTGCTTGCACCAGCTCTGGCAGCTGGGGCTTTGGCAGACCAGTAACATTTTATTAGCATATTTATTATTTGTATAATGAATATGCAAATAAATTGTTACTGGTCTGCCAAAAGTTTGTGAATGAGTTTAGTTTGCCAGTCAGTGGTATAAAAAAGGTTGGGAACCACTGCGCTAGAGGACATAAGTACAAAACTGGGAGAAGGATTTCTGGATCACAATCCTGTCTCTGCAAATGGCTGTATGTTTGCAGTGCTACCAGCTTCACCTTATCTGATCAATTATCCCTTGCAAAATTCTTTTAAATGTTGGTAAGTTTCTACAGTCCCTGCTTAAGCACACTGCTGATACAGTCTGCTGCAGGGATGTAAAGAGATGATGGGCATTAGCTGCATGGGTGGGGGGTATAAGAGGCAAAGGAAGGCACTGCCTTCCCTGGGTCTTAATGCCCACCTGCTGGACTCTATCCCTGTTCTGACCCTTCCTGCATGCCAAGGCACCTGGTTGCTGCCTGGTGAGTTTTCAGTCTAGTACTTAAGTGAAAAAGCTTTCCAGTTTGCAAGATCTATTAGCAGAACATTAATACTGTTAAAGAGCCATTCAAGTGGTAAATAAGACATTTAACAAGCATTTGCCAAACCCCACATGTTATATACTGTCAGTTTCTGAATTTGCATTACTGTAAAATTTACTCAGAACATGTTAGTCTACAGGACCTTAATTTAAAATTTGCTTTAAAATATTTCATTTGTGTTTTGTTAAAGATTATGAAAATTACATCTTTAAATTCCCTGAATAGATATTTAGATGCACAATCTGCATATTCACCTTTAGCTTTAAATACTTGGATCATTAGACATACCGTTTTTAAATAAATCCTTCAGAAAACCACCTTATCAAAAATACAGCCTCCATGTTTGTTTTAATTACTGCAGTACACAAGCTTGCTACCAAAGTCTCTTGTCTTTTCTGTCCAACCCTCTGAATGTAATCTTTCTCCCTTCACCTTCTACCCACACACTCACTTTGAGAGCCATTCAAGAGACAACATCCCTTTTATTCCAGATAGGTTTCCCTTCTTCTGACTATTTGATTAATTAGTTTTAAGAGTCTCATCCAACAAAACCAATATGTCAGTAAGATATAAAATCCTTTATTATACCTAAAAATATTGGGAAACATTTTTAAAGTTGGTGAAAGTGTGATAAATACATCTATTTTATGGAGATTACACAAAGTAAATTAGTGTTCCGTTTTTCTAAAAGCCCCAAACATTGTTATGAATACACTAAACTTCTGTGACTGATTATTTTAAATTAAATGTCTTTGTTTCAGTGTGCTAAATATGCAGTAATCTGGAATGATTACTTTATGAAGACTTAAGAGTACATGTAAAATATAAAATCACCTTAGAAATACTGATTAAGAAAAATGTAAAACAGAGAAGACCTGCATCATGTACTCCATAACATTTAATGTAATATTCTGCGGGACAGCTGACTTGCCCCAGTACAAAGTTGTGAATAAATCCCTAACAGATTTCAGTATCTATCAAAAAAATCTGTGATTGACATGTTTTATTCCCAAGTTTAATGCTTTAAATAGGTGCTTTCTGCATGTCCACTCTTCACAATGAAATATGCAGTGGAAAACATGAGCCATTTTCTTCAGAAGGAAAATGCAGAAGACAGCTTATTTCAAATGTAATTTGCTTCATATGGGTTCAGGGATTTGGCTGGGGGAGGGTGAGCAGAGAATGGAAGAAAAGAGGAAGACAGTGGGGAGGGGGTGAGACCTGGGCAAAGTGGGGTGGAGCAGAGGGAGTATGGGCAGAGCTACAAGCAGAAGAAGTTGACTGGAGAGCTTGCCTTCCCAAGCAGCAGCTTCACCCCCTCCCAGGTATTTTCTCTGAGTGTCCTTTTGGGTTAGGGGGCAGCCATTATCCTTGACTCTCACACTTCCTGCTGTTCATGGGGTCTTGGCTCAGTCCTCCAACCGAATCTCATACAGATTTAAATCCCTTCTGGGATACACAGAAGTCCAACTGAAAGTTCATAAAACATCCCAATTCCCATGATCCTTCAGTTCCCCCAGCTTGCATTACTCCTAAGCCTGTTCTTTGGCTCAGTCTCACCATGGGTTGAATATTTCTTACATTGGACTTGCATGCCCCTTCCTCAGGGACGGCAGGGGAACCCAGGCTCACCTCATACCCTGAATTCGAACCCAGGAAATCTGCATTAAGCTGCTCAAGCTGCTCCTTCAGATATGCTGAGGTTTCCCTGGGCCGTTTCCTACTTCTAAGTCCCCTTGTGTTGCTTCCCCACAGCTTGTGCTAAACACAGTCTCCTAGGTTCTCTGAGTTTTCTTTGAGGTCCTCTCAATTTCATCTTTCTCTGAAGGACTCATAACTCCTCTGCCCCTCTTGAGCTCTAAAACAGTGTGTTTACTGACCCTACTTCAAGGCCTACCCCTGAGGAATCTAACTTGCTCTTGCAGATGACTACTTCTATTGCTTTTTGTCTTTGCAGATGTCCCCTCATTCCTTCCTGTAGTAAGTTGAGGGTCAGTAACATGGAGTCAGCAGGCCTGAATAAAAGCCTGTAACATGAAAACAGCAACAGGCCTGGAATCTAGTGAGCAAGACTTTGGTTCAGTAACACAGGAGCCAAGAAAGAGGTCCTATTGATAATTGTGTGATTGTGTAAGTTAGGTCGAGCATGGAAGGACATAGGGAGGCACCGGGTACAGATTGTAAGCCAGAGGGGAGTAGCGGAACATCTCAATAAGAAATGTCTTGGTACCAAAGACTCCCCAAAAACTAATGTACATACTGACCTACGTTCAGGACCAGGTCGAAGATGACAGCATGAAGGATAGTAAGTCCCACTTCTGCAAGATGGGTGGTAACTAGGCAACAGAGGGTGGCAACCTGGTATGTAAAGAAGTGACTGACAACACTCCAGGGACACTGGCAACTTGCTCTAGTGATCTTCCTGAATCATGTTGGCCCTAGATCAGGGCTTCCCCTCCAGAAGTCAGTGCAGTATTCCGTGGTGCCTCCTACTTTACTTCCTGCCAGTGTAAGCCCTATCTCAGGGGTCCCAGGCATAAGAGCATGTGTTTTTCTTTATGCAAGAGATTCCTCCCTTCTCCTGGCTCTTCTCATGGAGAGGGACCATCCCTTCCTCTTTGATTTCGACTCTTAGCTGAGCTCTCTTCACAACTTACGAGTATAACTAATCTGCATCTGGGAGTACATCTCTGGGCCAAGATTGACAGAATGTTGTACTAGTGTGCTACAACTAACTATAGATGTTGCAGCTTGGGCTGGAGATAGGTCTCTCAAAGCTGGGGGTGAGGATGGAGGTGCGTTTTGGGTTTTTTCCCCCTCTCATGCTCAGAATGGAGCCATGTGGAGTAGCGAGCAGCCTGCAGCAGACAATCTGCCTTAGGTTTCTGCTGGTAAGCACCTCCCAACCAGAGCCTGCCTCTGGTCCCTCGGTCTCTCCCTTCCCCAACCCTCTTCCACCCCTCCACATACCCAAACCCTCTGTCCCTCCTTCACCCACACCCACTCCCAGATCTGGCACCCCAATCTTCTGCCCCAGATCACAATCCCCTCCTATCGTTGCTCACATCCCCAAATCCTGCATCCCAGTCCCCTGCCCTAAGTCACAGCTGCCTCCTTCACCCAGACTCCCTCCCAGATCCCATTCTCCCTAATGCACCCCAAGCTCCCTTCTGCACCCAACCTCCTTCCCAGACCCCAGAATTCCCCCATTAATATCCTGGAAGAGTGCAACCCTCAACCACTTTCCAAAATCTTGGAGTGGCCCTTCCAAAATTATTGCCCACCCCTGCTTTAAAATGACATTGTGATACTCAGTAGTCATCAACATCTATGGCTGTAAAATCTATACATGATCAGCTACCAAAAATAAAATGTGCTCTGACAAAAATTTCTAAAGACTGTTTAGCTCCCAAAAGAATTTTTCCAGTTGCGAGTTTTGTCAAACATATAGATTATAAATGTATTTGTAATTTTTGTGTGTGGAATAAATTCCATGTGCTGAAGAATCTTATTAATTTAGCTCCTCAAGAGAAAGATATGATTGTTTGTCAAGCTGTTAAATTAATTGCTGTTTTAAAAAACACAATTCAAGAAGGCAGAAATTGTACAATTAAAGATATTAGAAACAGAAGCACCCGAACCAGCCAATAAATTACAAAATTTACCTGAGTTACCGCCAAAAAGTAGAAGAGTTAAGATTAGATCCCAGCAAGTCCAGATGATGAAAATACTAATTTGACCTCAAATCAAGGTTATATAATGCAGATAAACCAAATATTTTTAATGCCCTGATTTCCCACTTAAATTGGAGATACAGTGATTAAACAAAATCATTGATGATTTTTCATTTTTAAAATTTATCCAAGAAATTGATGTTTTTGAATTGAAAGAAAACCATGCTATTTACTTGGCAATGAAATATGAAAATGATTTTAATAGTGACACACTCTCTATATTGAAAGTGGAAAATTTCAAACAAATCGCACCCTCAATTTCAAACAACCCATCAGCCTCTCCTCTTAATATACTACAATTATTATATGACTACTCACTTATGGAGTCATATCCAAATTTATCAGTTACTCTTAGGATATTCCTCATTTTGCCAGGAACTATAGCTAGCACTGAATGAAGGTTCAGTAAGATAAAGCTCATAAAAAATTACTGCTGCCCAATACTAGAATATATCAGGACCATCCGTTCTCTCCATCGAGCATGAAATATCCCAAATAATACATTTCAATGATATAATTGAGTTTGCTGCACTAACGGCACATAAAGTAACTTTATAATAAGTATTAGAATTATTTTGTCATTTATTATATGTTCCTTTTGTTGATATTATTAAGAATAACATTTTATTGAGTATTTTAAAATTATCTATGTAGAATATGTTCGTAATATTACTGAAGAAATATTTTTGTTATATTACTATGGTAATTAATTTTTGTTGATTTTTCTTTAAGTAAAGATAAAATTAGTAAACTAGAGACTTTTTTAATTTGGAGAAGAGGGGGCACATAAATAATATTTTGCCCCAGGCACAAAAATACCTTGTTATAGCACTGCACAGTGAATGGAAGCTGTAGCTATAGTACACAATAAGGTTATTGGCTTTAGTAAATTTCCTTAAAATTCTGTGAATTTAATGTTCATAAAAAGGGCTGAATTCATAGCCTGAGAGACAGAAGTTGCTTTGTTGTCTGAGCTAACAAGTGTAAGCAGCCTGGAATGCAATCTTCCTTCTTTGCTGATGTTCCTAAGCCGTAACGTCACCTAATCATGTCTCGTGGGAAGGGTACTCTGTCTCATGTTCTGGCACTTCCAGGCCCCTAACCTGTAGCTGTTCTCTTATCTGTCTCTAATTTATTAGTATCTGTCTGACAATGTGAGACCCACTGTGAACTGTGTACATAGCACAGTTTAGAGAGTAATTGCTACGTCACTGTTCTGTGACATGGTATCTTTATCATATGCAGGCAGCTCAAAACGAAGTATTAGCTGTTTTCACTGCCTTACTCCATGGTGAATTCATACCTAATTTGCTGTGCTTCATCTTGCTTGGGTCTCTTTCTTCATTAAACACTGTACATATCTCCCACATTATTTCATATGTTGAGATCTGCTGTTGGGCTAAAACCAGAACCCGGTTAAAGAAATTAAAAGTTGCAAATACCGTGTTTTTAATTAGACGAGACAAAATTATGTGGGCGAGTTCTTGCCTTTATCTCTTCCTCCTACTCTGCCAATGATTCTGGCAAGAATTTAGGTATTTAACACTGGCTAAAATTTATAGTTTGCCCCTTCCAAAGGAAACAGTAAATATATTTACAGTAGGAAACAAGGCAGGTGGCCTGTAGAATTAAATCTGGCTTTAAAAACAAAGCAGCATTAATATGCAATGACATAAAAGAGAGTTGCCTCAGTTCACAAGGTCATTTTTATGGTCTAGCTTTGTTTTACTGGGCTGTTCTGCTATGGATACTGTATCATTCTTTGATATGTCAAGAAAAAAGATTTTGACGTTAAATGCATTTTGTGCCATTAATCAGCTCATTGGCAGTTTGAATGGTGTGAGTAATTCTATGCCAGCAAGTGTCTTTGAATCTTGTGTTATTCCCTTTAGAGCAAATGTTAGATTTCCTAAGGTAGAGTCAGATATATAGAACAATGTAGTTTTTCAAACTAATGGATCAATGTGGCCACATTCAGTTAAACTTGTTTTTCTAGCCTTTGCAATCCTCTAAATATTTTCATGTGTGCTTTTTGTTTTTCATGTGGATTAAGTTATGCTAATTAGATTCAGCATTGCATTGGGACTCTGTATGTATGATGTAATAAAACCAGGCAACAAGTTGAATGACAGGGAAGTCTTAAAAACAAGATAGAGAATCATGAGGCAAATTGTGTTAGTGTGCGTATGAATTAATTTGTGTGTTTCAGTGTTCGTTGTGGGGAAGTATAGATAAAATACCAGCGTCTGCTATAACTCCCTATTTTCACACCCTCATAACTCATTCAAAAATTCTCACGAATGACATTATTTATGGTTGGTCTCATCCAGAGGTAAATATCTGTGAGGTTTGAGCAAAATCTGTTCAGCAATTTTAATATATTGGATGTGGGAAAAAAATATACACTTCTCCACAGCCCAGTGGAATGGTGCATGAAGGTCTCATCCTAATCACTTAGGCCTGGTCTACACTACAGCAGAAGTTTGAAGTAAGATACACAACTCCAGCTATGTTAATTACAAAGCTGGAGTCAGTGTATCTTAAATCATGTTTCCGTGCTATCCACACAGCAGGAGACTAATGGGAACACACCCGGTGGCTTCCCCTTATTCCTTGCAAATTGCAAGGAGTACAGATGCCAGCTGAAGCTGTCCTGAACATTCAATTTACAGGTCTACACTAGATCGGCTAAATAGAATGCTAGAAGATTGACCTCTGCAGCATCGATCCGCCGGTAAGTATAGACATAGCTTTAGAGAGAGAGAGGCTCGAACCCTCAACAATCTTATAACTCTTCCGAAACTTCGTGTTTATATTGTTTTCTCTCTAGATGTTCTTGTAATTAAGATAAATATTCAGTCCACCTTTGACTATTGCTAAGTAGCACTCGAGTGTGTTGGAGCTGTATATGTTGATAAAAACATAAATAAAAGAAAATCACTGAATGAAGATTAGCTGAGTTATCTATATAGTGAGGTCACCATGGTTTCATTTTCAAGTGTGCTGGCACAGAGCATAAATATTGTGACATGCAGCAGGTTTATACTCTGCTTTTATATATTTTTAAACAATGAATGCATCCATAACTGGTACACAGACATCAAAATAATTTACATGGAATTCCTGTTAGCTAACCAAAATTAAATTTAAAAAAACCCCAACTCCTTGAATCCTAACAAATTTTTGTAATCTACTTAATCCTGCGAGATCATCTTTCCTCCACCTTCTGTTTTTCTGTCTAAGGGTACGTCTAGACTACATGCCTCTGTCATCAGAGGCATGTATATTAGGCTACCAGACATAGGAAAATGAAGCGGCAATTTAAATAATCGCCGCTTCATTTAAATTTACATGGCTGCCATGCTGAGCCGACAAACAGCTGATCAGCTGTTTGTCGGCTCAGCGCGATAGTCTGGACGCGCGGGTGGCGACATCAAAGGTATTTGTCGACCACCCAGGTATGCCTCCTGGGATGAGGTATACCTGGGTGGTCAACAAATACCTTTGATGTCGCCACCCGCGCGTCCAGACTATCGCGCTGAGCCGACAAACAGCTGATCAGATTAGGCTATGTCTGGTAGCCTAATCTACATGCCTCTGGCGACAGAGGCATGTAGTCTAGACGTACCCTTAATGACCTTGATTATGCCTCCTCAAATTAGATACATTTTTTTATTCTCTATGAAAAAACAATAAAGAGGGAAGTTTTTGCTGAAAAGTTGTATTTTGAAAGGACATTTTCATTGGAAAGATAAATCTTGAAAAAATTTAGACATGCTCTACGGTTGTTTGTAAAACTTGAACATTTTAAACAAATTCCCAACAACTTTGTCCCCTATTGGAAATCAAATATTTGACAAAGAATTATTGACAAATTTGATGCTTAGAAAATACAACAAGCTCTACAAACACTTGGGTTGCGTCTACACTGGCATGATTTTGCGCAAATACCTTTAACGGAAAAGTTTTTCTGTTAAAAGTATTTGCGCAAGAGAGCGTCTATACTAGCATGTGCCTTTGCGCAAAAGCATCCGTGCCAGTGTAGACGCTCTCTTGCGCAAGAAAGCTTTGATGGCCATTTTAGCCATCGGGCTTTCTTCTGCAAGAAATTAACGTTGCTGTCTATACTGGCCCTCTTGCGTAAGAATACTTGTACAAGAGGGCTTATCCTTGAGTGGAAGCGTCAGAGTATTTGCGCAAGAACCACTGATTTTGTACATTACAAAGTCAGTGTTCTTGCGCAAATACTCACGGCCAGTGTAGACAGGAGGCAAGATTTTGTGCAAAAGCGGCTGATTTTGAGCAAAATCTTGCCCATGTAGACACAGCCTTGCATTTTCAATTTAGTTCCAGTATATCCAGTGGTGCAAGTTATTTGTTTCTTCTTTGTCTACACCAGTGGTTCTCAAAGTGTGGTCCATGGACTACTAGTGTCTCTACCCCCCTGTAATGGGAAGTCTGCACTGGTGATACAACCCCCCAGTTCCTCCCCCTGCCCCAGCATGGTTGGAGTGTTTCCCCCGCTGCAGGAGAGGGTGAGCCCCAAGCCTGAGGGGCCGGATCTGACTCGGGCAGGAAGTGGCTCCATGTGCTGCTGTTCTCCCTTCCCCAACTAGGGGAATGGCATTGAAGGAAACAGCTTTCCTGGAGGCTTTCCCTGCTGCTCGCATTGGCCATAATGGTGGCCAACAGGAGCAGTGGAGGGTTGTGCAGAGCCAGGTAAGCATCCCCCTTATGTCTAGACCCCCAACCCTTACCTCCTCACATGCACCCTCCCATCAAGACTGCACCCCCAGCCCAGTCCTGCGCCCCATCTCCTGCCCAGACCTTCTATCCCCGGACCATTCCTACACCCTACCTCCAGTCTAACCCCCTACCCTTGGCCCGCTCCTATACCTAGCACCCACCCAGACCTCATGCCCTCACCCCCTCCTGCACCCTCATTCCTAGCCTGCTCTGTGGCAGCCTCCTCCTGCACCCTGAACCCCTCATCATTGGCCCCACTAAAGAGCCTAGGGGCCTCACAATATCTATTCCTCCCATCACTCTGTTTGGGGACTCACCAGTGAGAGTTGGGGATTTTTTCCTTACTTTTGTGTGGCCCCTGACTAATTTTTCTGTGGATCAATGGCCCCCAATCCTAAAAAGATACCTTTTGTATTGCACATAAATTAATATTTTACTGTATTTAAAATGAAGTTTGTTAAACTAACATGATAAAGTTAAAGTGCTTAATTTGTTTAATGATTTTGATTAATATTTCCTTTTTTGCTGGTGTTATATGCCCCCTTAGGTTATAGCTGCATATTTACTTTTTTATGCCTAATTATGACTAATGTAGTGTTTAAGATATTTAGAAAAAAACAACAAATGGTCTGGTAGCACTTTATAGATGAATGAAACTTATAGATGGTATCACGAGCTTTCGTGGGCACAGCCCACTTCTTCAGATGACCGGAGTTATGAGTTGGGGATATGAAAACTCAAAATAAATAGGAGAAGGGAAGGGGAGGGGAAGAGAATAAAAAGAGAGAAGGGTGGGAGACGACATCATTAAGTATCTGGAGAATGGATACTTAAACCTAAGCAGATAAAAATCAAAGTCATTAGATAGATTCCTAAAACAGGAAGGATACCACTTGGGGAGCTGTTAGCACCTTCAGTGGTTATTAAGTAGGTAGAGTCCCCACCAATCCATATCACAAATGAATCCATTAGTATGTGAATTGAATTTGTGGATGAACTGAGGTTCCAGGGCTTCTCTGTGTATTTAGCTTGTAGAGCTGGTTTGTGATATTTAGAGGAAAGATATTTAGACGTAAGCAAATGTATTTTGTCATATTGGGTGGTTGGCTGGTGGTCTGCAGAAAGGTTTGCATTGAGGAAGGTGAGCCACTGACCAAAAAGTTGGAGAACCACTGCTCTCCACAGACACAAATTATAACACATAACAGCATAAGAATGGCCATCCTGCGTCAGACCCAAGGTTGACCTAGTCCAGTATTTGGTCCCTGATAATGGCCAATGTCAGATTCCTCAGAGGGAATTAGCACAACAGGTAATCATTGAGTGATCCATCCCCTGTCACCCATTCCTAGTGTCTGACAGAGGCTATGTAACCATCCCTGCCTGTCCTGGCTAATAGCCATCAATGGACCTATCCTCTATGATTTTGTCTAGCTCTTTTTTTGAACGCTTTTAAAGTCTTAGCCTCAATCTGGGAAAATTCCTCAGATTTGATACCTAAAAAGAATGGCCCAGATTTGGGAATCTCCCTCACATCCTCAACCAATGTGAAGAATTCGTTTGGTTTCTCTGCAATGACCTTAGCCCTGAATGCTCTTTAAGCACCTGATTGTCCAGTGGCCCTCACTGATTGTTTAGCAGGCTCATTGAAATCGGACTCCATTTTATGCCAGTCATGATAAGCAGATGTATCTCTTTCTTTTCTATTTTGAAACATGCACTTTTCTGCTTACGGTGGGATTCTTGCTCCTTTGTGAGGGAGCAAGGATTGCAGCCTCAGCAAGTTTGCAGAAGACTCTAAGCTAGGGGGAGAGGTAGATACGGGTGAGTGCAGAGATAGGGTCCAGAGTGACTTAGACAAATTGGAGGATTGGGCCACAAGAAATCTGATGAGGTTCAACAAGGACAAGTGCAGAGTACTAAACTTGGGACGGAAGAATCCCAAGCATTGTTACAGGCTGGGGACCATCATTGTTACAATCCCAAGCATTGTTACAATAGGACCATCATTTACAGAGAGAGAGAGAGAGATTTCTCTTGTATTTTACAGAAATGACTCTACAAGCTGCAGTAGAACGTCCAATTTTAATAAAGAGCACATTCCATGTGTTGTATCTGCAATGCAAACAACAATTCATAATGCAAAATTGATCCTAAAGTGTAGGCCTGAAGGCAAGTTTAATAAATAACAGACCGTTATTATGGTATTAATTAAAGTCTTTAGATAGAATTATTTGCCTTTATTAAGGAATTCTACTTCTTCCTCTACTGCACACTTATTAAGCTGTTTTCTAGCTGGAATGTTGTGACTATAAAGACAGACAAAGTTCTTTCATGTATTAAAATCATTCTAATAATTCTTTCTTCCTACAGGTGGTAGCTCTACTGATCGATGTTCCCTCTAATCATATTTTCCATCCATATGTGGAATAAATATTGTTCTGTGCATTGAGACATGTGCAGCTAGGCATCACCAATAGAAATACTTACTGCTGGCTGAGGGAGTCATATAGAAAATGGTATAGTATCTTCTAATAAAAATGACTGACCCTTTTCATCCTTGTTTGTGCTTATTACAGTTTTTAGAAGATAGAAATGGCTGGTAAAAGGAGTACAGAAAATATGGATCTATCTTAAAATTGCATCAATTTATAGACACATCCCCATACTTCTTTCTTATAAAGATTGTAGCCATGTGAAGAAATGACTGGTAATACATTATTATAGAAGAAAAAGTGGTGGGAGCAAAAGATATTTCTAAGAAGTCCAAGATTGATCATCATTAAACATTCTATAATTTAATGGTTTGAGATTCTCTTGAATTGTGGAAATATCCCTACCATTTATGTGCAGTATTTATGGGATGTAAGCCATCCCAACTTTCCTAAGCCTTTCTGTGCTTTGGTACGCCTCTTGTACGGGGATAATAGCATTCCCCTGACTCACAAGTTTGTTGTGAGGATGAAAAAGTATGGAACTACTAACTGTGGTTTGTAACTTATTATTTAAATTATTTTCTGTACCAAATGACTAAAAGATAGCTAATGTGATGCCAATATTTAAAAAAGTCTCTAGACGTGATTCTGGCAATTACAGACTGGTACGTCTAACTTCATTACCAGGCAAATTGGTTGAAACTATAGTAAAGAAGAGGTCAAAACATAGATGAACATAATTTGTTAGGGGAAACTCAATGTGGTTTGTATAAAGGGAAATCATGCCTCACTAATCTACTAGAATTCTTTGAGGGGATTGACAAGCATGTGGACCATGGGGAATCCAGTGGATATAGTGTACTTAGATTTCCAGAAAGGTTTCGACAAGATTCTTTACCAAAAATTCTAAAGCAAAGTAAGCTGTCATGGGATAAGAGGGAAGGTTCTCTCATGGACTGATAACTGGTTAAAAGATAGGAAACAAAGAGTAGGAATAGATGGTCTGTTTTCAGAATGGAGAGAGTAACTAGTGCTGTCCCTCGGGAGTCTGTCCTGGGACCAATCCTATTCAACATACTCATAAATGATCTAGAGAATGGGATAAAGAGTGAGTGGCAAAATTGAGGATGATACTAAATTGCTCAAGATGATTAAATCCAAAGCAAACTGTGAAGAGCTTCAAACAGATCTCACAAAACTAAATGACTGGGCAACAAAATGTTAGATGAATTTCACTGTGGATAAATGCAACGTAATGCATTTTGAAAAATAGAATCCCAATGATACGTACAAAATGATCAGGACTAAATTAGCTATTGCCACTCGATAGAGATCTTGGAGTCATTGTGGATAGTTCTCTGAAAACATCTACTCAATGTGCAGCAGCAATCAAAAAAGCAAACAGAATATTAGGAATAATTAAAGACGAGACAGAGAATATCTTATTGCCTCTATATAAATCCATGGAATGCCAACATCTTGAATGCTACATGCAGATGTGGTTGCCACATCTCAAAAAAGATACCTTGATATTGGAAAAAGTTCAGAGAAGGGCAACAAAAATTATTAGGGGTTTGGAATGGCTGCCATATGAGGAGAGATTAATAAAACTGGGGCTTTTCAGCTTAGAAAAGAGGAGACTCGGGGACTATATGTTAGAGGTTTATAAAATCATTACTACTATGGAGAAAGTAAAGATGGGGGTTACAAAATGAAATTAATAGGTAGCAGGTTTAAAACAAAAGGAAATATTTCTTCACACAACCCACAGTCAACTTATGGAAGTCCTTGCTAGAGGATGTTGTGAAGACCAGGATTTTAACAGGGTTCAAGAATGAACTAAATAAATTCATGGAGGATAGGTCATCAGTGGCCATTAGCCAGGATGGGTAGGAATGGTGTCCCAAGCCTCTGCTTGTCAGAAGCTGGGAATGGACAACAGGGGATGGATCACTTGATTACCTATTCTGTTCATTCCCTCAGGGGCACCTGGCATTGGCCGCTGTCGGAAGACAGAATACTGGGCTAGATGGATCTTAGGTCTCACCCAGTATGGCTGCTGTTCTGTTCTTATGTGGTGTCCAGTTTCTATGTTAATGTGGAGACATAAAAGTGCCATATATAGACAAATACATTGGAATGGCCTTGTGAGACATGGTACTATCTTCACAAGCATAACTAAATGGAAAACCATAAGAACAGAAGAAAGGCCATACTGAGTAAGACCAAAGGTCCATCCAGCCCAGCATCCTGTCTGCCAAGAGTGGCCAATGCCGGGTGTCCCAGAGGGCGTGAACCGAACAGGTAATGTTCAAGCCAAATCTCTCTTGCCATCCATCTCCACCCTCTATCAAATAGAGGGTAGGGACACCATTCCTTACCCATCCTGGCTATGAATTTATCTAGCTCTTTTTTTAAACCCTGTTATCGTCCTAGCCTTCACAACCTCCTCAGGTAAGGAGTTCCACAGGTTGACTATGCACTGTGTGAAGAACTTCCTTTTATTTGTTTTAGACCTACTTCCTGTTAATTTCATTTGGTGGCCCCTAGTTCTTATATTATGGGCAGTGGCGGCCCATCCATAGACACAAACTAGGCGGTTGCCTAAGGCGCCAAATTAAATGGCCATTGAGGGGTTTGGAGGCGGGAACGCCAATCGCGCATTTCGCCTAGGGCACCAGTTGCTGGCAGCTCGTCTAGGGCCACTCTTGATTATGGCAACAAGTAAATAACTTTTTCTTATTCACTTTCTCCACACCACTCATGATTTTATATAACTATATCATTTCCCCCCCCCCGCTTAGTCTCCTTTTTTCTAAGCTGAAAAGTCCTAGTCTCTTTAATTTCTCTTCATATGGGACCCATTCCAAACCCCTAATCAATTTAGTTGCCCTTTTCTGAACTTTTTCCAATGCCGATTTATCTTTTTGGAGATGAGGAGACCACATCTGTATGCAGTATTCAAGATGTGGGTGTACCATGGATTTATATAGAGGCAATAAGATATTTTCTGTCTTATTCTCTCTCCCTTTTTTAATGATTCCTAACATTCTATTTGCTTTTTTGACTGCCCTTGCACACTGAGTGGACGTCTTCAGAGAACTATCCACAATGACTCCAAGATCTCTTTCCTGATTAGTTGTAGCTAAATTAGCCCCCATCATATTGTATGTATAGTTGGGGTTATTTTTTCCAATGTGCATTACTTTATCAACGTTAAATTTTATTTGCCATTTTGTTGCTCAGTCACTTAGTTTCGTGAGATCTTTTTGAAGTTCTTTACAGTCTGCTTTGGTCTTAATTATCTTGAGCTGTTTAGTATCGTCTGCAGACTTTGCCACCTCACTGTTTACCCCTTTCTCCAGATCATTTATGAATAAGTTGAATAGGATTGGTCCCTTGGGGAATACCACTAGTTACCCCTCTCCATTCTGAAAATTTACCATTTATTCCTACCCTTTGTTTCCTGTCTTTTAACCAGTTCTCAATCCATGAAAGGATCTTCCCTCTTATCCCATGACAACTTAATTTACGTAAGAGCCTTTGGTGAGAGACCTTGTCAAAGGCTTTTTGGAAATCTAAGTACACTACATCTACTGGAAACTCCTTTTCCACATGTTTATTGACCCCTTCAAAGAGCTCTAATAGATTAGAAAGACATGATTTCCCTTTACAGAAACCATGTTGACTTTTCCCCGACAGATTATGTTCTTCTATGTGTCTGACAATTTTATTCTTTACTATTGTTTCAACCAATTTGTCCAGTACTGATGTTAGACTTACTGGTCTGTAATTGCCGGGATCACCTCTAGAGCCCTTTCTAAATATTGGTGTTACATTACCTATCTTCCAGTCACTGGGTACAGAAGCTGATTTAAAGGATAGGTTACAAACCACAGTTAATTGTTCTTTCAGAACTCTTGGGTGAATGTCATCTGGCCCCAGTGACTTGTTACCGCTAAGTTTATGAATTAATTCCAAAACCTCCTCTAATGACACTTCAATCTGTGACAAGTCCTCAGATTTGTCACCTACAAAGTATGGCTCAGGTTTGGGAATCTCCCTAACATCCTCAGCTATGGATGTTACCAAGAAAACCATTTCATAGCAAAAAAGACACCTCCCATGTGCAGATGTAGCTAATATTTCATAGAACATCCACCATGATATCTCTAGATAGACAATAATTGTAACTTGCTTCCATGAACAATTTTTTTAAGTCTGACTTTTAAATACTAAATAATATATAGTAATATATGGTAACTCTTTAAATGGATTTATTTTAGTGTAGTGTAACATTTATCTTCTGTAATAAAAACAAAAATGTTTTTATTTGGAGGCTATGTGAGGAATTTCAAAGAATACACAATGCTGTTAAACTAAAAACAACTGAGCTAATTATTATATGAGTTGAATTATTCATGCTCATTATTTGCTGTATTATTGAATCACAAGTATTAAAGATATCATGTTGATATTTCTTTGTACATTTTTAAAGCAACCCCTAATTAATGCATATTGATATAAATGTTGTGTGTATGTGTAATATATACATGTATGACTGCCTGCTAATATAAAGGAAGCTTTATGTATGACTGATATATTTTAAATGACACATTTGAACATGATAGTTTCTTCTAGATTTATTGTCCGTAAGAGGCATCTTCTCTGCACTGTCAGTTGAGCGGCATCCTTCTAAGGTTTTTGAGTGTTTAAAAAAAAAATAAGAAAAAAAAAAAACAAAGAAGAAATCTGCAGCCTACTCTTACTGGATTAACTTAAGCCATCTTCTGCTGTCTGCACAGGCAATGAAACAGAGCCTTTCACAGCCTGGGATACCAGCAGGACATCCTGTTTCAGTTTAGAAATCACCCCCATTCCCTCCCACCCACCACCAATAAAACAAAGAAACCCAAGAAATAATCTGACACAGAAGAGACTGCTCAGGCGTTGATTGTCACACTGGCAACAGGCCAAGCCCAGTGTGTCACAAAAATGGACCCAGAATGGGAGCTAGAGAAAACAGTCAAAGAGCACCGAAAAAGGAAGTCATTAAACTACCGACAACAACAAAACTCCCATTTGTTCAGTTTTTCTTTCTTTCTTTTTCTTTTTTTTTCTATTTTTAAGGATAAATTAAAGGCCATATGAAGCTGTCCCCCAGGCTGGTAATAAAACTTTAGACCTGTGTGTTTTATAGATCACCAATGCTGCTTGATGCTGTTGTGTTTGTGCTGTATTTTTTATGAAGTTGTGCATCACTGGACTTCCCTGTTTTTATTTTAAATATTATATACAATTCTAGGTGACTTGTTTTCTGAAGGCTGAAAGGAAAGATTTTGCACAGTAGCGTGAAACTTACAAATGCTTTTGGGATGGTATATTTATGCTAGACAATGGTTTATTCTTTCTCATTTAGAAAACCATTTAAGCAATGGGAAGAGTGTTTTAAAGTATTAGGGGTCTCAGTTGGTATTAATTGGCATAACCCACCTAACATCAATAGTACTATACTGATGTTACACCAGCTGAGATTCTGGCTTTTTTTTTTTTTTAAATGCAGAAGAATGTTTTTGCAGGAAACTAATGGTAAGCAATAAATAAGTGAAAAGTTTGTATGCTGGAAAGTCTGAGGGATGTTCTTATCAAAATTTCAGAGTTCAGTCTTCCTAGCCTGTAAGTGAAAAGCTGCCTCTGAAAAAGTACTTTATGCAGTGTAGCTGAAAATATGTAAAACTTACACATGTAAATATATGTCTTATAGTAATTGGTCTAGCTGACAGCAGTGGTTCAACAGTGGGGCCTAATTAGCAAAATTAAGGGAGCAAGTTGTAAGTGTTTTGGCAGATGATAGAGAGCTACATTAGATACTGTTTACTTTTCCTTTTTCTAAATACTGCTTTTAATTAGCACCGGATATATCCTTCTCAGCCATTTGGAATGATGCTCTTGGACAATTCCTTTGATAGAACACAGCACTTCTGGTGGCTGTTCACTTGCTGGGATTTGGCACCGTGGAGCAAAGATGCAGCTTGAGACATTTCCTAACATATGGCCAAGAAGGAGAGCAAGAGAGAAGAGATACTACGTAATTGCAAGATCTGAAAATATCCTAGGAGAGCAGGATTTTTCATAGAGAGCATAATCCCATTTGTTTGTGACAGTCTGGTAAATTTCTGCACAGATGCAGAGTGCTCACTCTGCACTACAACAAACGTTAGGCTTCAGATCACTCTAATTTTTACATATGGAAAATAAATGAAGGTCAGGCACTGTGAAATGGAGAAACACCACAGCCACGAAGTTCAGAACCCACTCCGCATCCCAGGTGCTGAAACTGGGCTATTTCACTATAAATCTATTTTATATAGAGGACCCGGAGCAGTGCAATCTGAATCTGAACTTTTCTTCAAAGAGGAAATCCCTTTAAAATATAGTTTTATTTGCCCAACTTGTTCTCTTTTTTATAGAAGAGATTGATTTTTTTTAAAGGATCTATGGTGATCTAATTCTATAGGCAAATGTGTATTCCATTCGTAGCAGCATAGCAACACTGTAAAATGAGATACTGTATTTATACATAAAACATTCAAATAACTACATTTGAGGGTTTTCTTCTGATTAGGGTGAGCAACAAGTCTGTACAATTTTTGGAGCCAAACCTAGTATGATGGGACAATAGTTATAAGGAGTATTTCTTACTATTTAAAGCCGTTCCCAATCTATAGATTAACTCCCCATGATGTTCATGGTCCTTCGGAATGCTTCTTGCAATGATTTAGGAATAAATGCTCATCTAATTAAACTCACCGTTCAGGTGAAACAAATTCATTAGTTAAATGAATAACAGCTTCCCCAAAACACAAATTATTATGGAAACACAACTGTCATCCTACCTTCATCCCAGTCACATTTTCCCACCTGCTCACATAGTGTATCCCTGTAGATTGTAGGCTGTGAGCATAGTTGTAATGTGAAAGACTTAGATTAGGGCTCTTTACTTTTGTTACATTTATTGGAGCCTTTAAATTATCTTCCTACTTTCCACATTCATTTTATATATCCTAATATTTCTGACCATTATAATGTATCTCTAACCTTTCTAATTGAAGTAAATATTAAGGTCTGAGAATTTTAAAATGGGAACTTGACTGCATGAATGCAAGTACCTGCATTTGTACAAACACATCCAAACTAACCTCTTAACTAGGTTAAATTTGCCCATGCAGCTGTGTTCATAAAGGTTGAAATTCTTCACATAAAGAATTTGTTTGTTGAAATTTGATCATGTTTCTAAAATGGAATTTTTCATACATTTAAATCGTCTAAAAATTTTCCATAAAATATTTTCCTGGGCTTGGTTGTGCTAGGCACAGCATAAATATGCTAACAGCAGCGTAATCTAGCTAGCAAGCAATGAGAGATGAGAGAGCCACGCACACAGGGCGTGGGCATGGAAGATGTGGCTAATAAAACCAAAAAGGATATAAGTGATACAAATGTGCGCATTATTGCACCTAGCTATATCTACAGTATAGTACACAGTTTCTGTGGGTTTTATTAATGGATCTGTACTGCTAGGGAATTCACCCAGCCAAAAAAAAAAAAAAACTCTGGTATTCCCCTAATGCTGGAATGAACATTGGGATCCATTGTAATTAGGTGTAACTTAGATCAGCCTTCCGAGCTGGAGCCCTGGAAAGGTGGGTAGAGATAGAAAAAAGTGAGAAAAATAGATACATGCCCAAAATATTACCAGTGAAAAAGCATTGTTCAGCTGTAATCATGGGTACCAGGTATAAGAGACCGGGGAAGGCTTCTCCAAATAGGATGTATGGGACCATTCTCTGGAGATGTCAGCCTGCCACCTTTGAAGCACTAAGACCAACAAAGCATCCAAGCCATACTCCTGCCTATGTTCCACCACAAGGCCCACCTCCTGTTCGTTTTCTCCCATGGCCTTGCCATGCTGAATTCTTCTCATCCCTGCTCTGCCTCTTTCCCTCACTCCTTTTCAGGATAGCGTCTCCATTCCACTTGGGATGAAGAGGTGCTAGTGGTGGGCAGTGGAACCATACGGGAGGGAGCAAACAGCCACAAGTGGTGGATGGCACCTCAGGGGAGAGGGCCAGGCCTGTGGCTAAATGAGGGTGGGGCTGGCCTTGAGGCACAGCAGGGGCCAGGGACATGGTTCAAATACTCATGGTCCTTCCACTGACCCTCCATTCTAGGGAGTTTGAGGGATTCATGTGCTGCCTCCAATATGAACTCATACCTGAAGTGTTTTATCATTATCAAATAGATATGAGGCTAATAGATTAGTCATCTCCACACAAAAGAAAGGTGGACCCAAACTTGAATATTACATATACATTCCCAAGGGCAGAGACATCCTGTCAAAAGCCAATTGTGAATGCTCATCCTTGAGCTAGCCTCTTTAGCCATAAATGAAGAACATGAGATTGTCACTCACAATACAAAGGGCAATTTATTTTTAAAAAACCTAATTACTATAGTGAGGCCCAAACAACTCCAAAATTTAGATCTGTGTTCCAGTTTGCCCAAACATTTATGCTGCGGTTCATCTGTACCTATATTAATTAAAACAATTTTTATTGGATATATTCCAGATAGTGCTAAATAATAATGCAGTTGTCACATTTTTTCATTAGGTATGAAATAATGTGTTTTATTTATTCACAAGCTATAGCAATTATAAAACTACACACTTAAAACTAGAGTTTTAAGGAAGTTCATTTTCATAAAGACCCAAGTGTAGAACCCGACTGGAAGTAGAGCCTCCTACAATATCAGTCTCTGGGCAATCTAATAAGTGCAGCTGACCTATAGTAGGTTGCCTGAATGGCTACAGTTCCTGGCTAATGAAAGGCATCAGCAGACTGGCTCTTAAGCACAACAGCAGCAGCAGTAGCAGTTCCAGCCGCTGCTCAAAGCACTTGCCCACACTTGTGCCAGTTTATTCCCAGCCTTGCTCCTGGCTTTCTTCACAATAGGTACTTTCATGGGGGGTGGGATAGCTTGGTGTTTTGAGTATTGGCCTGCTAAACCCAGGGGTTATAAATTCAATCCTTGAGGGGGCCATTTAGGAATATGCGGTAAATCTGTCAGGGATGATACTTGGTCCTGTTGTGAGAGTAGGGGACCGGACTAAATGACCTCTCAAAGTCCCTTCCAGCTCTATGAGACAGGTATATCTCTATATTATATGCCCTTAGAGTAATTCTAGAACATTTCTCCATATGAAATTGACTCCTTTATTTCTGCAAAGTCAGTGAGATATTGCTATGAATGGCAGTCATAGCAGTTAGGTAAAAGAATGGAACAATTACTGTATGCTTAACACTATTCCTTGGAACAGTTCCTTCCCTTTTTGTGCTTATATGCAGCTTATTTTCCTTCTGTGCATTCAGTAATCTTGTCTGTGGCTATTTAAGCTCTCACTTCTTAATAAAATGTACTGACATGTTGTTATCCAAAAGGTTCAGTTCTCTTTTAATCAGCAAACCGTGCTTTCTGCTCCATTGCCTTTATTCCATTATCAATCATTTCCCATGTAGCCTTTTTCCTTGTTTGATATGTGGTTGACTTGCTAGCAGTAATTCTGGCTTGAGATCTATATATGGATACTTCATGGTCTACCACGCTGGGAGGGGACCTGCTTTATCAATTCTTTCCTCCAGGCACAGTCTGTCAGGTCTGCTCTAGATTTTTACTTTTTTTGTTTCTCAAAGGAAATAATTGCTTGTGCCTAAACTTCTCTGTTATACTTCTGTCAATCTTGTCCACCCTTACATTTTCACATTTTTCTGAGTTTTCAAAACAATAGAGTAGCTGGAAAATCCTACTCAACACTGCTAAATGGTTGAGAATAATTTGTATCTATACTATTATAAAAGGAGAGGTGACAGTCACGCCGTCTGTCACAGAGAACATTGGAGAATACAGAGGAATACACTAGAAGACTTCCAGAATACACTAGAAGTCTTCCTCCTCCCCCCTCCATGCACCAAAGTGGGATGTGAAAAATAGCGCGTGCACACACACCTGTGCCTGCACCAAAGCGGGACAGGAGGCTTGAAAAGCAGCACAATGGGGCATGCAGGATAAAAATGCAAGTGGCTGCTAGTGAGTTAGAGGGTAAGCCATGTGGTGGCAGGGGAGGGGAGAGGGAAGGATAAGTAGGGTAGGCTGCCATTTCCTCAGCTGCCCCAGTTCCTCCCCAAAACAGGACATGAGGCTTGAAAAGCAGCACAATGGGGCATGCAGGAGGAAAATGCCGGGGGGGGGCTTAGTGCCTCCCCATCAAATGGCCTGTCCAGCAGGTGGGGGCGGTGGGGGCAGCAGAGTGCAGTGGAGGGCAGCACCTTATGGTCCATCAAGCAGCTGCTTCCACGGCATGATGACTTCACTGAGCAGCACTTCAGGCATGGGGACAAAGAGAAGCAGCAGATGCTGCGAGCGCTGGGGCTGGTGGTAAGTCCCTTCCCATTGTGCTCCACCTGTCCCTTCCTCTGCCCCCGAGCTAGTACCCCCTGGGTCTTCCCGCACCTTGCCCTCCCCCATATCCACCCCCCGTGCCACCTGCTTGTTTGCCTCACCTTGCTGCTGCATCCTCTGTCTCTGCCACCCCTCAGCTCAATGCACTGCAGCCGTGAGGCTGGGCTTGGCTAGTAATAATAAATGTTCACTTAGCTCTTAAGGAGACCTTATTAATTGTGATGTAAACAGTTGGGTTCAGGCTGTATCCTAAGCTCTAGGTCCCTCCCACCTTGTAGGCCTTGCCCACAGTCACCAAGCTGGCAACTGGCAGAATTCAGATCCAGACCCGGGTCTCCTTAATCCTAGAATCAATTTCTTTGTCAATTAGGCCTCAAACTTTAATTCAGACTATAATTTTAAAGACCCATCAGAAACATTTCTTCATTGATATTAAGCTGGAGATAAAAGAGTTCTTACCACCCCCTAAAATTCATGAAGGTAAAGGAACATTTATATATGGTATTAAGAAATAGTGATTAGGGCCCAACTTTGTAAAGGTATTTTTATGCATAAATTACAGATATGCATTTAACAGTATTTTCAAAAAATGCCTTGGTGTCTAAAGTTCTTTCATATAATTAGTAAGATTAGCCTTATCACTGACTTACTTATTACCCTTTTAGTTACATTAACTTTGATAATCCAGGTATGTTAATTATATTTTTTTACACCCTAATTGCTCTAAATCCTTATGGTTATATCACTTAGTAGCAACTAAAAGAGGAAGCAGAACTCTATTGTAACTATACTGTCATTTAAATGTGTAATTACAATCATTGCATTATAAGAATGTTCAACATATCTTTCCTGAGTGAGCCATCAAATAAATTATGCAACCAAGTTAAAATAGGGCTATTATTGTTAGTTATTTTATAACTGCTAATATGGAAAGATGAGTGTTTGTTGCACCCTGGGAACTCCAGTCCACTGGCTAGCCGAAGAAGAGGGACAGCATGGAGAATGGCAGCCAGAGCCCTGCCACACCAATCTGCACACACTGTGGAGCTGGAGGAGTGCAGGCCGTTCCATCTGCTGAATGTTGGGCCTTTAAACTGAGGCCACTGAGAGGAGAGCCAATTACTGGATTGTGTGATAGGGTTATTTTGTGAGCGGGTGCATGCACATTAGAATTAATCTCAATCTAGCCGATGCATAATATTTTAATTTCCAATGCACATGTAAATAGAAAGAAAGAAACCCCATTGAACTCATTGGCATAAAAATATGTGCAATCTCCATCTCTGGAGATATTTAAGAGCAGGTTAAACGGACACCTGTCAAGGATGATGTAGATAGTGCTTGGTCCTGACATGAGGGCAAGGGACTGGACTCGATGACCTCTCGATGTCCCTTCCAGTTCTAGTACTCTGATTTCCCAGTGAGAGAGGTTGCTCTCTCAAAGATCATGTTTTCTAGACCTTTAATCATTTTGGTTGCTCTTCTTTGGACCTTCTCCAATTTCTTCACATCTTTCTTGAAATGTGGTGCCCAGAACTGGACACAATACTCCAACTGAGGGGACTAATCAGCACAGAGTAGAGCAGAAGAATGACTTCTCATGTCTTGCTCACAACACTCCAATTAATGCATCCCAGAATCATGTTTGCTTTTTTTGCTACAGTCACACTGTTGACTCATGTTTAACTTTGTCGTTCGCTATTATTCCTAAATCTTTCAGCAGTACTCCATATGTTAGGCATCCTATCACCATCCATCTTCTTGATGATAACCGAAACAAAGTCATTAAGCACCTCTGCCGTTTCCAAGTTTCCTGTTATTGTTTCTCCATCTTCAGTGAGCAATGGGTCTACCCTGTCCTTGGTCTTCCTCTTGCTCCTAATATGCCTGTATAACATCACACCTTGCAATATCATTTGTGCCCACATGGATGAATAGCACAGGCTACTCATGAAGACTGGATAATCCTCGACAGTGCCTCCTTAATGTCTCAGATACAGGCCCCTGGCAGGCAGCATACTTCCCAAGAATTGATTTGCCCCAAGATGCCCTGACATGCGTTACCCACCACTACACAATTTCATAAAAATTGTTTTGTTTATGAAAGGGAAGAAGTGGGGGGGGGGGGGGGGGGAGGAGGCATTTGTTTAATGGCAGTATAGGGTAGTCTGCACTAGGGTAGTCTACCAGCACCATGGTGGGAGGGTTGTGAGTAGGGGTGGCGCTCTCACTTGGAAGAGAGGTTTATCAGCTCAGAACCACTCTCAAGAGTAAAATATACTGAAGAAATTCATTAGGTGATTCTTAAGCCTCTGATTATTATGAGCTACACAGCAAGAGCTGGGTTTGTAGTAGGAACAAGGAAAGCTGGCTCCACTTCTGAGACAGGAAGGTTAAGGTAGGATCTTTGCCCGTGTACCTGAAAGGACACTAGATTGTTCTATTCTACCTGTTATTCAAAGATTCAAATGCTGGGCCAGTGAAGTTGTATAGTGGGGATATGTGCAGGAATGTATTAGCAAAAATGTAGAAGCCTAAAGCTAAATTTTCATCTAGCCTTGACTTTGCCTCTCATGTTGCACGTGCAAATATGCCCACGTCTGTTAATAAGACCTAAAGATTCCTTCCCCCCTCACTGAGCTGCTCAAGACACATACAATTACTGCTCTTGTACACACCAATGGGCATCTGCATGATTAATAGATTGCAAATACAATAATAACTTGTACAAAATTGAGGCTGCCTTTTGAAATTTTGGCTTAGGAAATCCTCGAGGTTCAAACGAACAAGCCAAGGATGAGAAACAAGGCACCATGATCAGTTCTGATGACTGAAAATGAAGTTTCCTGGGAAGCAGCGATCTCTAAGGCTATGTTTATATTGCACTCTGAACTCGCAATAAGATACACAATTTGAGCTACTTACTTCGAGTTTATTTTGAAATAGGCTTTTTCAAAATTTGGTATTGTCTACACAGCACCAAATTTTGAAATAGTGCTATTTCGAGACATCCCTTAACCCTCATGGAATGAGGGTTACCAGGATGCCAAAATAGCGTGCTCGTTATTTCAAAAAAAAATTGAAATAATGGGTGGCTTGTGAAGATGTGGGGTAGCTATTTTGGGATACCTCTGGTATCCCGAAATAGCTTTGATGTGTAAACCTACCCTAACCGAACTAAATAGCTAAGGCCACATCTACACTACAGGATAAGGTCAAATCTATACAACAAGATAAGGTCAAAGGCTTGATAGTATGGAAACATCATTTAGAAAATCAATCTTATGTGGCTAAATTTGACAAAAGGCATGTCAGGTCTTCCTAGCAAGACCTGGTCCCAGATTGTATGCAGTGCTATATACCTTTTGATAGCATATGTAAATAACATGAACCAGCATGCAAAACAGCTAAGTGATACCCACTAATTATTAAAGCTTGTCAATAATGGAAAATGGTCCAGCAATTACTCCTTCAAATGTTTAAAGTAGTTCTTTTCAACTTTGTCCACACCCCTTTTGTGTTTGCTTTCCTCAGGTGTTCTAGTGAATTAGCTGGCTGGCAGATATTGTCATTGCCATTTTAACATGTATATCGCAGTGCAGGGGGGAAGTGATTTTTAAATATGTAATTGAGTTTTCAGATTCTACGCCAATATAATCATGTAGGGGCTGAAGAGAGCACCCTAAAAACGTTGTTGTTGTTGGGGATGGAGTGAGGAGGAGGAGATTAGAATGAAAGATGTGTTTGAAATGTGGGGGAAAAATGAAATGAGATATTTCAGGGAGAATTCAGTCCACATCTTAGATCTTACGAAAGCAAAAACCTGCTGATTTCAGAAAAATAATATAAATTCCCCTCCTCCCATTTCACTAACACTGATTCAGCTCTCCATTGTAGATGGGGTGCTGGCATTTTTAACACCTGGGTAAGTAAGTTAAGTTCACTGAGAGAGGAAATTATACGGTGACTATAGTCATTCCTGGTGTTAAAAATGCCAGTGGAACCAAGTGACCCATCTTCACAAGGGCTTCTAATGCTGCTAATAGTAATGGATCTGGACTGAGGGTCTGAGTGGTGGGAAGGCTTTAGAAGACTTTCCTGGTGAAGGCAAGGCCTGTGATAGAATCCTTAAATGGCACAAATATTCAATAGGGCTTTACAATCCATTAGCATAGCCTGAGCCTTACATTCAAAATTCACATTTTTCTTTCAGTCTGAGCAGGTTCTGGCCCTGGCAGTAAGCAAGTAAGTAAATAAATGCATAAAACTATCTACCTGTTTATTTTCTTTATTTTGTGGATTGTTAATTTATTAAACTTTTGCTCTTGTTCTTCATTTCAAGAGGGAAAAGTATCTTACACCAGATATTTATCTAAAAGGTGTTGATATCTGATTTCCAAGATGTACAGGGCAGTGGTTCTGTTGTTCAGGTCGGCTAATCAAGACCGGAAGAGTGGTTGGGACCCCATGCCCTTTAAGGCTTTCCATTGTGTGACTTGGTCAATTGAATTAATTGCAGCCTAAAGATCAATATATGCCATGAGAAGGGGCTTCTTGAGCTCACAGTGTATCTCTAACAATAAGCAGAGGGCCAAAATGGTGTCTAATTTGGACCTGTTCCTCCTAAGTCTTGACTGTTGGGGGTAATGCTTCCAGTGCCCCAGGAGCTCCGAATGTGATAGCAGGACACACAGAGACATCTCCCATGATACAGACAACAAAGTGATCGGCTTGTAGTTCTTCCATTTGCTGTGCAGACTCTTTCCCTTAAAAACTGAGAGCACAATACCATCCTTGCAGGCAGTTGGAAAGGTCCCCAGGTTCTCCACGTTAAGCAAAATACAGCCAGAAGTGATTCCGCTACAAGCTCAGTAGCACATTTTAGACTCTCTTGAGGGAAGGGAAGCTCTGTTTTCTGCATGTTCCAGCAGAGCTATTGATGGGAGATCATTATCAGGCAGGGTGAGATGTGCTTACAGATAAACTGAGCCAATCTCATACAGGCTACTGGGTTCAGAGCCAATTAGAGCTTGAAAGTCATCAATTAATAACTAGTTCTGGAGTACTGCCATAACTAGTCCTGGAAGTTACTAATGTGTGGATCCAGCATGTACAGGTGCAGTGCTCTTAACACCAGTACATGGTAAAGGGCATTCTTTGTGGCTCTTTGGGTAGCTAAAAACAGTGAATGGCCTCGGTGGACCATTCAGATAGTGAATGGACTATCTGAAGCATCCGAGGGTGGATACCTTCAGTGAAGAGTCATGTTGTTGAGCAGAGGAGTTCTTCACTATGCTCCTCTCTGTTATCAGCATAACCTCAGCCTTTCTATCATACAGCTTTCTGTGATTAATAATGCTCAATGCCCTTTCTTTAAGTATAAATTTGACTGTTTTATGTGAATCTATACTAAACTCCACACAGATTTCTTTAGTATGAATTTCTTTACAACATTTTATACCTTTTTGACAAAACTACATATGGAACTCTTGACAGATTTACATTAACAATTGCCATTATTTCTTCCACTTTCTCCATTATTCTTTCTGTGCTAGTTTTGAATACATATTGGTTATAAAACAAGCCAATGCATCTCTGGGCAAGTCAATGAAATTCCGCTGGTGTTGTGCAAACGTGACGGCTGATGGAATTCCAGCTTATGTTTAATTTTCTTCTCCAAATCCAGTGCTACTGTGTAATCTTACGTGTGTTTTTGGTTTGGTTTGCTTTTGCTATGTTTTATCCAAGTCTCTTGAAAATATAACTAGATATACTTAGCATAAATTCTCCAATATGAAAATTACCAAATGCTTAGCAATAAAAGGGATTTTTAGCTGCTGATTTTATTCCTGAGTTGTTTTCACACTTGTGGTATCCAGTCGTCCAGCAGTTTACTCTCATTAACCATATGCAATTCCCTTTCACTATTGTATGGAATAACCTGGCAAAGCTAGCTACTCAGGAGTTTGAGTTTTTCATTATGCGTTTCTCTGCCCTCTTTCCCCACCCCAGCCCCCACCACACAAGCACATCAAATCCTCCTCTATCCCTACAGCAAATTCATTCTGCCTGCTGGTAAACTCCCATGCAGAGTTCTGGGTGGCAGGCTTTGACCAGGACTGCATACAAATTAGCTTGTGAAAAATGGCATCAAGTTAGGTAAAGAACAAAAGCAAACTGACTTCAAAGAGAACGCACCAAGTGTAATCTACAGTTACTATACACTTGGGTTTTAAGAAAGGCAGTGTGTAATAACACACACACACACACACACACACACACACACACACACACACACACACACACACACAGAAAAAACATCCTGCAGTAGCTCTACAAAACAAGCAGTTTTCTTTTTCTTTCTTTTTCACATAGGAGTAGCTTTTAGAGCAAATCATGATTTAAAAAAAAGTAGTTCTTTGATATTTGTTTGGGCTACAGCTGCTGCTCCCAGCACTTTGTTCTTCCTGATATTTCTCAGCAATTCACTGAGACAACAGTGCTCCCTGCCTACCATGTCTGAACCAGCTTAGACAAATACAGAGAGAGAGAGAGAGAGAGAGAGTCTCAGCCAGTGAATCTGAATTGGTCAGCTACAAACGAATTCTGGCTGGTTTCCCAAAGATTAGAGGCCAGGCCATGTTTCCTCATCCATTTTTTTTTTTACCCTTTCTAGTCAGTCACTGATGTGTGGCTTTCCAGCAATGAAACAGTGAACTTTCAACCTGTTCAGCATATTCTTCATGCTTGTTCTACTTGTCACTTTTTTGGGGGGCAAAAAAGATTGAAAGGAGAGGATGTTAACAAGATTTTTTAAAATAGATTTCTCTTCACTCACTCACTCGCCCATCTGCCCAGCATATTCTAAACATATTAGAATAAGAAAGAGCATATTAAAACCACATCTCCTCTGCTTTAGGAAAAGACCCAATATTAAAATCCCATTGCAGTTGAATTGGGTTTTCTCCTGATCTCTCTTGGGCTAAAGGTTACTTTCTAGGGAAGGATGTTCACTCAGCAGTAGTCTGAATTGTCTTGCTAGTCATGGCTCAGAGGCTGGCTTTAGCTGAACAGACCATCTGCAACAAGCTTTTCACCTATTTACCTCTCCAGCAAACAGGGGAAACATCCCTTCCTTTGTACTGAATTGGACTGGGGACAGCACATAAAGTCAGAACCATGGAGTAGGCTAGGAATAAAAGGAGCATGAGTCTGTAATGATTACATCTGCTTTGAAAACAGAAACCATCCAGCAAGAATGGACTGAACAGCTGAGATGCATCATAGTCACTTCATCTTATTTTACTTAGAGGGCTTCCCAAATGCAGGGTCTGAAGAAAAAGAAAGTGCCGAATTACTAATCTCCTACCAAGATTTTTTTATAGGTTCATTTTAGGGCATTTTCTTTTTCTACTCCATCTTTCCCTTTTCCTCAAGCCATTAAAATAGTGAACTGTCCCTGATTTGTCAGGTGCGAGGAGATTGCCTGGCTCTGTGAGATGAAAGCTGCCTGACTGATGTCAGATTGCATATGTGACACCTTACTGCCTGCATGAAGTGCAAATAGAAAAATAGTGATGCCAAGTCATGTCTAACAGCCACTGTTGTCCTGGGCATTCACTAGCAGCTTTTAGTCTCTTGCTTATAGAATGGCTGGGAAAAAAGAGCACATGTTCTATAAAAGTCCTCTCATGTGTTCAGCCACAAGGATATTAAATAATTCCTTCTTTGTATATAGGTTGCCTTTCTCAGCTGTCAGGATGAGTCTGCTGGACCAGGCTCTGGGATCCTTGTTAAACTGTGTGGAGTAAGCAGGGGAAAAGATTAAAGGAAGAATACAATCTGTGTGAAGTAGTGGCCCTGACTCTAAAGAAGCAGATGATCTGAGGGAAGGAAGAGCTTCCCTTTAAACTAGAGACTCTGTATGCAATGCAAATGATCCCATATGCAGCTGCCACTGGCAGCCAGCCACCCGCCTACAGAAGAATAAAGTCAAAGCAACAATTCCCTGAACCCTGAAGCTTAGTGACTTCAAACAAGAAGAAAGAAAAAGTGATATGATTTTTTCCAGTGAACTCCTTCCATCTCTAAATTGTGCAGATGACCTCATCAACTACAGCTGTCTATTTCAAGCTTAGCCTCCCTCTGTCCAGTGGACTGCATCTGGTAGTGTCTGTGTATTCATACCTGGGATGGGAAACAGCTGGGCCTACCATGTCCAACATACATAATTAGGCCTTTTAAAACTATGTTTAACTCCTTCTATCAGTAAGTGCATGAAAATGTGATGACTTTTTGTGATGTATGGAAAGTGAGAGAGACATCCAGCTGGGAAGAAATAACAGAGCAACTATAGGCTCCTCAGAGGCAATATTTTTCCCTTGAGGACCTTTCTCACACACCAAGTCCAGCCACAGGGCTGAAGAGTTTCCTTACTAATAATGTTTGTGTAGCCAATCTCTGAGTTGTCCAGTGTGTGGTAGATTTAATTAAGGAATTAACCTGGGAATGAACAACATGGAATGGATCAGTTCATTCCTTCTGGGGCTCCTGACATCGGCCACTATCAGAAGACAGGATACTGGGCTAGATGGATCTTTGTTCTGACTCTGTGGCTGTTATGAATGCTGGATGTTTGTGGATAGTGTGTCTGGATATTTTTATAGCAATGCTGTTGCTGAAGACCACAGCATTCCATTCCATTGTTTAAAAATGTGCTGCTTTTGAGGACAGTGGTTTCAAAGATAATATCGCAGCCTATGAGAATCTGAAATCTGCTGGTGGCGTGTCCTTATTCCTAAACCCAAGAGGTGTAACTTAGAGGCCGTGTCTACAGAACATCCCTCTTTCGACAGAGGAATGTAAATTAGGCACTTTGAAATTGCAAATGAAGCAGAGATTTCAATATCCTGCGCTTCATTTGCATAATTGCATAATGGCGCTCATTCGAACAAGCGCCATTTTGAAAGTAAAACCACGGTCTAGATGCAGTTCTATCGAAAACGACAGGCTTCATTTTTTGAGGAGTACAGGATCTTTCAAAAAAGCCTGCTGTTTTCGACAGAACTGCGCCTAGATGTGGTTTTACTTTAGAAATGGCACTTGCTTGAAAGAGCGCCATTACGTGATTATGCACATGAAGCGTGGGACATTTAAATCCCCACTTCATTTGCAATTAAGAAGTGTCTAATTTACATCCCTCTATCGAAAGAGGGATGTAGTCTAGACACAGCCAGGATGAGTACCCTCACCAGCTTGGAACATGAAAGGTTGCAGGCTGGCTTATCTCTAACAATTATTATGTGCAATCCCGGGCCATGTACCATTGACTCTTCCCTTAACTGCACTACTTGCTCCCCAAAGAATTCCTTTCCAAAAGGATCATTCTCTCAAGAGGTTGAAACAATTGACGTTTCGTTCTGTAATACAAGCCTGCCAAGTTTCCTACAATTTCTGCTGGGCACTGTGATTTCAATTCCCATGACCTCTGCTCATACCAATGCCTAACACCATTTGTGTGGTGGCACAGGCTGCTTGCCTGAGGATGTACCCAGAAGTCATGTGGGATTGTACCCAAGTAGCTAGCCTGAGCAGCCACACATGACATCACGGAGACACTGCTTCTAGGCTGTAGCAACTCATGTCAGAACATTCTATTTGAACTGGGAACCACACTTGAAATACAAATGTACCTTATTTTTACCATGCAGATTTGATGAGAAGTAGTGCAAGTATGTCTCCTCAAGCTGGCAATCACCTCAAGTGCCATGTGTAGATATTTGTTGTGTAGCTGTTGTTACTATTTTTTGCTACTTACATTTGAGTAGTACTCTAATCAGGGTCAGAGGCCTGTTGTGCTTGCCACCATGCAAACATGTGGAAAGAGACAGTCATTGCCCAGAAAAGCAGTGTAGGGCCTTGGTCTGTCACTTAGCGCATGGTTAAATAGGAGACAGAATTTACTTCAATAGTACCTTACACATTATTAAAGTGAACCACATGCTTTTGTTTTTTGCTGAATCAGGGCCTGCCCTGAAGAACAAACACTGGGATAGTTGTATTCTACTGTTAGTTCTGAGTCCAAAGGCTTTTTTACTCTCTGCCTTCGCCCTCCCTCACACACACAGAATATAGGCTATAAATGAATGAAGTACAGCACACACACACACAGAATATAGGCTATAAATGAATGAAGTACATAGCTGCTCTGCCACTGCCTGGATCTCTAGCCCATGTCAGCTGCTTTTTTCCCCCTGTTAGGTATTATGGGCTCAATGGATCTTTAGGCACCATTGGAAGGAGGACCAGATAGAGGTGTCACAGACAAGGTTGGGGAGGGCATTTCTTGAAAAAGGAGCTTGGTGATACCAATGGAAGCAGCTGGCAAATACAAAGCCAACACAAAGCAAATGATAGTGCAGAGAATGCAAAAGATGAGAAAATGTAAGAATGGATAAAATAGGCAGGTTCCTTTGGAATGCATCAATTTAAAATATGCAAATTTTTCAGTCTCTGCAACATTCTTCCCTTTGAAGAATTTTTAAATGTAATTATTTACTTGGTATGTTACTTGTGAGCATCTCTTGAATTCCCTGATCTTATTTTTCCCTGTGTGACTAGCTCTCATTTCCCCTCCTTTACCTTTAATGTATTTTCAGATAGACAACAAACCAGGTTTAGGACTGAAAACAAATGGAGGAAACACTACTGTGCTGTGGCAGGAGGCAGATTGAAATCTTTGTGATTTATTAGTCTCCTAGACTCTCAGAAGTTTGATAGAAAAGGGTGGTTTCGATTTGAGAGTAGGAACTTGACAAGAAGCTGCTTTTATTCCAGTTTCTTTTCTCTCAAAAGACTGTTATATCGGTGCATACATGAAATGTTCCAAGGGAATTGCTGAACATGGCAATATTAGTTCAGAGGAGAGTTCCTCTCCATCAACTATATTGTGTTCACTTGTTGGAACAATCACTAGATATTTCTCTGTACAAAACCCCCAAAGCAAAATGTGCCTGAACACTGGGGGAGTTTGGAATCATAATCCTATTCTTCATTTGAATTGTGCTCTATTTCTATAGCACGTAGCCTAAAACTTTGGTAGTGAGCACTTCTTAACTTTGGGAGTTTTAGAAATCAGTCCAATTTTTGCAGCTAAGCCTGACCTCCATAGTTAACAGGTTTCACTGTATATATAGCCAAAATGCTTTTTGTTGTATATTAGACCATTTAAATAGCTACGGGTCAGTTAGGAATCAGTTTGGAGTGGGGACATCTACAGTGGGGTTTGTTGTAATCCAAGTGGACAAGATAATCAACACCATTCTGCTACAGAGGGTAATGATTCTGGGCAACGTGGAGGACATAATGGAGGGCTTTGCTGCACTGCTGTTGCCTAATTGTAGTGGGGCAATAGATGAAACACACACCCCTACCTTGGTACCCAACCACCTTGCCAATGTGTACATAAACCATGAGGGGTACTCCTTGTTGGTGTTGATGAATCACAAGGGCCATTTCACCATCATCAGTGTAGGATGGTCAGGAAAGGTGTATGACGTGCATTTTTAGGAGCTCCTGCCTTTTTGGCAAGCTGAAAGCTGGAACTTTTTTCCCAGACCAGAAAATTAGACATCAGAGATGTTGAAATGCCAATAGTGATGCTTGGTGACCCAGCCTGCTCCTTGCTCTCATGGCTCATGAAGCCATATATGGGCAGTCTGGACTTCAGTAAGAAGCAGTTCAACTGTAGGCTGAGGAACTTTACGTAACCGCTGTTATTTCGAGATGTAATAGAGATGTAGTCATGTTAGTCTTGCTGAAACAAAAGACAGGACTATGTAGCACTTTAAAGACTAACAAGATGGTTTATTAGGTGATGAGCTTTTGTGGGCCTGATCTGAGGAAGTGGGTTTGGACCACGAAACTCATCACCTAATAAAGCATCTTGTTAGTCTTTAAAGTGCTGCATAGTCCTGTCTTTTGAGATGTGATGCTCATGTCCATTCTACAACCTGTCCTCCTTCCCCATTGTTAGAGTTTCTGCAAGAAACAGTGTGTGTGGGGAGAGCATGCAGTGTCCCTTATACCACACCGTGAAGGTGCTACTCCAGGGTTGCTAGAGTCGCTCTCCTATGATTACTGGTGAAGGAAAAACTTCTAGCACCAGTGCATGTGGTGAGCACACACACCTAATGTGGAATGGACATATGCAACACATGTGGAAGAACACCAGTTACCTATCTTGTATCATTCACTATAATGCCTGTGGTGTTTAACTACAAGGCAAATTGAGGATTTCTTAATTTGTAATGCTGGAGAGATATTAATGAATTCCTAGTTAGGTACTGTGCTAAGTAACAAATTGGAAGATGGCATTCTTTAATCATTTTGTCTATGCAATTGGGACAAATCGGTTCCCTAAATCATTTATTCCATAAATGTCTCCATGGATGGTCTCTGAAAGCATCACCAAGAACATTGCTGTTGAATCTAGGGCAACAAGGACGATGTCAGGAAGTTTTTACCTACACTTGTCATATTGATTTATGACTTAAAACTTGCTTCAAATGAGATTAGGGTCGGATTCTGATGCTATCCTGTTGTAAATCAGGAGCAACTGGGGTGAAGTCAGTGGAGTTCAAGCAGTGTCTTCGGTGTAAATGAGACCAGAGCCAGGCTCATAGTGATGACTGATGACACAGTAAGTACATTTCTTTCCCTACATGAGATCTTGTGTTGACTATTTTGTGGTTTCATGCAGCTGAAAATTATCAGAAGATCTCATGGGAAATCATGTAGCTATGAAATGAATTAACCTGTATCACTGTTGCACAGCAGGGTCTATAATTAAGCTGTAATTCCTCCCAGATAGTTTTATAGTTCTCCTTTTATAACCGACTCCACTTCTAAACTGTAGCTCTTCTGACCTTAACTTGCTCAAGACCCATAGAGCCTTTGTTGTTGCAGGGCTGCCCTTTATGATATTATTTTAAAGAACCCAACTTTTTCTATTTGTGCCCCGGCAACTGGACAGGAACAATAGAGGAAAACTTAATTTAGGAGTCCAGAATTCTTCAGTGTGATCTAAAGCTGAATACTACGGAGGATTTCTGTGGGCAGATAAAAAAAAAAAAAGCTTTAGCCTTGGGTACTAAGGAAACTATGCAGCATTCAGACTTTTGAGGAGAGTAGTCAAGCTCATTGTTAGCTCTCCAAAGGAAGTATCATGCTATGCTTAATGTAAAGCCTCTAAAAGCTCTCCTTTTGATGAGATCTTTCAAAATGGATAGCTTAAATGATCCATACGAATCATAATGTCAAATGAATTTCATGGTAGAACTAGATCTAACATTGCTTTTAAGGTGTCCCTATAAACCAACATTAATGAAAAAAAATTTAAGTTCTAATGAGAGGTCACTGATGTATTGCAGTGAGGTTTTTTGTTGGTAGTGTTGTTTGTTTTGGGGTTTTTTTGCCCTGTAGTGCGGTGACTCACTAGCCGTCTGCCAAGATTCTGAAGCCTGTGGCTGCTGATTTACTCTACAACAACAGATGACAATGACATCTTTATTGTTGCTATAGAAGTTGTGGCATTCATAGAATACTCAGGGTCTGAAAAAATAAAGATTCCATTGAAAATTAAGCTTTTGTACCAAACAGTTTGGTGACGGGAAGGAAATAGGCAGCTTTGAAATTCAGAACGAGCATACTCCTGATTTCATTTTTACAGTGTAAAAGCCGAAAAGAGAGTATCAGCTGACCGTTTTTTCCAGTTTTATTCTCCTGCCTTGACTGTTCTTGAAGTTTCAAAGGTAGAAGGATCTATGGTACCATTTTTTTAAACTATATACTTCAATTCTTACCTTTTTTAGGTCTTCACCCTCATTATTTTAGGTGGGTTAGTGCCTACATTTTCAGCTGAGGCAAGGGAAACTAGTATGTGACACAAATGAAAATATTTTGTTTTCTTATTTAATGTATTTTCTCACACTGAAATCATTAACCATTTGAGAATGATGGCTTTACAGTAGAGTTTTCCCCTATAAATCACATGCTTTTCAAATAATTTCCAACTGTCTAAAGTTGTATTAGATAAAGTCTCTGCTCCAATGCTGGTTATTTGGTAGAAATGTTTTAAAAATGGCAAAAAGAAGTGAAAACATCAAAATTCCTATTGGTGAAAATGTAGCTTTCCTAAATGCTGGGTGACAATGCTGTGTCTGTTCATAATTCTGGAAAGAGACATATGTTACTCATATGTTGTCCTCAGTTTCCAGCTGTGGGGTAGAGACTTTTTTATTGCACTTTTTTATTGAAATTGGTTCAGATTTGAGGATCCCTAATTAAGGAAAGTTCTAACTCTCAGCATAATGGCAAGAATCCAATATAATACTAAGAAAGCTTTAGGCTCAGGCTTGGGCATCTGAAATCAATTGAGTATTCAAAGGTTTGTTTTATATTTGATATTGCCTTTCAAAACTATTGAGATGAGAACAATGAAGAGCATGAGGCCGATATGAAACTGTGGTTTCAATAATGTTAGTCTTCATGGTCCTGATTCTGTGCTCTGTGAATGCCAGTCGCTTCATGTACAATTCTGGAGGAAGTGTCCCATGTCATTGATGCAGTCAATGTCTCTTACTTTCAACAGCAAATTTTTGTCTTAGTTCATTATTACCCTTTCTTCACCAGGACGTCAGATGCTTCTATGGACCAGCTCGTTCATTGTTATTCAATGACCAAGTGGGATCCCTCTTGACAGTCCATTTGGTGAGTGCCCACTTTTAAACAGGATTATTTTACACTGTCTTAGTGAACTAAGGCCTAGATTCAGCAAAAAATCTTACATGTGTACTTTCGTTCACATTTTGCTGAACTGGGCCCTGAGAGTGGAGTCAAGTTCCTGTATCTTTTTGTGTCAGATTTTCAATTTGATGTGCAGCCTTGCCTCTGTCACTCCTGTTTTATGGCAGGAATGCCAGAATTGTGACATGTTCTGGTAGCCATGTTATTCCTCACTGAAATAATCCTTATATAAATCTGTGGCACAGCAAAAAAGTGTATTTATTACATAAGTTCCTGAGTCTTATAAGTGTAAATCTGTTGTCAGTGGAGTTGTATCTCACTGATTAAAAGACTTTTAAGTTTGTCTTGAGATAGTGAGTTAAACGTTATGTATGTACAATAGAGGTCAGTATCATAGTAATGGTGAGAGCTCCTCCTCTGGTATCATAAGGCATCCAGTCTTCACTGTGCTGTGGCCAATCCAGCTCTCGCTACAGGCACTGGCCCACAAAAGGAAATACAATGTCACCTTACACAGGTGAGCCACACAGATGTGTGTAAAAGGGGTTCATTATTAAAAGGCTGCTGCTGGCACACAACTAACATTTGTCTCATTAAATCCTGTCACTGCACAGGGAACAGAATGCTCCTTGGAACATATTAGATGTTCGTTGCCTCAGAAAATGCTGACACAAAGAAGATGGTAACAATGGTCTCCTTCAAGTGCTGTGGAAATCAGCTGGTACTAATTGAAATGAAGTACTTCCCAGCTGCCCAGCAGACCCTTGACTTACAATCTATCACCCCAGGATCTGGGGGATGATGGGATCATAATGACGGCTGTCTGTAAAGAATCAGAATTGTATAAACAAGTAATGATCAACTGAGGTAAATTTTTTTTCTTTGGTAAAATATTGCATATGCCTCTCCTCACTGTTGCTCGCTTTTTACCCAGCCGTGCCCTCGGGAGCTAACTGAAATACATGTTGAAATTTTTTTTTCAAAAATGGCTTTTAAACTATATGAACATTTTTCACAGCATTTTTTATTGTATAGATATGGTTTGTACATGTAATCTCCCAACACAGACACTTTTAAAACGGAAAAGGCGTTAAAGAAATACTAGATAAATACTTTCTGACAGAAAGAAGGTGAGACTGGTTGTCTCCTTCACCTTGTGAGCCACATATATCTTTATGATTAAACTGATCATCTGAATACATTTGAAGCAGATTATAGTCTCTGGCTAATCAAACTACTTTGCCACTGCCCATCTCCGAATAGCAGCAGCCAATGAATACTTATAGTTACATAAAACGTTGAATGTCATCTCTAAGGTGACCATATTTTCCTATTTTCCAAACTTACCTGTATTTAAGCAGGTTCAATGGCAATCTATCAAAACTATGCAGTACAAATGTTCAAATTAACATCAAGTTGACTGAGTCCCTGTTAAAATGAAATACTGTATAGCTGGATTCTTTTTATCTACCTTCTTGTCCTTAGGCTTTAAGGTTCACATGGGGAGGACATGCCTCCATGCTCTCATTGGAGAGAGTGACAGCCCCCCCCCCTTTCCCCACACACACAATTCCATACAGCTCCGTCACCCAGGTTGGGGAGGGTGAATAACTGACTCATCCCTTCCCCTTCCTCTCCTCCTTCCATCTCTAGCTGGGCTGCTGGGACAGATGCACATCTCCTGGAACCTGGCTCCCTATATTCCTGAGGCAATATGGGGGATGGAGTGGTGAAAGACACACACAGGATCACACACCCTCCCCAGAGGAGTCAAATTCACACAGAATGTGGCCAGCAGTAACATTCTGCATTGGGGCAGGACACAGGGGATGAGGGTGGGAAGAGATGACCTGGTGTGGTCTGTGTCTTGGCAGAGCTCATCTTTTCTCCCCACCCTCCCCTGTGGCCGGAGAGCCTGACTGCAGGGACTACAGCCAACTTGGCCAGTGAGGTGGTTCAGCAGGAGACCAGGCATAGGGGATACAGAAGCCCCTTGCTCCCTAGGCAGGACCCAGGGTGGGGTGAGTTGTCTGTGGGGCTGCTGTGGAACATGCAGGTTTGGGGTGCAAGCAGGTTGTAAATTGCTTCCTCCACCTACCATTCAGGTGCCAGCACTGTGTGGAGCTTTGGCACTTATGGGATTTGGCTCCTTTTGGCCAGTGCCCCAGACCAGAGGTGCCAGCCCAGCAAGAGGCAGTCGTGGGAGACAGGAACCTGCCAGCCAGGCTGTTGGTGAGCTGTGTGCTCCGGCCAGGCTCTGGTTCTCTGTACTGTGCTGGGAGCAGGTTGCTCCCCCCACCATAGGGATAGGAGCAGCAGGACTGGAGCTGGGTGAAGGGTCATAGCAGGGAGAGGACAGCAAAAAGGGAAAGCATGTAAAAGGCTGATGGGTTGGCAGTAGAGGTGACACATTATCTGCCACTGCCTGGGGCTTGTTCATGCACACTAGATTCCACAGCACTCAGCCAGTGCAGGCCAGAAATGGGCCAGGGGGCAGGACCCTTCTTACCAAGAGCTGGCACAGAGGGCTGCACTGACAGCCCAGCAGGAGGAGGAGCTCGCCACGTGTGCTGTACCTTTGCCCCACCATCAGCCTTAGCATTGACCACTGGACCTCGCACTCTCCGCTGGTGGTCAGTCAGCTGGTGAGCAGAGGGATCCAACTGGCAGCTGATGGGATGGGAGCAGAAAATATGTGACTATGTGACAATTTGTCCGTTTTTAAGAAAAAGTTGGAATACCTTCAGGAGGGCTAAAATACAAGACTGTCCCTTTAAAAATTGGACATTTGGTCACCTTTGTCCTCTCAGACCTGGTACTGTCACAATGTGGAAATTCTCCCCATCCCTCACAAATGTAAATATTGCCACCTCCTTAGTGGTGGTTCTTTGAGTTAAGATAATAGAATATTTCATTTGTAGTTGGTCAGCCGAATACTTCGCTCTGGACACTTTTCCTTTCTTCTCATTCTAAAACATATGTTTTTCCTGAAGGATGAATGCAAACAGTGATTCAGTATTTTCTTCTGGGACAGCACAGTCTCCAATATCAATGCCTCAGCACACGCTCCTCTGTTTAAAAGCCACCTAGTCATTGCTTCTACTATCACTAACTGCTCGGGGAGAATCCAGGTCCCATTGAAGCTGATGGGCATATCCGCCATTGACTTTAGTGGTGTCTAGGATTTTACTCCAAATCTCTGTCTTTGGATGTTACTGAGCTTTAAAAAGAAACAAGCAAAACCAAAACAGCTTTAGCCATACTTGCAGGACAAATGAAAAATAGCTATGTTGTAATTACTTTTATTTTTACATATGTAATTACTTTTACAAACTATATTTCACTAGGAGGGTGGTGGAGCACTGGAATGGGTTACCGAGAGAGGTGGTGGAATCTCCATCCCCAGAGGTTTTTAAATCTCGGCTTGACAAAGCCTTGGCTGGATTGATTTAGTTGGGGTTGGTCCTGCTTTGGGCAGGACGTTGAACTCGATGACCTTTTGAGCTTTCTTCCAACTCAATGATTCTATGATAATTAGGCATTAATCTTCCATAAACCTGACATTTCTAACTTGTATGTGTGGTCTATTTAGGACTGTTTTAAGAATATGCATGGAAAAGGAGGCAGGAGAGGTTTTTTGGTCCTGTTTTCAAGTTAAAGGGCTCTTTAGTGTAAAAAAAAAATGCAAGGGAGAGATGTTGGGAAAGAAGCTTAAAAAAAGATAGGATGGATTGTGTCTCATTGCCTTAGGGAGTCCCATATTTTGTCTGTCAAAAACCTGCTTGTCTACTCTGCTTTGATTCAGATTGTAGGAACATATTTTCATTATACATAACATTTACATATTCTCTATAAATAGACTTCACAACGATATTCAGGACCCATCAGACACTAGCTTTTATTTTATGATCTCACATGATAGTCTTTATGGATAAATACTGTGAAATGCTGTGCTAAGCACAGGGAATTTTTCGGGCCTATTAGGAATAGCAGTTACAGAATGGTGAACCCTTTGCCAGCTGGCACCATTGGACATGTGTCTCACTCTCTAGTAGAAAACTGAGAGCAGACAATGGGCCTAGTGCTCCCATGAACATTCTGTGTGCGAGATTTGTTTATTTAACTTCACAAATATGATGCCATAGAACACAATATTTATGCCCTTTGTCTTGTATAAAATGCTTCACAATGAGCACACTATCTAGGCCAATATACATATGTAACTTAAAGTATATTGTAATTGTTGCATCTCCCATCCCACATAGACATGCCATGTAGCATGCGCTGTGCAAAACAAGTGCAGAGGCAAGCATGCAGGCCCGACCTACCAGCTGTAATACCTGGTGTGTTCCAATAAGCACTCCAGGACACCTGCACTCCAAAAACCAGGGCAGTACGTCTCAAAGCCCATCTCTCCCGCACACATGCTTGCCAGGCCTCAGACCTCAGGCTCCAGCCCAAATGGTGGTCTTCTACACTATTTTTAGCCCTGTAGCATGAGCCCTGTGGTACTGAGGCATCCTGTCCATAGAATGGACCAGGGCCCATGCTTTGGGAAGCCCCACAATTTGGGAGGGATGCAGGGTCCAAGGTGATCAAGGGGAGTATCAGGGGGCCTTGTGTCAACAGCAACAAGTGACCCAGACCCAGCATCTGCCAATTCCTTCTGTCACTTGTGGGAGGGGGTGGAAGCCAGAAGGATGTGTGGCAGGGGTGAGGAGAGCTTTGGGGAAGGACTAGAGTTTGGCGGCAGGGCCTGGGGCAGAGGGGGGCATTTGTCCTGGGCCCCTCACGCTCCAAGGGACACCTCTGCCTGCAAACTCAAGTCAGTTGACCAGCTCTGAGACTCTGCAGCAGGTGTGAGAGTGTGGGGGGCAGGGGGCGCCGGGGTTGTTTTTCTATTTGTTTATTTGCAATGTAGATGCACCTTCTGTCAACTACTTCTCTCTGTCATTCTCCTCCTGGCCCCTTATACAGCTTGCCTCCTTGACCACTTTTCATTAAGTCTCCTCCCAGAGCATTTCTCTCCTGGGTGATTTATTACTAATTCTGGCTGAAATTTTTCAATTGAAAAGATTGATTGTTGAGTAAATGTCCTTTCTTCGAAACACAAAACTTCATGAAGTCCAGTGGTCAAATTTCAGAGCAGGCAGAAAAAGGCACCAAGCAAAGACTTCAGGTAATAGGTCTCTTTCTAAAAGATATATCCTAGCTCAATCTAAAGTTAAAAGCTCGAGGCAGGAATTATTGGGTCAGGTTTTGTCTACTGAATTGTGCAGTAGGTGGTTCCTTTTGGCCTTAAAATCTATGGTTACATAAAGGAAGAAGGGCAAGTTTGTGAAGTTGGATACAAGCATTTTGTCAGATTTTTTTATTGGTTAGAATGCTCAGACCAGAGAGAAGACAAGGTTCTTATTAAGAAGAAATTTTAAGAGACTTAGCTACAGACTGTTTTTCAGATACTGGAGGAGGCCTAGGAGAGAGGCATTCAGATACCACAGTGATGAACAAAGTATGTAAACATGCAGAGACTACTGGCTACAGAAAGGCAAATAGAAAGGGGTTTGTTATTGAGGAAATATGGAAAACAGGTGAGAAAGATGGGATCGGAGATGTGGATAGAAGGTAGTGGAATAGAAATTAAAGCACTTGAATACTGAAGTAGTTAAAGAATTTTAATTAACTTCTGAAACTGATATAAAACTCCATAAATATTTCTGAGGTTAGTTAGTTATTTAGAATGTGCATAGAACTATCTAGCCAAGCCATGACATGTTTAATGGCAAGATGCAGTTTCTCTAGACCCAGGGTCACCAACCCATTGATCGCGATCTACTGGTCGATTGCTAGGCATTCGGGCCTCCCCAGCCCCAAGAAGCCCCGCTATCTACCTCCAGTGACAATGGAGGTAGTGCTGGCTTCCTGCAGGGTGGACAGAAGTCCTGCAGCTGTGCACCACTTCTGGGGGTTCCAGAAGTGCGCTGGCTGCTTCCCTCCCCAGGTCTTTGGCATGCCGGGAACTTCTGTGGGGGGGGAGGGAAGGAGGAGTCCCCAGAGGAGGTGTGTGCTAGGGCTTCCCTGCTCTGGGGGAAGTCATACTTGCAGGAGGCACGCGCCGGAGCTTCCCTGCTCTGGGGGGAGTTGTCCCTGGAGGAGGTGCGCACTGGGGCTTCCCTCCTCTGTGGGGGGGAAGGAGGAGGAGTCCTGGGAGGAGGCAGGTGCAGGGGACTCCTGTCCCCTGCTCCCAGCAACACCCTGTCCCCTGCTGCAGAACCCTGTCCCTCGCCCCCAGTACTCTGCCCCCACCCCAGCAACCTGTCCCCTGCCCCCACTGGCACCCTGATCCCTGCCCCAGCACTCACTAGCACCCTTCCCCAGTACCATGTCTCCTGCTCCCACCAGCACAGTTGGAGCCACATTAGTGAGGCTTGGGGTTTTTTTGGAGGATTTTTTTTTTAATTTCACTTGTGTGGCCCCCAGCTGACTTTTCTGTGGGTTAGTGACCCCTGACTCAAAACAGGTTCCCTGCCCTTCTCATAAATAAACACAATGCAGAAACTTTTTGTGTTTGACATAATATTTTATTTAAAAATGAAGCCTGGCCAGCAAACCCCCAATTGGGTTCAAGCCCCCATCTGGTTGCAGCATCATAACACTCCTGCACTCCCCCCACACACCCTAGATCTGAGCCTATCATACACTGGACCCCCCTGCCCTGAGCCCCTCACATAACCCAACTCAAATTCCTGCATCCTCACATCCACTAGCCTGTGGCTTACTTAGTACCCCAACCCTCCATCTGATCCCAACACTCACCAGCCTGGAGCCCCATCCCTGAGATACGGTCTCCTTCTCCACCTCCTCATGCATCTAAATTTTCTCCCAGAGCTTACACCTCTTACCCCTTCCCACACTCAAATCCCTCATTCCCACCCCAGAGCCCACACATCCTGTTTCAACCAGTGATGGTACGGTTAGACTGCAGGAGTTTTTCCAGGATTCCAGAGATATCCTGGAAAAAACTCTTCTGCATCCGGGGACATGTTCTTCTGCTTTTTTTAGTGGTAGAGCAAACAAGCTCTTTTAATAACCCCAGTATTCCTCATTACACGAGGAATAAGGGGGCTTCCAAAAGAAGGGTTTTTTTCTGACATTTGGTCCAGTCTAGACAGGCCAAATGTTGGAAAAACCTCTTCCTACAGAAGAATCAAAACAAAAGCAGCAGTGTAGAGTGTATAAGGGCTGAGGATAGCAAGTGATGGAGTGGAGGAGACTAGAGAGGGCAGGGATTCAAGGAAGGAGTAGGGTCTTGGAGGAAGGATGGGGCTTGTTCTGACATTTAAAAAGTAATCTTGGGCGTAAAAAGGTTGGAGACCAGTGCTCTAGACCACTGCTAACCCTAGTCAGGAGGCATTCATCAACAGTGTGTATCATCATCTGTGTGGTGACACAAACACCAGAAATACTTGCTCACAGAGCCCTTGCCAGTCCCAAATCTGTTCAACAGGGAACATTGGCAATGGGATAGGGCAAATTGTAGGGTTGGTGGCGAGGAGCTGGTTGGAGATAATAGCTTGTCTGGGACAGCTAGAACGCCGACCTCCCCCCGCCTACTCCCATTTAATCAGTTAACCAGTTAAACTTAATGTTTAACCCAGTGGTATCCAACCTTTTTACACCCAAGAACTAGACACGCAGAACTAGACACAATACTCCAACCGAGGCCTTTTATTTGCAGTCTGTGTGGTTTGTGGGTGTGGTGGATGGTCTGGTTGTTTTTTTTTGGTTGGTTGTGTGTGTGGGTTTTTTTTTTTTTTTTTTTTTGTGCCTTCAGGGTCTGGAGCTTTAAGGAAATCAATAATTATCATGAGCTAAGTTATCCCTAACTGGACAGCCATGCAGCTGCTCCTGTAGCACTGTGCGAGCTCTCAGGGCTGTGGAGATGACTCTCCCCGAGCTTTGGATCTGCTGCAGTGCCCTTCCCCCAGCTTTGACCTGGATCTGCCACCGCTATGGAGAGGTGCCTGTCTCCTGGCCCAGCCCCACTGGAGCTGCTGCAGCCGGAAAAAGGTACCCCTGCCCTGACCCAGCCCAGCCCTGTCAGAGTTGTTGCAGCCAGGGAGAGGTGTTTTTCACTTGGTCCCGAGCCTTTGCAGGAACAGAGTATTGCGGGGAGTTCTCTCACACCACCTCTGTCCCAGGAGAACCTGCACTCCAAAACCCTCAGTGCCACCGCAGTGAGAGGCCTCACCCTCTTGATCCCAATTCTCAGCAGCCCTGTGGCTTCTTCCTCACTCCAAACCCCTCAGCCACACACTATCCATGTGTGGAAAGAAGGTTGTTATGTGCACCAATGTGGAGGTGTTATGTTACACTTATCACCATTGTGGTGCACGTAGCAAAATTCATTCCACACATGAACATAAAAATTAATACAAACATTGACCATGGCCGTGTCCACACTCAGGGCTTCTTTCGAAAAAAGTACCCTTTTTTCGAAAGAACTTCCCCTGCGTCCAGACTCAAGCCGCGTTCTTTCGAAAGTAAATCGAAAGAATGCGGCTTTTCTTTCGACGGCGGTAAACCTCGTTTCACGAGGAAGAACGCCTTTTTCGAGGGAGATCCGTCGAAAGAACGTAAGTGTGGACGGGGGGAGCCCTTTCTTTCGAAATTATTGGCCTCCAGGAAGAAGCCCTGGTGGACAATCTGGGCCATGGGTTGCACGTCTGTGGTTCCTGGCTGCAGCCATTCCTTAAAGGACGGGCGCACCCTCACAGCCACTTGTTGCAAACAAGGAGCCAGAGCACACGGCGACCTTGCTGCAGCATGTCCCAGCCCCAAGAGCGTCCTGGCCCTTCCACCGAGCCTTCTGGGGACCCAGCCAAGGGCTCCAAGCGCCGGGCACCATCCTGGTCCGGCGCAGAGATCAAGAGCCTGCTGGAGCTGTGGGGAGAGGAGGAGGCCTTACAGGCCCTCAAAAGCCGGCGGCGAAATGCCGAAATTTATGGCCGCATGGCTGAAGCCCTGGCCCAGAAGGGCCACTACCCCCGCACCCAGGACCAGGTGCGCTCCAAGGTAAAGGAGCTGCGGCAGGGCTACGCCAAAGCCAGGGAGGAGAGCTCCCGGTCTGGGGCAGCCCCCCACTACTGCCCCTACTACCCAGAGCTGGACCAGGTCCTGGGTGGCAGTGCAGAAGCACGCACACCACGGAGGTTCGTGCAGTCCGGACTGGCAGACCCGGTGGTGGACGCTCCAGAGCGGGAGCTACAGCAGTCTGGAGACGGGGACATGGTCCCAGAGGAGGAGGACGACAGCGAGGAGACGGCGACCCTCACCCTGGAGCCAGTCACCCAGACCTCTGAGGCCTCCCAGGCATCATCTGGCGCGGGAGAGGAAGCATCAGGTGAGTACAGTGAGTTTGTGTCACACCCGGGGTGGGAGGAGGTAGGTGGGTGCACAGTGGGTGATGCACAAGGGAAACCTGTCATGCTCAGGCTGATGCCCAGGTCACTCACACACACACACACACACACACACACACACACACACACACACACACACACAGTGTGACCTTTAGAATGTCTGCTTCCCCTGTCTCAAGGGAGAGGGCATGCCCTTTTGGACAGCTGTTGCACACATGACTGATTGTGATAGAAATGTAGCCGTGTTACTCTGATCTGAGGAAGTGGGTCTGGCCCTGGAAAGCTCATCCCCTAATAAACCATCCTGTTAGTATTGTAAGTGCTACAGAGTCCAGTTTATAACTGGAAGAGGGCCTCAGCACCCCAGCCCCACCTCCATCTCCATCTCGGAGACATGGGAGCCGCAGACACAGGCGTGTCTACGCCGACATCCTCCGGCAGCACGTCGAGGCTGTGCAGGAGCAGAACACCATCCTGCTACAGAGGGCGGAGGCAGAGGAGCGGTGGCGTGATCGGCTCATGAATGAGCTGGTCCTGCAGCGCACGGTGCTGTACAGCACCCTGAGGGAGGTCAGCGGCTTGCCTGCTGCTGTGCCTGGTCCTGCTCCTCCAGCACCCCATGACCCCACCCCACCAAACCCCCCTTCCACAACAGCATCCCTTTCCCCCCTTGGACCTCCCTCTCCCCCAGCCCCCACAGCTCCCCAGCCCCTCCCTCCCCCTGGTCCTCCTCTCCCCCAGGCTTCCACGTCCCAAGAGCCCCCCAGCAGCCAGCCAACCGACAGGTGCATCACCCGATCCCGTAGCCGGGGAGCACCCCAAACACGAGGCCCAGGCAGGAAAGGGAAATCTGCCAAGCCCCGTTCAACCTGATCCCCTTCCCCCCCTCCAGGTTTCCAGTCCCCTTCCCCCCTCCAGGTTTCAATCACCCCCATCACCCCAGTTAAAGCACAAACAAAGGGTTAAACGAACTGTTTCTTTATTGTATATAGTTTGGCAACAACAAAAATGAAAATTTTTTTTGTTATGTTTGCAACATTGTTTGATAATATGTACAAAATTATAAATAAGTAAAGAGAACATTTTATTTTGAAACACACCCTGGTGTAAGTGATGTGTCCAAACTGGGTCAGGAGATGGGTTGTGGAGGGAAGCTTCTATTGGGGGCCAGGGCCCAGTCCCCAGGCAGAAGCCCCTCAGTGCACTCAGTGGCCTCCACTGGAGAATTGCTCCCGGAGGGCCTCCCGGATGCCAACTGCAGACCGGTGAGCCTGGCGGATGGCAGCTGTCCGGGGCTGGGCAAAGAGCCTCTCCTGGGCATCAGCAGCTCTCCCCCACCCTGGTAGGAAGGCCTCCCCTTTCCTCTCCACGAGGTTATGGAGGACGCAACACGCGGCCACCACCTCGGGGATGTTGGTCTCCCCCATGTCGAGGCGTGTGAGCAAGCACCGGAATCTGCCCTTTAAACGGCCAAACGCACATTCGACCTGGTTGCGAGCCCGGTTAAGGCGAGCATTAAACTGCTCCTTGCTCGCATGCAGCTGGCCGGTGTAGGGCTTCATCAGCCACGGCATCAGGGGATAGGCGGCATCAGCCACTATGCACACCGGCATGTGCACATCCCCAACCGCAAACTGGCGATGGGGGAAAAATGTTCCTGCCTGAAGCCTCCGGTACAGGTACGAGTTCCTGAAGATGCGGGCATCGTGTGCCCGCCCTGACCACCCAACACAAATGTCCGAAAACTGTCCACGATGGTCGACCAGGGCCTGGAGGACCATAGAAAAGTAGCCCTTTCGATTGATGAATTGGGCTGCTCGATGGGGCGGTGCACGGATGGCAATGTGTGTCCCATCGAGCGCTCCTCCGCAATTGGGGAAGCCGAGGGCAGCAAAGCCGGCCATGACGCTGTCCAGATCCAGTAGACAGATGAGCCTGTTGAGCAGCTCCGAATTGATGGCCCTCACCACCTGCAGAACGAGACAGACAACAAAGTGTTAGAAGGGGTGCCTTATCTCTTAGGAGGAGAACCCACCGCCCACCTTCCCTCTCAACCACCCCGGGAATCCCCTCCTCAGAACCCCCCCCCCACAATTCAGGGTGAGTGGAGGAGCTCCCTCCCACTCCCACTCCCACTCCACTTGGCCCTTCCTGACAGTCTCCCTTCCCCCCACCCCAAACTGTGACTGTCCCCAGACAATGACTTACCTCCATCAAGACGGCCCCGACAGTAGATCTCCCCACGCCAAATTGGTGTCCCACGGAGCGGTAGCTGTCGGGGGTTGCCAGCTTCCAGAGGGCAATGGCGACCCTCTTTTCCAGGGGGATGGCGGGCCGCAGGTGGGTGTCTTGCCGTTGCAGAGCAGGGGCGAGCCAGGTACACAGCTCCTGGAAAGTGGTCTTTCTCATGCGGAAGTTCCGTAGCCAGTCTTGGTCATCCCAGATCTCCATCACGAGCCGGTCCCACCAGTCAGAGCTGGTGTCAAACCTCCAAACACGCCTGTCCACGAAAAAGTTCGGTGGCAAGGGCAGTGTGGCTGCCGGACGGAGGAACCCCTCGTCCCTCTGGTCTGGGTCCAGCTCGGGAAGGAGCCTCATGACAGTGTCATGAAGATGCAGCAACAGCTGCAGTATGGTGGTGTGGGGCCATCGCCTGCCCAGGGGCAGCTCTGGCTCCATGCCAAAAATAAGGGTCTGCAAGCAGAAAAACCTCACAAGAAAAAAGCTGCTGGGGTGTCCCAGGAAGCTGAGCACTCCAAAGCAGCACTGCAATGCCTTGCAAAATTCCTCAAGGGACAGCAAAGGCAGCTGCAGGAGCAGAGCAACGGGTGTTCAGGAGTGTCCCTCTCACCACGCGTCTCTGCAAAGGGCAGGCAGGCAGCACCCGGAAGGAAATGCTGCCCCCATGCCCTGGCAGAAGCAGTTCCGGGTGGCTTTGATTTTCGAAATAGCGGATCGATCTTTCGATCCGCGCAATGTAGTCTAGACGCGCTCTTTCGAAAGAGCCTCTTTCGAAAGATGCTTTCGAAAGAGGCTCTTTCGAAAGAAGCCTGCAGTCTAGACACAGCCCATGAGACTCAGGGCAAAGTCAGGAAAGTTGGCAACATGGCAAGACTCTCTGACCTCTGGCAGCTTTCCCTCATTTCTTCTCTGATCTTTGAGGGCAACTATTGTAAAATAGGTCTGCCTTACTTGGAAGAGAGTGGACTATTTTCCTCTTATAATGGCCAGGTGCACCTGAAACACACCCATATAAAGTGGAATTTTCAAAAGAGCCCAAGAAATTTGGTGCCCAGATGCTATTGGCTCCTTTGAAAATCCTAGCTGTAATGTTTTTGAAGTGACAGAATGATGTTTCTTCATCTTGGCTCATTCTGCATACAATAGACCATGGACGTTCCAGCGGAAACCTAGGGTTGTCATTTTAAAGGTCAAAATACTTTACAGACATATGTATTTTCCATTTATCTGTTGTTGTGAGCAGGGTTGGCTGCTCACTGACCCTGAGAAGGAAGAACCCCTCTCTGAGCCCTGGTGGGTTGAGACGGAGCCCGCTCCTTTAAGTCCACAAAGGCCTAGGGGAGGGGCAAGAAGTATAAAAGCTGAGCCCAGAAGCTCAGTAGGGGTCCAGCCACCAGAGTGAGAAGAGGTCTACCCTGAACTCTCATGCCAGGAGGACACTGAGGATCTGGCCTGGGCCACTAGGCCCAGGCATTGAGGAAGAGACCCTTTTTGCCCTAACCTCAAATGTGGACTACGCAGACCCTGTGAACCCGCCGCTGCCTGGGAGCCAGTAATGGATAGAGCAGAGAGGAGTGAAACATGACAGCAGTGTTGGAAGTGCAGATCCAAGAATAAATAAAAGAGGGGTGGGGGGAAGAAGGAAAAAATGGAGGGGAGAAAGAAGAAAAGAGACAATGAGTAGATAAGCTTCAGAGGAGTAGTTGAGTTAGTCTGCCACAGGAAAAACTTTAAAAAAAGGAAATAGTCTAGTACAGTGGTCACCAACCAGTAGATGAGGATCGACTGGTAGATCTTGGAGCCTCTGACAGGTGATCCCAACTGATTTGGCCAAGAGGCTATGAAGTGCCAGCATTTCAGCTGCCCCTCCCACCTACTACTGCGCATCTCCTGCCCTTTGCCTTGGAGCTGCCTCCTGCCACCCTGGGAGCCTCCTGCTTGCTGAGCAGGGCAGGGGAGGGAGAGGAGGGGCCTTGATGTCAAGGTGCCCCTCCCCTCCATCCTATGTCCACACGGTGGTGCAGGAGGCACAACAGTACTTGGGATGGAGTTTGTTGGCTGCTTTCGTGAGTGGTGCAGGGCCATGGCAGGGGTGAGCCTGCCTTAGCCCCACTGCACCACCACCCAGGAGCCACCTGAGGTCAGCAGTGCCCAGTCAGAGCCAACATCCTGAAACCCTACCCCAGTCATAAACCCCCTCCTGTACCCCAAACCCCTGCCCGAACCCCAAGCATCCCTGCATCTAAACACCCTCCCAGAACCTGCGCTTAGAACTGCTTCTGGTACCCCAACTGCCTGCCCCAAGGTAAACTCAGAGTCCCTCTCGCTCTCCAAATCCCTTAATCCAAGACCAGAGCCTGCACCCCAACCCGCTGCCCCTGCCTGGTAAAAGTGAGGGAGAATGGAGGAGGGAGGGACAATGGAGTGAGCAGGGACAGGGCTTCGGAGAAAGGGCACGAAGGAGGAGGGGCAAGGGTATTTCGGCTTGAGGTACATCTTGGATTGCACTTAAATTAAAAAAGTGATCTCCTGTTTAAAAAAGGTTGAAGACCTCTGGTCTAGTAGCATCTTAAAGACTAAATAGTTACAAGAGGCTGTATGGGGGTATTGAAATGGAAATTTCGGTGAGATCTTCGTTAATAGTTCTGCATTCCCAACTAAGTACTGTATTTGGCCCCTATTCCGTTGTTTGTTCAGTTAACAATAAGGTTGGGGGACAGCCCTAACAGTATCAGTTGTGGTGAGGGGGAAAAAAAGCCGGTCAACCTGTTGAATTGATATTGAATTTTGTATACAGCATACATTCAAAATGCAGAAGTATTTTGATCATAATGATTTATGTTTACATAACATGTTATTTAGCAGAATCACTTTACAAATACCCCATACTGAGGCTCTTCTGCTCGTTAAACTTTAACATGGTAGTGTAGGGACAGCAAGAGCCCAGAACGCTGGTGGAGCTCTAAATAAACCACCTTCACAGGCTATGAAGGGCACAGTCCACACTGACACATTACAGTGCTGTAACTTGCTGTTGTGATGGTGTGTTTTCACACTCCTGAGTGAAAAAGCTATAGTGCAGTAACTTGCTAGTGTTGACACATGGTAACTGAATTGACCTGAAGATCTTTGTGTATTAAGATACGACTCGGCATGAATGAGGATAGCAGAATAGACCCTAGTAGGAGTGTTTGTACAGTAATTCCACTGCTTAGCATGAAGAAGGGGAGGTGGGGAATCTGACCCTAAATTTGTGAGGTGCACAGTTTAAATACCCAAAGGTACATTTACAACCCTAGTCAATTTACTTTGTGTGGTAAAAAATGCAGAAGGTATGCTAGCCCTTAGGCTGTAATTGTTCAAAGTGCATTTTTTCAGGTATAAGTTGCATATCACATCAGGTTCACAGGCTCTCTTATGTCACTCTATTGAAGTTGAAGATGCCAAAATATGATGCTATTCTTTGCTTTGGCCTTACTTTTCATACCATTCCAGCCAGGCTGTGACCATGATTGAGAAATTCAAGTTATAAAGATCACCAATTTACTGAAATTTTTCTGAAATAGTTGGGATAAAAACTCTAGCTCTTTTGCTTGGAGAGCTTAAAAAAGCAAAGAAAAACATAAAAATTGACACCAAGAGAGGACTTAGTAAACAGAACAAATAAATAGTGGCAGAAAAGATGTGCTTTCAGGCCAGGCAGTCATGCTTAGTAAGATAACATTCATAGAGAAGAAGGCTGTGTTTGTTTTTCCTGTCCCTGTTCAGGCAAATTTATTGCATTATCTGTCTTATTTCAGCACTTCAGTGTTTAGGGTTTCTGTTCTAGATGGTTAAAGACATAAAAAATATTGTAAGTTTTACATTCCTGGTGGTAGATTTTGACATGTTCTAAAAGTATTCTATCTACAAAGGAATTTAGAAGAGGGAGCTTTGCCAGTGTTCAGTCTCTGATCAAAGTTTTATTTTTTTTTAAAACCAACATACTAAATCATAGAAGAAAATAAAAGCATTTACTTTCTCATTTCAGGCCTTGATCCTGTAAAGAGAAACACTAACACAGCTGTCAGATTGCAGGTGCAGTCCCACCCCCATTGATGGAACTCTCCTAAAGCACATATGTAGTGAAGGATGGCCGCTGCTTGTAAAGAGTATCTTTTATTGGATCAACTTCTCTTGGGGACAGAGACAAGCTATCGAGCCACACAAAGTTGCTCTTTTGCTATCATGACAGCAAAATGCAAGGTGGGAAAGATTGTATAGCTATATTCCATACAGGTACAAAACCCGTCAGCCTGCTCTGCTCTACTCTGCCCCACCCCCTCTCCCAACCCGTTGCACGCTGCTTTCCCTTGGCGGCCACAGAGAAGCCAAATCCAACAAGCTGGGAGAGAGCAGTGAGGTGAAGCATAGCAGGCTGCAGGGTCACTCTGGGTCCCACTGCCACAGGGAGTGTGTAGGGGAGGCACCCCCTGCTGCTGCCCTGTGCCAGGCCTGTATCTCACATTGCTTGGGGGAGAAGGAGGTTTCAGCAAGGGGGCAGGACAGGGGCAGGGCGTAGGGGTGGAGCAAGGCTGGCGTGGAGCTCTGTAGGTTGTGGGTTACAGGTTCCCCGCTGTGCCGCTCACCAATGGGTTACACAAACATCAAAGGAAACATGTTTAAAGTATTTTCCCAATGCTATTTAATATCTTTTAACATTTTTATGCACTGATGTGTGTTCTTCTGACTACTTGCTACATCACCTCTTCTCCCCAATCCCATCTCTAGCAGCGGAAGCATGGGATTTAGCTACCAAATCTCATCCTCCATAAAAGAGGCCCTTACTCTGAATATTCAAGAATATTTCCTAGGAGAGTAGAAGACTCAAATATTGACTTTTTGCAGCTTTGTGGCATAATCTTATCTTCCCAAGGCAGCACAATACCTTTTGAACTATCCATATTGAAGGCACAGGAACAAGCCATCCCGATGTGCAATAAGAAAAACAATATGGTAGGCGACCAGATTGGCTTACCAGGGAAATCCTTGATGAGCTTAAACACAAAAAGGAAGCTTATAAGAAGTGGAAACTTGGACAGATGACTAGGGAGGATTATAAATATATTGCTCGAGAATGCAGGGGAGTAATCAGGAAGGCAATAGCACATTTAGCAAGGGATATAAAGGGTAACAAGAAACGTTTCTATAGGCATGTTAGCAATAAGAGGGTGATCAGAGAGGGCATGGGGCCCTTACTGGATGAGGGAGGGAACCTAGAGACAGATGATGTAGGAAAAGCTGACAACGCTTTTTTTGCCTCTGTCTTCATAGACAAGGTCATCTCCCAGACTACTGCAGTAGGCAATGCAGTATGGGAAGGAAGTGGACAACCCTCTGTGGAGAAAGAACAGGTAAAGAACTATTTAGAAAAGCTAGACATACACAAATCCATGGGTCCAGATTTAATGCATCCGGGGGTGCTGAGGGAGTTGGCAAATGTCATTGCGGAGCCTTTGGCCATTATCTTTGAAAAATCGTGGAGATCGGGAAAGGTCCCAGATGACTGGGAAAAGGCAAATGTAGTGCTTATCTTTAAAAAAAAAAAAAAAAAAAAAAAAGAAGGAAGAAGGACAATCCAGGGAACTACAGACCCGTCAGCCTTACCTCACTCCCCGGAAAAATCATGGAGGGGATCCTCAAGGAATCCATTTTGAAGCATTTGGAAGAGGGGAAAGTGATCAGGAATAGTCAACATGGATTCACCAAGGGCAAGTCATGCCTGACCAATCTGATTAGCTTCTGTGATGAGGTAATTGGCTCTGTGAACATGAGGAAGTCAGTGGATGTGATATACCTTGACTTTAGCAAAGCTTTGGATATGATCTCCCACAATATACTTGCCAGCAAGTTCAGGAAGTATGTATTGTAAGATGGATAGAAAGCTGGCTAGATTGTCATGCCCAATGGGTAGTGATCAACGGCTCGATGTCTGATTGGAGGTCAGCTTCAAGCGGAGTGTCCCAAGGATCAGTTTTAGGGCTGGTTTTGATCAACATCTTTATTAATGACCTGGAAGAGGGAATGGATTGCACCCTCCACAAGTTTGCGGCTGACACTAAGCTAGGGGGAGTGGTAGATATGTTGGAGGGAAGGGATAGGGTCTAGAGTGACCTAGATAAATTAGAGGATTTGGACAAAAAAAAAAATCTGATGAGGTTCAACAAGGACAAGTGCAGAGTTCTGCACTTGGGACAGAAGAATCCCAAGCATTGTTACAGGCTGGGGACAATTGGATAAATAGCAGTTCAGCAGAAAAGAACCTGAGGATTATAGTGGATGAGAAGCTAGATATGAGTCAACAGTATGCCCTTGTAGCCAAGCAGGCGAATGGAATATTAGGTTGCATTAGGAGGAACATTGCCAGCAGATCTAGAGAAGGTATTAGTCTCCTTTATTTGGCGCTAGCAAAGCAACATCTGGAGTATTGCATCCAGTTCTGGGCCCCCTACTATAGAAAGGATGTGGATGCATTGGAGAGGGTCCAGTGGAGAGCAACCAAAATTATAAGGGGGCTGGAGTGCATGACCTATGAGGAAAGGCTGAGGGATATGGGCTTATTTAGTCTGCAGAAGAGAAGAGGGGATTTGATAGCAGCCTTTAACTTCCTGAAGGGAGGTTTCAAAGAGGATGGAGAACGGCTGTTCGCAGTAGTGATGGATGGCAGAACAAGGAGTAATGTTCTCAAGTTATATTGGGAAAGGTCTAGGTTGGACATTAGGAAAAACGATTTCACTAGGAGGGTGGTGAAGCACTGGAATAGGTTACCTAGGGAGGTGATAGAATCTCCATCCCTAGAGGATTTTAAGTCCTGGGTTGACAAAGCCCTGGCTGGGATGATTTAGTTGGGATTGGTCCTGCTTTGGGCAGGGGGCTGGACTCTGACCTCCCGAGATATCTTCCAGTCCTATGATTCTATGATATTATACACAGTGGCTCCCTCTCATCCCCTCTTTCTCCTACTCAGCATTTGAGCCGCGGACTCAGTATTATTACTACTCAAGTGTAGTACTGTATCCCTAGCTGCCATTTCAGAGCTCCAACTCTCTGTTGAAGCAAATACCATTTTGTTCACAAACCAAACATCTGGATTATTTTACCTTAAGGCTGTGTCTAAACTACATGGCTCCATCGATGGAGCCATGTAGATGAGGGTTGTAAGCAAAGGGAAATGAAGCCATGATTTAAATAATCGCGGCTTCATTTAAATTTACATGGCTGCCGCGCTGAGCCGACAAACAGCTAATCAGCTGTTTGTCGGCTCAGCGCGCTAGTCTGGACGCTCCCGTGCTGACCTGAAAGCTCTTTATCGACCTCCCCGTTATGCCTTGTAGGATGAGGTTTACCAGGGAGGTTGATAAAAGGCTTTCATGTTGACAGGGGAGCGTCTAGACTTGCGCGCTGAGCCGACAAACAGCTGATCAGCTGTTTGTCGGCTCAGCGCGCGGCAGCCATGTAAATTTAAATGAAGCCACGATTATTTAAATCGCGGCTGAATTTCCCTTTGCCAAACAAACAAATCTACATGGCTGCGTTGATGGAGCCATGTAGTTTAGACGTACCCTCTGAGACGATAAGCTACTGACATTCTCAAATCGATCATATGGCATCCACCAGCCCAGTGAGTAATTTCAACTGCTTAGTTAAAAAATTGCAGTTGGCTGGTAACTTGTTCTTTCATGTTTTAATTTTTGTATTCCTTTACCAACTGTGATAAGGAGCGTGTAATTAAAAAAACAGGTTACCATTGTCACAAAGAACTTTGCATCCGTGGCTAGAGAAAGTGTGTACTTGTCATTAAACTGTAACTGATTGTCTTTTAAATACTAAATATCTTCAGCCCCAGTTGTTAGCCACGTTAGACTTTTTTACAACAGGTCCTTACAACAACCTGTAGAAGAGCTCTGTATAAACTTGAAAGTTTTTCTCTTTCACCAACTGAAGGTGGTCCAATAAAAAACATTACCTTAGTCATGTTGTGTCTCTATTGTCTTTGATGTTACCATATGTACTTTTGAGTTTAATGGCTTGCGAGAGTCCAAAATCACTTTTGATCCATTTATTATCAATATTCCACTGTGAATGGCTTTGCTAGGAAAGCTACTGAAAGATAGGCTGAATTTTCTTGAATTGAATGCGTATACTATTATGTCTTCTTTAAAAAGCAAAAATGAGATACAGTTTCTGTGTAATTGATTATGACCTTTTGCCTTTATTTTATTATACACACTCTAAACATTACTTTCTATAGTGTACATCAGCTGAAATGAGTTCACTGTCTTTTAGCTCTTGATTAAATACCATTTCATGTTGCAATCTTATTTATGTACTGCCTTTTAACCAGTTTCCAGAAACTTTCTTTTTATCAGCTCACTGGAGTATATCTATAGAGTCTGTTCCCATTCAAGCCAATGAAAGTTTTTCCATTGACTTTGGCATGTGTAGGGTTGGATTTTGAGGCAAATTCTACCGTCAGATGTACCTAGTTTTCACTGGCTTCTTTAGAATTCAGCACATTCATTTTAGGAGAGAATTTGACTACAGTTTCTTAGATTGTATTCTGTATAATCCTGCCATATTTGTTGCATTTAATATTTATTCTCGGGTATTTTTGACAGATCGTGCAATAGTGAGTGGGCTGGTTGCTCATTTTCAAGTGATAACTCGTTAATATATATAAAATGCTTTCAGTTTGTTGGAATTTGTAGGTTTTATTCTGGGAAATCGGAAGGGATTAGTATTAAGGGAAGGAAAAATGTAATTGAAGGGATTAGCATTAAAGGAAGGATTTCCCTTCCCCTCCTCCCCGCCCTTCTGTGGCAGTAGAAGGCCAAGGCAGCCTTCCATTCACATAACTGAAAGACACTGCAATGGGTGGGAAGGGGAAAGGAGGAGGTAGCAAGGACATAAAATGAAAGTATTGAAAAAAATCTGAAGGCTCTAATTTATGTCAGTCGGCAATTAACTACTATGAAAGCTATTTTGGAAATGGATAGCCCTTCTTTAACTCAAGTAACTGGAATCAGTCCAGCACACTTTTCCTTATCCTAGGTCTTACAAATACAATATATGCTGTGAGCAGAGCCACCATCAAGAAAAGATTGTTTTTCTCCTGAGCTAAGGCCAAGTATAGTTTGAAGAATTCTAGTCCCCCAAATGAAATATATCTGCTTAATTGTCCTGCCAAATTAAGAAACGAAAAAAAAAAACCCCTCTGAGATTGACTTGCAGAAGTAGTTTTAAAGAGTCAAAAAGTGTTCTGTCATTGACTTCAACAACATAATCTTGAGCCCAAATGATTACACTAGTGTGATAACCCTTCTTCTAAAGTAAGAGAATAATGTGCATGATACGTAAAGGCCACAGCCAAAAGTGGGTATTCTCACCTGTCAGATACTACTGAGAATTTTCACTAGTGGAACATGAAGACATATTGAATGTGATCCAGAGTCAAGTTAACTTTATTAACAAATCCCTTGTGCCAAACCCTTAATACTTTGTTCTGGTGTAATTATTCAAAACATCACAATATTGCTATTACAGGCAGTCCCCGGGTTACATCAATTCGACTTATGTCGGATCCCTAGTTACAAATGGGGGGGCGCAGCTAGTGCGGGGTGCCTCCCCCACTGTCGCCGCCTCCGGCGGCGCGGGGGGTGCTTCACCCCAGCAGACCAGGGAGACACGGAGCGGCTTTTCTCGCCGCGGAGGACACGGGTCTGCTGGGGGGAACAAGACACCAGCCAAAAGGGGGCACCCCAGAGCGGAAAAATTAATTTCCTAGGGAACAGCAGGAGCAGCAGGCAGTGAGACCCATTGTGTTACAGTCCTCACCTTGGGAGCAACAGCTCTTTCCCTCTTCAGCACTAGAGCTGCAAGTATCTTGTTAGCGGCATGTGAAATTAACCAGTCCCTTCCAGCCTGGCAGAGGTGAAGCTGAAAAATTACCCAGTGGTGTGGGTGGGCAAGAATGGGGAGGAGCAGGGTAAGCCCCGAGGGGATGGGTCTGGTTGCAAAGTGGGTGAGTGGACAATGAGGACCCACCTGTGGCTAAACTCCTGTTCCCAACACAGAATTTTTCTTTAAAATTAATTCTGTGGATAAATTCACACACACACTTCACAGGAAGGGATTTCCATTTTCTGCTCAGCAGTATACAACAACAGCTTTTATTGTATCAATATTTCACTGTGCTCTCCAATGACTATTGATTACACTTAATACCCATTTCACTGAACCATCTGTAGCAAATTCTATTTGGAACAGTAATATGCATTGAATAAACTTTTTTTAGTTATAAAAAAACAAAGATTCTGACTACTAAATGAATAACTGGGATCTTTCAGGTACCCCAAAAGGAAGATCTGGATATAACATGAAACACTGAAACTTATGATCAATTTTTTATTAAAATATCAACCAAAAAAACCTTCATATCAAAACAGTATGTGTTTTTCTTAGAATAAGGAAGTTGTATGAGTATCAGGGTCTTTTCCACCTAACTCCAGCTCCCCCCCCCCCTAAAAATATGTACCAGTTCCGACTTACATACAAATTCAACTTAAGAACAAACCTACAGTCCCTATCTTGTACGTAACCCGGGGACTGCCTGTACTAGATGTAAGTGCTAGGGAACATTGCTATATAGAACACAATAGCATTATTTTAAATATAAGCAATGAATGGATTGCTGCTCCATTGTCTTACACAATGTGTGGTCATCTTCACATTTTTACCACAGGTACCAAATGTTACTCTTGTGTTGCACCCTCTTAGCATTCACGCTGCACGGGTATAAATGACCACTCAGGTTACAACACCTTAGAGAATCAGGCTAGAAATCTGTGTTGAAATAAATATTGAATGTTAAATAATTCCATCAAGGAGCTCTCTATTATTGTCTGGGTCACATTTATCATAGAAAGAGAGCTTACACTCTCTGTATCGATGTTGGCTCTATAGAAAGTGAGATCCCGATCCTACATATTGACTCAAGGCTGTGTATAGAAACAAAGTTCTGTCAGCAAGAACCAAGATGTAGCATCTGGCCCTGAATGTCATCTTCAGAAAACTGTTATGGAACACATCTGGTAGGAAAGGAACAGACTGTCCAAACTCTGGTCAGTATAATGGGACTAGAATCAGCCTCCAATAGCTCCACCCATATCATTTTTATTTCCTTCCATGCTTCTTTTTTTTCAGACATTACAGTACTTTATTTTTTTATACAACACGAACACAGCAGTGAAATCTTGGCCCCTATTGAAAACAATGTCAAGAAACTTATTGATTTTAATCAAGGCCAGGATTTCCCCTGTAGAAGCAGAGAGCCTGCTTCGCATTGCTGACAAATGGGTGTGATAACACCAATGAAAAACAAAGTCTAAAATTCTGCCCAAATTGTCTTTTTTAAAACTCTAAACTTGTTTGTGTTACTAAAAAATAGTAAATCCTCCATCAGCATGGATGCTTCCAGAGCTTTTTCCCCCCTAAATCATTGTCAGTGACCATCTCATTCTGAAACATTCTTACCCAAAATGCAATTTCCTTTTATCTGAATCTTAGTATATAAGGACAACAAGGAGTCCGGTGGCACTTCAATGACTAACAAGCTTTCCTGAGACACAACTCACTTCTTCAGATGCTTGAACAGGAAAGAAAATAAAAAGGAAGTATACATTTCTGCCTCTGTGCCACTGAACTGGTTGTTGCTGAAACAGATTAACATGGATACCCCTCTGAAACCTGAGTAAATAAGGTTTCCAGGGTGAATTCATTCTGGCGAAATAAGAAGCAATTTAACACCGCTGGACCAACACCAGAGATTAATTTGACTATTCTACATATTAAAATATGGCTCTGGGTCTACAATGAAAATAGCACTTTTTTGCTCTACAGATTTACTCTGTGTGTGCTAAATAGGCTAACTTAAGGGACTAAGATATCTTTTGCTCCTTTTAGCACAGCAGAGGAAAACAGCTCAGAGACAGGAATATAGAATCTGTTCCTTCTGCATCAATGATCAACAGAATTATTTACAAAGTTACAATTAGACAGCCAATCAATCAGACCAGTGCTAGGATAATTGCAGAGCTAGTATGAGAGCCCAATGTTGACCTCTTTTTCCTCACAGATATTCATGCAAATTGTTCTACTGAAATCAATGGGATTGGTCACTTGTGAGAGTTAAAGACTCACAATCTGGCCCTTGGAAGCACAACTGGAAGATCCTATTTTGAGTTTGCCAGTGTGGCAGTCACAGAGAAAAAATCCTCCATGTGAACTGAGTACGGTTGATCGGGAATTCATGGAAACACAATAAACCTATAATTCTGGAACCCCACAATGGCATTTTTTATAGTCATTTTCCAGAATAAAGCCCCTTAAGGTCTGTAGGAAGGAAATCAAACTCTTTCTTACCCTTTTCCTTTTGCAGATGACCATAGTTGTTGGAGGCGGAAGTGGTCCCTTCTGGCATTAAAAATCTATTAATCTATAAAGGTAAGATTCTGGTGTTTATGTCAGTGACAGAGAAGCAGCAACAAAATTCAAGGTTAGTTCTTTAAATTGCTGGACATTGGAATGAAAATGTAATTAATAGCTTTCCAGTGTGCTTTCATGATGACGGAAGACCTTTTGATTCTGTCAAACTCGAATAGGCTATATTAGTTCTCACTGCTGTCCGTTAGTGCCCATCCTATATCATGCAATTGAAATACTTCAGATTCTCTGTACTGTTAACTCATATTCAGCTTGTGATCCACAGACGCCCCCGCTTCCAGATCCCTTTCCACAATGCTCCTTCTGAGGCTGTCATTTCCCATTTTCTATGTGTGTAACTGATCCTTGATAAGTTATTTATTTGCATTTGTCCTTACTGAATTTCTCCAGTTTGCTCAGGACATTTCAGATTTTAATTCCTATCCTCCAGAACACTTATAATTGCATCCACCTTGAAATCATCAACAAACTTTATAAGTGTAGTCTGTGTGCCACTGTCTAAATCAGGGATTTTCAAACTCGGGGTTGCGGCCTGTAAGGGTAAGCTGCTAGCTGGCCATGAGATGCTTTGTTTACCTGATCTGCAGGCATGGCCGCTCACAGCTCTCGGTAGTCTTGGTATACCATTCCCAGCCAATGGGAGCTTCAGGAAATGTGCATACTGAGCCACCACTTCCTGTAACTCCCATTGGCTAGGAAACCACAGCCACCATGTTTGAGGACGCTCAGGTAAACCAAGTGTCTCTTGGCCAGCTAGCAGCTTACCCTTACAAGCTGTGACCCAAAGTTTAAAATGCCCTGGGTATAAATCATTGATGAAAATGTTTGCTAGGACAGGATCCAGAACTGATCCTTGAGGAACCTTGCTTGATATGGCCTTCCAGCTTGACAGTGAACCACTTGTAGCTACTGTGATGGGCTTAGGCCACAGAGACCCTGTTGTGCAGAAATCCCACAGAGCATACTTTCCTGCCCCTCTGGGTGCCCCCTTAACTCTGTCTTGCTGAGGCAAAGCATCCAGTCTTCTCCAGCACTGACAAGGAAATGGGGTCACAGTTCTATGCAGTGTAATACAGATCCACTCAGCATGGGGAAGGCCCAGGTGCACAGCCCCAATGGGATCTGAACCCCAGATAAACCTGTCTTTCCTTGTATAGTCTTATACAGAGCAAGCTCATATTGATATCAGGGTAAAGAAAAGGATGTCCCACAACTACTTGCTCTCCTCCCCCCCCCCCCACAGGTAACAATTATTTATAGTAAGTTAATTAAGAAATTAAGAAATAGCAAACAGAAGAAAGTAGCTTACTAAACAAAATAAAACAAAAACAAAAAAACCAAGCAAGTTAAGCTTAATACAAAGAATAATTTTTCACACTGGTTCTTATTTCAGGTAAAGTTCTTCTCAGGCCAGAGATGTCCTTTCTGATCAGGCTCCAGTAGTTCTCTTCCCCCACCTGCCGTTGCAGTCTTTTGGTTTCCAGGCCTTTTCAAGTATCTGCTTGAGCTGGGGAGGCAGTCTGTAAAGCCAGTGGACGACAAGCATTGTTTGTTTCTGCCGCCTTATATAGCATTTCCCTAAGGAAGTAAACCTTTGTTTGATACCCCCGCCCCTTTTGGAAAAGTACAACATTAAAGAAGGATTCCAGTATCAGGTGATGTAGAAACGTGTCTTCCCATCACCCAGAATCCATGATTCAGTAGCAGTACAGCAGGACTGCAGGAAGATGATTCTTCCACAGTCAATTATTTTATGCTAGTGGACCATTAGCTCTGTGCTGAGGGGCTAGTACAGTGGTCACCAACTGGTCAGTCATTATTGACTGATTGCTCCTGGGGAGTCTCTCAGCTGATCACAATCTGAACTCAGCAGGTTCCCTGCCTGCCCCAATGCCATGCCACTGACTCATTCCCAGGAGTGGCTAGCATGGCCTGTGTGTGGTGATTGGGGGGCAAGTAATCTTGGCGCACTGCTCTTGCCTGAAAGCACCACCCACCACAGTTCCTATTGGCCAGGAATAGGAAATTGTGGCCAATGGGAGTTTACAGGGGTGGTGCCAGCAGAGCTCAGTGTTCACCAGCTCCCACCTGCAGGGCCACAGCAGTTTGTCGGTCCCTTCTGGGAGTCATGTATAGAGCCCTGCATGGATACAAATGTCTGTGCGACCGACCCAAACAGTTGGCTGCTGCAGTCTGATAGAGGGTAGATATGCTGGCCTCTGGGTGAACAGTTTTCTGTTTCCTGAGTAACTAGGGCAGGGGCTGCTACAGCACAATCAGAAAGAGCCTGAGGCCAATTAAGAGCTTGTCAGAAGCAGCAGGCTAACCAGGAAACCTGTAGCCTGTTAAGCCCCTGCTGGGGCTAGTTTAAAAGGCTCTCCTTCAGGGAAGGCCAACAGGAAAGGACTGAGAATGAAGAGGTGCATTTTGTGTGGAAGGCCATGGGCTAGTCCCAGCAGAAAGATAGTGAGAGGAGTTGGTTAGGGAAGTGGCTCAGGAAAAGGCTATAGCTCTGGTGGTGAAGGAAACCATAGAGACCTCAGGAGGTCATCAAGTCCAGCCCTCTGCCCAAAGCAGGACCAATCCCAGCTAAAACATCCCAGCCAGGACTTTGTCAAGCCAGGACTTAAAAGCCTCTGGGGATGGAGATTCTATCACCTTCCTAGGTAACCCATTCCAGTGCTCCACCACCTTCCTAGTGAAATAGCTTATAAGATAAGGAAAAGCTTATAGGTTAATGCTATAGTGTGACGGACCGAGCCGGGTCTGGGCACTGCTGAGGGTGTTCACTCAGGGCGCATTGCTCAAACTCGGGGCTCTCTATAACCCCTGACTGGTGGCCCTTCCCAAATTGGCCACAAACCAGTCCCTCAGAGTACTTCAGCTGCCTGCCTGGCCAGCCTGAAGCCTCATGAGCAAAATCCCTCTGACACCCCAGCTCCCTCCGTGCCCCAAACAGCCGCGGGCCTGCCCACAGTGAGGGGTTTTAAAACCCAATCCCACCTACCCCGAACAGGTTCTGTCTGGTCCCAAGAAACCAGCCACAGATCCCAGGTCAATTTACCCTCTGGATCTTACCCACAAATCATGCTGAGCCAATCCTTTAGAATCTAAAATCTGAAGGTTTATTACTAAAAGAAAGAAAAGCATGAGAGTAAGATTGTTCAAGTATCATACATTACATGCATCGAATCTCCCAGTTCTCAATGCAGGCTCACAGCAGAGATGTTATAACTGCTGGCTTAAAAGTCCTTGGTGTACATCCTATGTCAGGATGGGTCCACAGTTCTTTCCGGCTCATTGATCTCTGCAATGCTGCATCTGGGATGAAGAGCTGAGCTGGGCAACTGGCTGCCAGCCCTGCCCCTGCAACTATAGAATAGTCCACTAACGATAAGAATTCATGAGGTTACTCGACTATTCAATTAACTGATATTTAACATCCCCACTCCTGGCCATGTAGCTGTACTGCACCCAACCGTGTCTCCTGTCCAGTGTTGTATGGCCCTGCTGGTGGCAGGGCTGGGAGTGGTAGCGCCTTGTGGCTGGGAGAAGCTGCAGGGGGCAGCACAGTGCTCCTCTCCTTTGTTTCCTGGGAACAGAGCCCTGCAGATCAGTGACTACTAATGACTGGTGAGTGCTAACAGGGAGTTTAGAGATGGAGTTCTCCAGGTAAAGGAGAAGTAGATACAGGATTTGTGAGGGAAGTGTGTGTTGTTACTGAGGCTTTCTTGCTGTGTGCTGAGCTTGTGTTTGTTGATATGTGGTGGTGGGTTGTTTCTTCCCCCCCCCCCTCTGTGTTTTTGAGTGAGGCTTTTTTTTCCCCCACTTCCCCTTTGCCCTCCCCCTCCCCTTCATGGAGTGTGTGCTGTGATTGGCAGGTGCTGTGATTGGCAGGTGGAAACTGTTGGCTTCTAATGAAAGTTTGAATTCTAGAATCCTCTGCTGATTGGCTGAGCCTTGGTAGGGGGAGGGACTTTCAGGCACTCCAGGGCTTTATAAGGCAGTGGGCAAGCAACCAAGGAGCTTGAGAACAGGTAAGTGCTAACAGGGAGTTTAGAGAGGGAGTTGAGAAGAGCGCGAGACTCTTTTGCCTTTCTTTTTAAATCCCTTCTCCAGGACAGCAGCGATGGATGGTGATAGGTCTGCTGTTGTTACCTGCACAGAGCGTGCCATGTTTTTCTTCCTCCCGGAAGAAAGAACGGATTTCATCTGCACCAAGTGCAAGCTGGTCGCCATTTTGGAAGAAAAAATTAGAGGACTGGAGGCCCAAGCGTCGACCCTACGCTCGATCAGAGAGGATGAAGGACTTTCTCGATAGAAGGCAGCATTTAATCCTTCAAGCATGGCAGGCGGAAGAGCCAGAGAGGGCAGTACATGACCAGGAAGAGAACTGGCAGCATGTAACTTCTAGAAGGGGAAAAAGGCCAGCACGGGAATCCCCCAATGCTATAGAGGTAAGTAGTCGCTTTCAGGTTCTCTCCACAGGCTCTGCAGTGCTGAATGCTTTGGAAGGGACCTCACAAGGAAGAAACCGGAAGGGAACACCATCTACTGGAAGGCATGGGATGCGTAGTCCTAGGAGGTTCTACAGCCACCACCCCCAAAAGAAAATGATGGGTGGTGGTGATCGGGAACTCTCTCCTAAGAGGGACTGAGCCATCCCTCTGCCGTCTGGACCTGGAATCTCAAGAGGTGTGCTGCTTACCTCTCAGATTGAGTCTTCGCATGCTGTGATGAGCAAGTCCCTAACTCACTGAGTGTTTCGGACCCATCGGCTACCCTCACCTGGTTTAGCCAGCCTGTCAATGCCATTGCAGAAATGGTACATGAATACAAATGGGAAAATCATTTGCAGTAAATTACAACTTTTCCAAAGATCCCTTACAAGAAGTATTTTACCTAAAGCATATCCTAATAGAATATCCTAATCATATTCATAAGCATGTTTTTATAAATTATATGGATAGACCCATTATTCGCTGAGAACAATTTTCCAATCAGTTATGCATCCATCTTATAGTAGCTCTGTTAAGGTTACATTTCCCTAGTTTGTTTATGCATATGCATTAGAGTACAGTACATGATTACACATTATTTCTCAGATAGTACAATGTTTTCTCTAACAGCTTTGTAAAAGCGCATTTTAAAAGTAAGAGAATTAATTAGTGACTTGCAGGAACCCTTGCTTTTTTCACTGAACATCATGTTTGTAAATGACTTTCATGATTTGACTGCCTGGTATACTCAGAGTAGTGCAGTCTTAAAGATGCTACAAGTGTATCCAAGGTTTTAGACAAAACTATATGGTATTAAATGAGAAAAAATGTGAACTTATTTTTATTAGGAAAATGTTTGGTTTGAGAGTGCACATACAAATCTTGAACTCTCACATTAGTTTCTGTGTTTGTGTGTGACTATATCCTCTAAAATCTTGGTTTCGTTGCTATGAAAGAAGCTGAATCCATAACTTTGTCAGCAGGTGTGTGAGTAGAATTGCCTTAGCCCTAATCTTGCCTTATCCTCAATCTGTTCAAACAACATAAGATTGTTGCTCACTAGGGAGAAATCTATTGACAAGATCCAAACTTGTATTCATATAAAAATTCTCTTGTGTGTTTTAGTACCTTTAGCACTGGGGATCTGGTTACAAACAGCTTTTTTTTCACAACTAGATCTTCGAGGCAAAAGTTTCTTCTAGCCAGTAAGCAATTGTTTTAATTAGTGTAGTGCATCTAGGGATGGTACAGGTTGAACCATCAAATCTGGGACATTCTGGTCCTGCAACACCCTTGGACCAAAGAGCCCAGGGAAGGGGAGCCAGCTGGGAGTTCAGTGAAGTGACTGGGCCAGGGCTGGCAGTGACCAGATGAGTCCCCACCCTGGAGAGCCTCAGGAACAGGGCCGGCAGGCAGCAGGGGAGCACTGACCTTCTCTGGTCCAGCAAATATCTTGGTTTGAGGTCCCACCTGTATTTTCTCATAAGCAGAAAAAAGAAATCCCGTGTGACAGCATATAACATTATGAACTTGCTCACTGGAATTGGTTAAATCTGCCTCATGAGTCCATTCACCTTTACAAACGCATTTAATTCTTCAAAATCCATTGTTTGTTTTTACACTGGCTCTTATCAAGTGTGAGGCTGAGCGCAAAGGTAAACAAGACACAGTGGCACAGAGCCAGCCTTCTTTCTGCACACAAAAATTGCCTGTTCTCTAAGATCACCTTTTGTAGTTTGATGGTTGGCTAGAAAGTCAGATCTGTTTCTATCCTTAAAAGGAAAGTAATGTGATTCTTCATTTCTTCAGTTAAAAAATGAATGTTATTGAAGTGTACAGAGGGTTGTTTTTTTTATTCCCAACTTCAGTGCTTTGGCTATGTTTTGGCTTGTCTAAGTATTGGACCAAACGGGGTTCCAAAAGTGATTATTATTTCATGTCCGAAATTAATAATAATCTGTTATATAGCATTTTCAATCTGTAGCTCTCAATATGATCTGTAAATGAGACTGCAACACTGTGTAGTGTTGTCAGAAGGAAGCATCATCTTGGAAGGACTGACCACAGCTGTCTTCATATTCCTACAGCCCAGCAATATTATTTTTGAACAGATGAAAGTTCCTAGTAGATGATTTCCTAGATATAAACCTGAGTAAGTGAAATAACAACCATCAGCAAGAGCTACTGTCATCAAGTACACATGTGGAGCTGAAAATTAGATGGTATCAGACGCCTATTGCCAATTTTTATAGCTAATCTGGTGACAAACAGTGAGCCTTGGATCCCAATTCTTAATATTTTAGAAGGGAATTTAGATTCTCTGGGTCTGAACCCATCTCTCTGTCTTTGGTTCTCAGTCAGATCTCAAACTAGAAAAAAGCCCTTTTCCTGATTTGATTCTGTCAAGTTCACAAGAACAAATGCTTTTCTGAAATTTCAGCCTACAATCTTACCTAAAATGGCCCATCATTTTAGGCTAGCATCTCATGAAAATAATCTTGTTCTGATTTAGCCTTGAATTCAAGTTCCAAATCCAAATGTAAGCAAATATAGGTCCACATCTAAACCCTGCTTCCTCATCTCTAATAAAAAATGATTTGTATTTGTATTTGTTTTAACTCAGGTTTTTAATCTATCTAATATATTAATCTTCATTGAGTTTCTTTGGGAGAGTAAACAAGATATTTCCCACTTTTCCATAGCCTTCCCCGCCCAGTTCACTTTGGATGTTGCCAATTTTACAGTTTTCAGGTAGGCTCAGGAGTTCCAAATGCTCTTATCTGCTAATTTATATACAAGATTATTGAATGTGCTCTTCTGAAGAGATTTCTGACATATAAAAGTTCCAGATGTTAAATGTGTTTTAATGTGATTAAATCGTGTTAGATTTTTCTGTGAACAAAGGGCAATCTTATACTTTCTCTAGACAGCCTTTTTCATTTTTGCTTTGATTTCCCTTAATCTAAACTAAATCTCTGTGAAACTGAGTGTCTCTCTTGCAACTGGCTGCCTGTGGTCAGACAGATACTATAGAAATATAAAGGCACAGCACACAGGAAAAAAGGTTGCATGTGCTACATATGCTACTAATAGAAATATATAGTGATCTAATTGTGGAGAAAAAAGAAAGATTTTAATTTTTTGTGTGTGTGCAGATAGCCATTCATGATGTTGTCTTCATTCAGTTAAACCTTCCATTGATTTTTAGTAGGAGTTCTAAGTAAAAACAACAGGTTGTGTTTGTACGTGTATAAATATAGAAAGGAATGATTGTATATTGATCTATTCATGAGATGGCAAAGTAGTGTTTAATAGATGGGACTATTCTATTAAATTATTATTTCTATAGCAACTCTCTGGTGGTATGAACCAGAATAAGCAACAGGATAACATGCAAAGAACGAACTAGTTAAAACTCCTACATCTGTTAGACAATTGGAAGTAATTTAATATGTAAGTCTAAAGCTGCCAGAAATGGAGTCTGCGTCTTTTAACACAGCTGACAGAACATGTAGTTAAGAAAAACAAATCATCCCATAGTATTAATCATTAATGTGCTGCCATTATTTTGACAAAGGCCTCCCACAAATATTCTCCCCTTTAATGATCAATGGTGGGTGGTGCAGAAAACACTGGCAGCCATAAACTGGAGAATAACTTCATTTTTTTCCCATTTAAACAAAGCTGTTTTCTTATAACCAAGGAAGGAAGATCCGTCAACTGGCCAACAAACTTCTGTGACGTGGCTTTCTTTGGAATGTTTATATATTGTACTTGAAAGCTCAGTAAAGTATATTTTTGGTGTAGCCCAGTTCTAAACCTGCTTGATTTGGAATGAAGGGTGAGGATAGAGACTTTGGAAAAGCAGGCTAGAGGATATCCAGCTTTGGGAATATATTTGAAAATGCCTAAACCTTGGTGCAGTTTGGTAGAGTGCATTCCAAAGGCCAATAATGTGTCCCTAATTAGTATTTTATGAGCCCCAGGGCTACTATATCACCCTACAGAGAGGAATAAATCATATCAATCCTCACTTAGTCCACTGGCTATTTTCTTAAACTTCAGTGTTGTTGTATGGGATCCCTGGGGCATCAGGACTACAACTCCATGTCACTCCTTATGAAGAGAAAGCAGCTGCAGCTCCACTGCTTTCCTACCTACTTTGGAGTGACTTACCATGCTAGCATTGCAGAGGTTTTGGATACAGTTGAGCGCAAGGGGTGTTATTTTGCATGGCCTCTCCGAATGGGAGAGGATCCTTGCTTTCCTGTGCAGGAGCAGCATAAAGTCCCAAACTAAGGACTTCATTCTGCTTGTACTGATTTCAAGAGGACTTTGCAATTGATGTAAGTGGAAGCACAAAAAAACCCGCTTAATGTGCCTGTGTAATAGAAGCAGAACATTATTGTCACTATCCATTAGCCAAATCATGAAGTCTATAGTTCCTACATAGTTTTTTCCCTGCTAAAGCTTTCATTTCAATAGTATTTTTCGCTACTGTGGAGTAAACACTGAGTTAAGAACCTTTGGAGTTTTGTTCAGTAATAACACTTTGCACTTTTGTAGCACTTTTCATCTGAGGATGTCAATGTGCTTTACAATCACAACACCCCGGTTAGACACGTTTCATTTGATTGATCAGGAAGCAAACATTTTTGTTTCAAGGTTGCCCTGAGTTACTACAATCAAGATCAAATTCTGCCTTTTACATCCTTGTGACCTTGATAAAATACACAGGGTGAAGGTTACCTTTTACACTGTTCAAGTGACCTTCATGTTATGCAAAGGCCTCATCCTGGACCTCTGAATAGGGGTGTATTTCCCTTGCAGAGTATGAATAATAGAAGATGTTGATTTTAAAAAACAGTTGAAATGCTTTAATGGTACTTGATGTTTAGATAAGTGTTAATAGATTTTTAAATCACTATGCAGAATTTTGAATAGAATCTTAGAATCATGGAATACTAGAACTGGAAGTGACCTCAAGAGGTCATCAAGTCCAGTCCCCTGCTCTCATGGCAGGACCAAGTACCCTGATAGATGTCTATCCACCTGCTCTTAAACATCTCCCTAGGCAATTGCATATTGCAAGTCATTCTGGCGCACTGAGTAGGATGAATGGTCTTATACCTAAAGCACTGGATGATTCTTTAGCAATCTAAGTTCAACATTTAGCTCTCCCATGGAGTTCCTGTGAGACCTCAAGCAAGTCATTTGGTTAGAGCTGTCTGAAAAATTTCTGGAAAAAATATAGTTTATTCTGTTTCCCCAAATATTCTGTTTCACCAAAGCCTAGGGCTACGACTACACTATGACTTTTGCCGCAAGAGACAATGCAAATGAAGCACGGATTAGCATTTTCCCGCACTTCATTTGCATACTCTTTCAATCCGTTTTTGCGGAAAAACAATCAGTGTGGCCATGGCTGTTTTGCGCAAAATCTGTTTCCCACAAGATCCTTATGCCTCTATAGGACAGGCATAAGGATCTTGCGGAAAAAGGAGTTTTTGCGTGACACAGGCACACTGCCTGTTTTTGTGCAAAAACCCCTACCACAAAAACAGAATGAAAGAGAATATGCAAGTGAAGCACAGGAAAATGCTAATCTGTGTTTCATTTGCATTGCCTCTTGTGGCAAAAGTCGTAGGGCTCGTCTACACTGGCCCCTTTTCCGGAAGGGGCATGTTAATTTCACCTATCGTAGTAGGGAAATCCGCGGGGGATTTAAATATCCCCCGCGGCATTTAAATAAAAATGTCCGCCGCTTTTTTCCGGCTTTTAAAAAAGCCGGAAAAGAGCGTCTACACTGGCCCCGATCCTCCGGAAAAAGCGCCCTTTTCCGGAGGCTCTTATTCCTACTTCAAAGCCTCCGGAAAAGGGCGCTTTTTCCGGAGGATCGGGGCCAGTCTAGACGCTCTTTTCCGGCTTTTTTAAAAGCCGGAAAAAAGCGGCGGACATTTTTATTTAAATGCCGCGGGGGATATTTAAATCCCCCGCGGATTTCCCTACTACGATAGGTGAAATTAACATGCCCCTTCCGGAAAAGGGGCCAGTGTAGACGTAGCCATAGTGAAGCCATAGCCTAAATGTTTTCCAAAGATGCTTTGTTTTCAACCAAGTTTTTGATGGGAATTTTTCTGAGGTCAAGAGTGGACTGGCTGCTCACTTCTGAAGAGATAAAGCCCTGAATAGAAAAATGCAACCTTTTTGCTCTTTTAACATATTTCCACGGATGAATTTGAAATTTTTGTTTTCCTTTCAGTGTGAAATGAAAACAAATTCTGAAATCTCAAAACCTTAGGATGACTATTCTGAGGGGAGTATTTCTAGACATATATTTCTAGCATATTTATAAGAGCTGCAAGGGAACGGGAAGCAATAGTAGTAGCAGATGGTTTAAATTTGAAATGTTAAGAAGCATTTGGGTTGTAGGCTAGCCAAATTGTGTCCTTTATTTCTGTAGCTTTCCTATAAAATCCCATAAGAGCTGTCAGGAATTTTCAACGGGAATATTCCACAGGGTGGATCACTTTTCCCTGTAAGACCTTACTGTGTTTAAGAGGTTTAGGTGGCTATATAAATAGACACAGAGCTAATGGCAATGAACACAGTTTCTTTCTTATGTAAAAAAATTGATTTACTAGCAGTGGCTTGGGACTTAAGCTGCCTTTAATTTTTCGTTTACTGTTTGATTAGATTCCAGCTCTAAAAAATGGGCTGCTGGGTAAATGTTGCTGCTAGTCAGGGATTATGGTGGTAAACCATTATCTGAACATCTTACTTACCCACGATGGAAGGTTTGTATGAGTAAAAAATGCAGGATTTGGCCCAATGATGTTCATGTACTATCCTTCCAAACACATCTTTAGAATTGGATGTTTTATTTTATTCCTGCACAATGTCCATATGCCCCCATTTTCCACACAAACTCCATATTTGGGAACATAAGCAGACATTTGTTACTAGAGAAAAGGTAACTGTGACATTAATTTTGATCTGACACCAACTAAAATCAGAAGTAGCTGCATTCAAGTCAAGTTAATGGAGTTTCTTCTGATTTAACAAACTGTTTTTCCATGTTTCTGGAACAGTCTGCCCATATCCCATGTATCAGATTTACGGACACTTGTTTTTCATTTAATGGTCACACTTTCAATGAGTCCCGAGACAGTGTCCATGTTTGTGTGCATATACCCACCCCCAAAAAAAGCATACAGCTACTTAGTGCATCCAAACTTTGTACATTCAAGTCATATATTATAAAACTGAACTTACACCAGTAATATGAATTTCTATCAGACTGATATTCTGAGGTGTTGAGGAACACCTGCAATTCAGCACCTCTGAGAATCAGGTGAACACCATCCACTTCTGCTGATGTACCAGTTGCATGGATAATGGAGCAGAATGGAAATGTGGGCTCAAGACCGAACCCTACATATAAACATACTATAACTGCTTATCTTTAAATATTAAGAAGAAACCGCCGCTGATGGTTTATATTAGTTTTGGCAGATTGTGGTCTCTGTTTGGGTGTGTCTAAACTGCATGGCTCTGTCCAGCATTTCTGCAAGAAGGGTGATTGGATGTGTTTGCTCATTATCTACAAAATCAGCCTGTAGAGCCATTGTAATGGGGTTAACAGGTAACGGAGAAAGAAAGGAAATTACTTCTGCCTCACAGCAAATATTTGAATAGTGTCATTCTTCTGAAGGAATACATCCACCCATTACCCATACCTGAACAAAAACCTTATGCATCAAATGGGGAGATAATGATAGTCTAAGCTACTCAATGAACAGATCACTTTGTACAGTCCAAAATTAGTGAACATCAATTTATTTGATGCCTTAATGCACACTTTTGCATAGATAAATCTTATTTTTTCCCAGGCCACTGCAAATATGAGCTTAATAATGATTTGAATAGGCACCATGTTATAATAAAATCATCTAGATGTATCTAAATGGAATTTTAAATGATTTCCAGAAACTGGCAGACTGTACCAAATTACAATTTTGCTCTTGATGTATCTATAATGCCACACAGGAGAGGGAATAATAGCAAAGGCAGCATGGATCAAAGTATTTCTAGGTCCTATCTATTTGAAAATTTTCATCCTGTTTCTTGTGTTGCTATCTCAGGTGCCTAATATTTTGTGCCCCCTTTTCCTCCCTTTGAAATTCTTGCCTACAGATAAATTTCTGATCGTTTTTGGTTTCAGGATGCTTTTTTTCTTCTGGGTCTATTCTGACTTCCACACCTCCTTTGCCTTGCCACATATTCATTACATCTCAGATCTTTTCCTGTGTCATGTCATACGTTCTGCATCTGTGGTAAAAGTCATTAGGAGCTAGAGTAGTTGGTGGAGTTAGTATGTAAACTAAGTTGCAATATTATAATGAAGAAAAGACCAAGACAAAAGCAGGAAGGGTATGTCTACATGACAGCATGTATTTTGAAATAAGTTATTTCAAAATAACGTGTCTACACACAAAATGCATTTTGCTATTTTGAAATAGCGTGTCCACACTGAGTGGACGCTGAATCACATTTAAGGCCGGCCAGAACCAGGTCCAGCAGGGCATCAGGTCAGGAGTTACTTTGTGTGGCTGCTGCCCAAGGCTATCTGAGGTCTGTGCTTAAAGGAACTGCCCTTGACAGCCAGTTCTCAGGTTTCCCTGCTTGCTTGCCTACCTGGATGAGGGACAGCAAAGCATTTTGTCTCTGTGTGCTCTGGCTGTCTCTCGGGACACCACAGCGCTCTGCAAAATGGAGCCAGAGCTGCCCCCAGGCACTCCGGTGCTTCTCTTGGATGCGTTGCTGCAAGCCTGGCTGCACTTTCTGCAGGCTGCCATCTGGGAGGTCCATCAGGGGGCTGTCAGTATCCAGGAGGCCCTGCAGCAGAGCTTCCACCCTGAGGAGCTCTAAGAGCCTCCCTGGTCTGCCCCACTGGGGGCTTGTGCCTCATTCCTCCCTCACGTCCTTCCACTTACCCATCCCTAACCCCCCTTCCTGATGTTAAATAAAATACACATATTTTCATGAACACAAGCTCTCTTTATTTAACAAAACTGGGGAGGAGGGAATGAAACTCTGGTGAGACTGGGGAAAGGAGGTGGGAGAAGGGAGAAGAGAGGGTGGGAGAGGGGAGGGGGAAACCTGGGAGGAGGGAGCTGGAAGGGGGAAGCAAGGGGAAGGAGGGGGAGGGGAAGCTCAGGGTTGGGGGTCTCGCCAGACCAATTTGATTGTCATGCAAACCTGCTCCTGGGTTCGCATGTGGCTTTTGGTGGCCAGGCTGGCAGCTGTCCTTCCATAGATGTCCTCATTCCTCCATCTAGTGGGGAGATCGTGGATGTTGGGGGCATCCCCCCAAACCTGAATAAGGTCCATGATCTCCACCCTGGACCAGGAAGGCACCCACCTTTTCCAGGCCCTGGCAGGCTCCTGGAAGCTTGCAGACTGCTCCCGGAGAGCGGCGGCAGGCTGGCCTTCACTGGCTTGCTGGCTCATGCATTGGGGCCACTGGGTCGGGGCAGTGACTGCTGGCTCTGGGCTGGCTCTGCCCCTTTAAAGGCTCCAGGGAGGGGGGAGGGAGAGGAGTGTTCTTGGTTGAGGCTGGAGTGGCCACCAGGGCAACCTGGGAAGGCTGGAGGCCCCCTATTTTGAAATAAGTGTCTACACAGCACTTGTTTCGAAATAGCTATTTTGAATTTGGCCTTATTCCTCATGGAATGAAGTTTACCAAATTCGAAATAAGTGCTCCACTATTTCAAATTAATTTTGAAATAGTGGTTTGGCTGCGTAGACGCTAGATATTTCAAAATAACTGCTGTTATTTCAAAATAACTTTGCTGGGTAGGTAGACATACCCTAAGTCTCTCAGAAAAATAGCAAGGCAATCAACAGTAAGATGGAGAAAATCATGAAGAAGAAACAATGAGGAATTCTGTAGTGCCTTAAAAATTAAGAGATTCATTTAGGCACAAGCTTTCATGGGCAAAAATGTACTTCATCAGATACATGAAGTGGAAATAAGAGGGAGGCATAACTATATTAGCACATGAAAAGAAAGGAATTACCTTATCAGTTGGAGGACCAGTGATAATGAAGTCAATTTAGGTTGCCCACTCCCAACAGTAGCTGAGGTGTGAATACCAAGAGAGGAAAAAATGATTTTGTAATGAGCCAGCCATTCTCAGTCCCTATTCAAATCCAGATTAATAGTGTCAGGTATTAATTAATAGTTTCATGGCAGCTCTGCAGTTGCTTTTTGAAGTCTGTTTCTGAAATATTTCTGTTGAAGGATGGCCACTTTTAAATGTTCCTGAGGCTACATCTAGGCTGCAGGAATTTGTCAGCAGAGGCAACACAACTGAAGTGCTCATTAGCATGTCTCACGCTGTCATTTGCATAGCCTCTTCTGATCTTTTTTGAGGAAGAGGTGTTTGCGCAAAAAAAAGCAGTGTAAAAAAACCCCTTTTGCGCAAGATCCCTTACGCCTCAAAAAAGGAGATACACAGGAGCCTGAGTGTCCAGGGAGACTGAAGTGCTCTCCTACCAGTTTTTGTATGTTACCAAGCTTGATGTCAGGTTTGTGTCCATTTATTCTTTTATGCTGAGACTGTCCACATCAGACAGACAATATACATGGCAGTGGGGCATTGCTGGCACAGGATGGCATACAGGTGGGTGAATGAGGTGATGGTGTAGTTGATGTGGCTAGGCCCTATGATGGTGTTGCCTGAGTAGATATTCAGGTACAGTGGGTAATGGGGTTTGTTGCAGTGATTGGTTCTTGGGTTAGTGTTTCTGTTGTGTGGCATGTAGTTGCTTGTGCTTATTTGCTTTAGGTTGGGGGCATGTCTGTAAGAGAGGAGTAGCCTGCTTCCCAATGTCTGTGACACTGAGGGATCGTTTTCCAGGATAGTTGATGATCTGCTGAAGAGGTTTTAGCTGTGGTGGGGGAGGCTGTGTAGATGATGGCCAGCCATGTTCTGTTATTTTATGGGGAGCTGACAGCCTTGCCAGGCCCCCAGGTGAGGACTGGTGGATCAATGCTCATTGAAGAGGCGGGGCCTCAGGCAGAAGGGGCGGGACTTGGGCAGCCACACTGCCTGGACTGTGGCATCCCCACCCCTTAAACCCTTATGGCTGCCTGGAGCTTGTGGAGCAGTGCTCCAGTGGTGATTTGAATAGCCCAGATCTGTGGGATTGCCATGAGCACTGAGCCCTTTTGAATCACTGGGTCCCGGAGCAGTTGCCCCCTTTGCTCTCCCCTATCAGCAGGCTTGGATAGTTTCCTTGTTGGGACTGTCCTGTACCAGGTGACTTCTGGGTACCCATCTGGCTCTCTCATGCTGTTTCCTTGCTTCCCCAGGTGGGCATTACATAAGAATGGACATACTGGGTCAGGCCAAAGGTCCGTCTACCCCAGTATCCTTTCTGCCAATAGTGGCCAATGCCAGATGCGCCAGAGGGAGTGAACAGAACAGGTAATTGTCTGACAATTTTATTCTGAACTATAGTTTCAACTAATTTGCCCAACACTGACATTAGACTTAATTGTAATTACCAGAATCTGTAACTGCCAGGATCACCTCTAGAACCCTTTTTAAATATTGGCATCGCAGTAGTTATCTTCCAGTCCTAAGGTACAGAAGGTTATAAACCACAGTTAATAGTTCGGTAATTTCATATTTGAGTTCTTTCAGAACTGTTAGGTGAATGCCATCTGACTTGCTACTGTTAAGTTCACCAATTTGTTCCAAAACCTCCTCTAATGACACCTCAATCTGAGACAATTCCTCAGATTTGCCACCTAAACAGAGTGGCTCATGTTTGGGAATATCCCTAACATACTCAGCCGTAAAAACCAACAAATAATTAATTTAGTTTCTCCACAATGACTTTATCATCTTTGAGTGTTCCTTTAGCATCTTGATTGTCCAGAGGCCCCACTGGCTGTTTAGCAGGCTTCCTGCTTCTTATGTACTTAAAAAACATTTTGCTATTACTTTTTGAGTTTTTGACTAGCTGTAATTCAAGCTCCTTTTTGGCTTTTCTTATATTTTTACACTTAATTTGACTGAGTTTATGCTCCCTCCTATTTTCCTCACTAGGATTTTACTTCCACTTTTTAAACGATCCCTTTTTATCTCTCCTGCACCATTTACTTGGGTTAAGCCACCGTGGCACTTTTCTGGTTTTGTTATTGTGTTTTTTAATTTGGGGTATACATTTAAGATGGGCCTCTATTGTGGTGTCTTTGAAATGTTTCCATGCAACTTTCAGGGATTTTACTTTTGTCACTGTACCTTTTAATTTCTGTTTAACTAACCTCCTCATTTTTGTATAGTTCCCCTTTCTGAAATTAAATGCCAGTGTTGGGGGCTGCTGAAGTGTTTTTCCCACCACAGGGATATTAAATTTTATTATATTAAAGTCACTATTTCCAAGCGGTCCAGTTATATTTACCTCTTAAACTAGATCCTGTGCTCCACTAAGGACTAAATCAAGAATTGCCTCTCTCCTTGTTGATTCCAGAATCAGCTATTCCAAGAGGCAGTCATTTAAGGTATCAAGACATTTTATCTCTGTATCCCATCCTGAAGTGACGTGTACCCAGTCAATATGGGGATAGTTGAATTCCCCATAGCTTTAAGAATGCTTGATAAAGATCTTGTAGACATATGTTTCTTAGGGTATGTCTACACTGCAGAGGTTTTTTTTGGAAATACAGGCAATCCCCGGGTTACGTACAAGATAGGGACTGTAGGTTTGTTCTTAAGCTGAATTTGTATGTAAGTCGGAACTAGTACATATTGTAGGGGAAACTCTAGCCAAACATTTCTCCAGAGCTCAGTTTTATTCTCCCACACCTCACTTCCCTCAGTCCTTTATTCTCAAGCTGAGGTGTCTGCTGAGAAAAGCCGCTCCACGTCTCCCTGGTCTGCTGGGAGGGGTGCTAGCTTTGCGTCTCCCTGGTCTGCTGGGGGGAAGCAGCTAGTGCGGGGTTGCCTCACCCCGTTTGTAAGTAGGGATCTGATGTAAGTCGGATCCATGTAACCCGGGGACTGCCTGTACAGCCGTTTTTCTGAAAAAACTTCACTTACAATTCCATTTTTTTGAAAAAAATGGAAAGAACAGAGGGTTTTTTCCGACATTGGTAAACCTCTTTCTATGAGGAAGAAGTCTTTTTCTGAAAGAGCTGTTTTGGAAAAAGGCATGAGTGGACGTGGAAGAGGGAGTTCTTTCGAAAGAAGAAGAAAAAGGAAAAAGCACAGGTGCACTGGTGGCTACTCTGTCCATAGTAATAACAGCGGAAATGCAAGATAGCATCCATTCAGTGTGGACACTATCTTTCGAAAAAGCAGATTGCTTTTCTTTTGCTGTGTGGATGCTGTCTTTTGGAAGAATTTTTTTTTGGAAGATCTCTTCTGGAAAAGCTTCTTCCAAAAGAAGCCTGCAGTCTAGACGTAGCATTAGTGATGCACGTGGGGTTGCAATTTTAGGGATTGACTGTATACAATGGATTCTATGATATGTCCTGGATGGAAGCTAGAGGCATGTAGGTAAGCATAGCAGTTTCTGGTTTAGGGTGGTGTTTCTGTGACCATCACTTATTTGCACTATCTGTCCAGGAAGTGGATCTCTGTGTGATCCAGGAAGTGGATCTCTGTGTGATCCAGGAAGTGGATCTCTGTGTGAGCTGGTTCAGGCTGAAGTTGATGGTGGGATGGAGATTGTTGAAATCTCCAGTGGACTTCTTTAAAGGCTTCCTTCCTGTGGGCCCATGTGATGAAGATGTCATCAATGCAGTGCAAGCAGAGGAGGCATGATAGGAGCTGATGAAGTGTTGTTCTAAGTCATCCATAAAAATGTGGCATACTGTGATGGGCATGTGGATGCCCATAGAATGCCCCTAACTTGAAGGCATAGATTGTCCCCAAATCAGAAATAGTTGTGGGTAAGGACAAAGTCACAACGCTCAGTCACTGAGTGTGCTGTGGCATGACCAGGGATACTGTTCCTGATGACTTGTTGTCGATCTTTGCGTGGAATATTGGTGTAGCATGCTTCTACGTCCATAGTGTCAAGGATGGTGTTTTCAGGAAGATTACTGATGCCCCGTACTTTCTCAGGAAGTCAGTGGTGTCTCCAAGATAGCTAGGAGTGCTGGTAGCATAGGGTCTGAAGAGAGAGTCCTCCTAGCCAGATAATCCTTCTGTAAGAGTGCCAGTGCCTGAGATGATGGGACATCCAGGATTTCCAGGTTTATGGATCTGGAATAGCAGATGGAATTCTGCTAGTCTGGACTCAAGGGGTATGTCTGTGTAGATTTGTTCCGATGATTTTTGCAGTTTGTTTCATTTGGTACGTCTCAGAGGATAGTAGCTTATAGAATGTGGTGTTGGCAGCCTCTTAATTATAATTTCACCTATTCATGATGACTATAACACCTCTTTTGTCAGCCTCATTGATTATAATGTCAGAGTTGGTTGTGAGGCTGTGGATTGTGTTGCATTCTTTGGCCCAAACCAAGATTTCCATTCATATGTTCTTATGCAATATGGCTATGGTTTATTCAAAGTGTCACAAATCTTGGCAAGCCTGGCCTAACTTCTACATTTCCTAAGACTCAGTGTCTCCCTTGCTCTTTCATTTGTTTTAGTTTGGTTGCAATGGCAAAAACTCACAAAGGAACAGGGAGGATAAAATGAGTAGACATAGCTGCTGATCCTGCTTCCCCCCAACCTCCAGAAAAAGAATAAATAAAATGTGTAAAGTACAAGTAGTAGAATTTTCATATTTCAATTATATTCTGCCTGGAGGTGGTCCATGGGGAAATGAGCATTATGCTGTTAGAATCACTCTAAATTACCTTAACATCTAAATAGGGGTCTGGCCAAGTCTCTCATCAGCCTTGCATGACATGCCAGCAGATAGTTCAAAGGAAAAGTCATCATAGCTCCATTAAGGATTTTATATTGAAGATAAATGAATATGTGAAAGGAAAACATCTTGGACACCTATAATCTTCCTTTGGTTGTACTTCTTGACAGCAAGTGAAATGTAAGTGAATGGAAGGGTAAACAGAAACTTGAATTATGTTGTCAGTGGAGTTCTCAACACTTGACAGAAACAAGCTTGCAGACTTTTGTCTGGAATGTGTACTTGGATACATTTTCAAATGCGCTCTTGACAATGCGCTTTAACAAAATGTACATGTCCAAATATAAGCAAGCACTGTCAGTTGTATGGGCAAAGCATGAAGAAGTGTTCAAGAAGTTGATTTTGTGAAAGCAAATGCCTTTTTTTCCCCAACGCAGCATTTGTGTATATTTTTCTGCTCACAGACTGTAGCTCATGAACTTTTGCACGCACAAGTTCATTAGCTGAGTATGGAAAGCTGAACCTTAGTTGTGTCCTTTTACAGCTTTCATGTGAATAGGTGCAGAGATGATACCAGGATTTCGACAACAACTTACACGGAAGCAGTTAAAACTCTTTTCAGGAGGGAAGTTAGGTTGGGAGTTACCACCAAGGAGAGAGAATTCCAAAACTTCACCTATTTACGCTGTGTAGATATGACCCCTTTGTTCAATGGATACTTAGAATTAAACACAGCTGTTTCAAGACTAGGTGAGACAAAATCAGACCAATATAGCCTCCTTTATACCTGATGAGAAAAACATTTAAGTATACCCAGTTTGCTCTTTGGTTCTCATGCATAATTTTTACATCTTGCTTTTCTTCTTTCCTATTTCATTGACTGAATATATTCCACAAATACCAGTGATGTTCATTGCTCTGCTACCATTTCATAGAATCAGAGCCATAGCATAGGCAAACCGCTGGGAAGAGACAGATGGGGGCATCTGCCATGTGGCCACAACCCATTTGACTCCTTCCCATGCCACCCTCTAGCCTGGTGTAGGGCCAAGACAACTCTCCTTCTGCCCCAGCCCCACCTTTTCCTACCCCAGCACCCACTCCACCCCTTCCCCTGCAGCTCTTTTCCACTCCCTTTCTGCCTCTTCCTGCCCCTGCTCTGTCCTCACTCCACCTGTCCCCCAATCTCCCTACGTGACATGGTCTGGTGCTGGCAGCAGGGGTCAGGCCTGTTCTGCACTCACCAGTGTTGATGGGAAGCAGAGCAACTCAGCCCTAACGCACTCTGCTGCCCCAGATCACAACTGTGCTGCTCTGCTTCCTGATGCTGGCGAGTGTGGGAGACAGTTCCACCCTTTCCTTCAAGCCCATCCCCTGAGAGATGTGGCTAAGAGCCAGGGTAACAGAGCAGTCAAGAGCCAACTTTCTCCACTTCCTGCCATGTCTGGCGAGTGCAGGCACAGGCCCAAACTCTGCTGCCAGCACCCAGTCCTCTTTTAGCTCCCCAACATGGACCCCACAGGTCCCCCCCAAAACATGGGGCAATTGCCCCAAACTGTCCAATGGATGGAACAGCTTTGTCTGCTGGCTGCTGGTCCCTTACCGCTCCCTCCCATGGCATTTGGGGGAGGGCACATAATCCTATGCCTCCCCCCTACATGTCGATATTCATAGAAGATTCAGGTTGGAAGAGCCCTCAGGAGGTCCTTGCTCAACTCGAGACCAACCCCAAATAAATCATCCCAGTCATGGCTTTGTCAAGCCTGGCCTTAAAAACCATCCTCCATCTCTCTAGTATTCCAGTGATTCATTGTCCTTCTAGTGAAAATAGTTTTTCCTAATATCCAACCTAGACCTCACTCAGCACAAAGAGCAATGGTCTCACATTGCAGTGTCATTGCCATTCTTTTTGGACCTCTCTCCCTTCAGACAGTTGAAGGCTTCTCTTCTGCAGACTGACTAAACCCAGTTCCCTGATTCTCTCCTTGTAGGTCAGGTGTCCCAACCCCCAATCATTTTTGTTGTACTCTACTGGACCCTCTCCAATGTATCCACATCCTTTCTGTTCTGGGGGCCCCTCAATCTGGACACAATACTCCAGATGTGGTCTCATCAGTGCTGAGCAGAGGGAAATAATCACTTTCCTTAATCTGTTGGTAATGCTCCTAATAAGGCAGCCGAATATGCCGTTAGCCTTCTTGGCAAAAAGGGCACACCGTTGACTCATATCTAGCTTCTTGTCTATTGTAATCGCTGCCACTTAACTAGTCAGTCACCAGTCTGTAATGGTGCTTGGGATTCTTCCATCCTAAGTGCAAGATTCTGCACTTCTCCTTAATTAACCTCATTAGATTTGTTTTAGCCCAATCTTCCAATTTGATTAGGTCACTTCGGACCCTAACCCTGCTTTCCAGGTTATCTCTCTCTCTCTCTCCCCAGCTTAGTGTCATCCACAAATTTCCTGAGGGTGCAATACATCCCATCATCCAAATCATTACTGAAGATGTTGAACAAAATGGGTCACAGGACTGACCTCCGTGGCACTCTGTTTGATATTGGCTGCCAACTAGACATTGAGTCATTGATCATTACCCATTGAGCCTGATAAGCTAGCCGGCTTTCTGTCTACCTTATAGTCCATCCAAGCCATACTTCTATAACTCGCTGGCAAGAATACTGTGGGAGACAGTGTCAAAAGCTTTATTAAAATCAAGGTACATCATGTCCACTGCTTTTCCTGTACCGACACAGCCAGTTTATCGTGTTATAGACAATTAGGTTGGTCATGCATGACTTGCTCTTGGTGAATCCATGTTGACTATTCCTGATCACTTTCCTCTCCTCCAGATGTGTCAAAATGAATTCCTTGAGGACCTATTCCGTGATTCTCATACCCATCCCAGAGATACCCATGGAAGAACAAGCTTAACTTAAAAATCACAGAGGTCAATAGTATCAATCCTGATGAAACTAGAAAAAATGCAAACATTTCAATGGCTCTCTGGAAATGTCATTAACTATCATATATAAAATAATGATCTTCACTGTCCTGACATTTCTTGTATCTACATATAGGGTTTTTTTAAACTAACTTCATAATAATTATGTACTCATTTTTTTAAATGGAAAACCTCTTGCCACAATGTCCTCTAAATGCACCACTTCTATGTCCAGTAGTTTCTCTGAATAAGATATTCCTTAATAAGTAAATTGGTGATGTTTTAAAATTTGCATCTAATCATTATGGTTGTTGCAGCTGTTTGTTGTTAATAAAATGAATCCTGTTGAAATCAATGGGTACTTTATTAGAGTCCAGTCTTGCAAATGCTTACTTGCGTAAGTAGTACTTACTCCCATGAGCAGTCCTGTTGAATATACATAGCTGGTATGTGTAAGGGTTTGCAGCATCAGATTTTTAAAGCAGATCTTATTGCAACCTTTTCTCCAGGGTTCTCACTGTAAGCTGAAATTAATTAAATAGCTAGCATCTGTGACAAAGTCCAAGATGGTGCTCATTTTCTTCTCAAGCATAACTCTTATGGAGATCAGTGGGATTATTTCCTGAAGAATCAAACCTTAAGTGAAGCTACAGCAGTGAGAACAAGATAAATTTGAGCCTGGCAGTTTTCAGACCTAATATACTTTAGACCTCTAAAATTTGCACTTTTACATCAGTGGAATTTACCAGCAGGCATGTTACCAAAAAGACACAGAATTTAGACAATATTGTTGCACTAAAAGCTGCTAGGAATAAATCCAACATTTTTTTTTCTAGGTTTAGGGTTTGTTTATTTGTGAATTGGTTGCCCAGAATCCCTTTTTCCTTTTACTGTGTTTTCATGTGGCATGTGTTTCTATTAGCAGTGAGAGTCCTTGACAGGGCAACGGACTTTTATTTATTAATTTTTCTAACCTCTCCGACACCTTTGTATGATTAGAATCTCTTGGCCTCTCAAGGTGTTTGTTCAAAAGCCAAATGCTAACAGTTTTTAAACTATCACTAGAGGCACAAACTGGGCTTCTTTCTTTGAGCAGAAAGAAAAAATATACACTGGCTGACAGAATTCCCTCAAACAGTGCTATTTTAAAGTGGGACATAGGTAGCATAAAGAGTAGTTGGAAGGTCAAGTGTCATAACAAGTCTGTCATCTGTTTGATAGTTGAATACTTTAAAAGAATTATGCATATACTTTAAACAAACTTCTTAATTTGCTCCCCCTCCACCCCTGTATGTACTCTTTCCTTTTAATCTTGCAACATGCCCTAGAAGGCCTTCATTGTAGAGATGCACTAGAAAGCAGGTGGTCTTCCTTATATCTGTCACCATCTGTTCGTTGGAAATCAAAGATGAGTGATTTAAGGCAAATGGGAATGAAATCTACAGGGACACTGTCAGCACTTTTATTTATGTTTTTCTTTAAAAATTTGCTAGGTGAATAAATTGGATCTTTTTATCTGAATAAAATATTTCAGTGCAGTGTTACTTCTCACTTTATATTTTTCTGCATGCTTTCTCCCTCTTTCTTGTGTATTATACTCCTTTGGTTCCTCTCCTATAGTCTCACCCAACTGATAATGCAAGGTTCGAAAGTCACTGCAGCCTCTTATGTACTAAATCACTTGCTAATGACACTTGGTGTCCATTCAGTGCTAAAATGTTATCACTCAGGAAGATGTTTTCTTCACATCCCTAAGGGCATCTATACCACAAGGGCATTTTGAAATGAGTTATTTTGGAATAGTAACTCCTGAAATAACTATTTCAAAATAACCCTGCAGGAAAACATCAAAATTAGTCTGAGGCTGGCTTTCCAAATGTGGACGTGCTACCTCGATGTGGAACCCCAGGAATCACTCTAGGGAGGAGCTATTTTGAAAGAGCAACCGTGGTATACGTCTATCCTACTGCTATTTCGAAATAGCAATTTCTAAATCAGCATAATTCCTCATGAAATGAGAGTTTATTATTTCAAAATAATTTCAAAATAATGGGCTTGTGTGGATGCTCACCTTGTTTTTCTGAAATAATGTGAGTTATTTCAAAATAACACTGTAGTGTAGACATGCCCTGAATGACTCAAATTTCAGCCCTGAAAGTGGCAGTGTAGACACAGCTTTGAGAGCCTCATAAGCCTCTGTTAGCCAGCGGTGGATATAGGGCAGGGCAAGCGGGGCAGCTGTCCTGGGCCCTGCGCTCCAATAGGCCCCTGGCCCGGCAGTATACCAGGAATTTCCTGTTGGGCTGTCTGCTGAAGGGCCAGTTGGCAGCTGCTGGAGGAGGAGGGGGATTGTGACGGGGCGCCATAGCCCTGTACTTTAAATTCCCCGACGCCAGCCAGTACGGGCCATGTGGGGCCGAGGGAGCACATGCTGAAATGCCACGCAACAGCTGAGATGGGAGACCCTCAGGCGTGGCATGATGTCACAGCCCAGGACTTTAAAACTGCGTGGCCCAGCGTTGCACCGCTCAGTTCGGCATGTGGTCTGGAGCCTGGGCCGGGGTCGCGGCCGCCCTGCAAACTGAAAGGCAGAAGGTGGATGGCAGAGGAAGGGGCTTGTGCTAAGGGGAGGAAGGCAGGTCAGGAGAAGAAAGGGGAAGGGGAAGAAAGGGGAAGATGCCAAGGGACAGCGTGGAGGAGAGACAAATGCCCGGGGGCCAAGAGGAGACAATGAGGAAAAAGGCAGGAGGGGAGGTGTCAGTGGGAGGGAGGACAGGGTGATGCTGGGAGAGGAGAGATAAGGGCATTGGGGAGGGAGAGGTGCTGGGAGAAGGCTTGAAAGGAGGGGAGGGCATGAGGAAGGTGGGGATGGAGCAAGGCATATGTGAGGGCACAGGGGCATGAGGGGAATGGGGGCAGAGGGTGGTGAGGGGGTGGGAATCAGGGAAAAAGAGGGCAAAGGGCACGGGGCAGTGAGGGAAGGGGGAGGCACCAGGAGGGTGCAGGGCTAAGGGAAGGTACAGGTGCCAGGAGATTCTGGGGGTGAAGCAGAAGGGCAGACATCTGCAGGGGAGGGACCAGCATCAGAGGAGAGAGGCAGGGCAGGTGTGTAGAGGAAGGTGTTAGGAGAGGAGATGAGGAGGGGTAGCTCACATGATCAGAGTGGGGCTACTGGAGGAGTGGGCATAGAGGGGATGCCTTTTTTCTATTTTTACTCCTAAGGGTGGCCCCGCGAAATTGTGCTGCCCTGGGTCCCGCAAAACTCTCCTCCGCCCCTGCTGTTAGTTTTAGCAACAATAATAACATCTAACAGTGCTAAGGCATATGGTTTTCATTCTGGGGCAATGTGTTAATTCCCAGTAGAATTTCCTCTCTTTCCCTGGTCAATTATTATCTCTTAACATAATAGGGTTGACACAGCAAGCTATTGTGCAGTGCATGTCAACAGATGTCAAGCTAAAGAAACCCCTTTCTGCTCCTTGATGCTTTCATTCTTGTCACTGAAGTTTTATCCATCCTTGTTATTGAGCAAAGCTCTATATTTCATAGGAATGTAAGAGGTTGGATGAGAACAGAGCTCTGTCTAAAGCCATGATCTCATATTGAAGTGAGCAGTGATTAATGGAGAAGGTCCCTTTATTTTGCTCATATTGGATGCTTGGATTAGGTTGTCATCAAACTGATACTCCACTGATCATGGTTTGTGACTTGATTTGGATATCTCCTCCAGGCAGTGCCTTTAAAAAAAAAAAAGTGCCGGTACTCTAGGGGAAAAGTTGTTGATCTCTTGAGCTCTGACTTGAGGTGCCGGTACTGTGTCTGGAGGTGCCAGTACTGCATACCGAGCAGTACCATCACAAAAAAAGCACTGCCTCCAGGTTCTGCAACTGCTTTGAGCATTAAGCACTATTATCTTCGTCAGCAGCCCCTCAAATGCCTTAAATGTGTTTGGCTTTTTTTGGCATGAACTCAACATATATGATGCTGAAGCACACAGCCCTAGAGGGAACATTGGAATACATTATGTAAGTACAATGCTCCTTGGAGCTGCAGGAAACGTGGCCTGTGTGTCACCTTTGGAGAAGGTGCCATGTCTGCTCCCATCTGTACTAATCCAGTTCTGAAAGGTTCAAAGAAAGAAGTGGTGCAGTTAACCTACCTCCGCTGCAAAAGCTAATGCCATAGTAGCCTAAAGAAGTCCTTGCACGCGGTGAACACGTCTTGCATAGTTATTGACACTTGCAATATGCAACTATTCTGATATGGACATAAGGCAGCAGAGAATCACATTCCCTCTTGGTCATTCATTGCAAGGATCCTCTTTGTGCCAGACCCTTGTATAATAATTTTCATTCTTCCTGCATCTCCTCAGCATGCTTATGCAAGGGCTGGGCACAATGTAGCCCTAAAAAATATTTTATTATAAAAACTTGAAATATTTTGAGATACAAGATATGAACATTGCTATTAGAATGAAACTTTCTACTGTGAAAGTAGCTAGCTCCTAGAAACCAATGTTGACTACACTTGCATGGTAAAATAATCGAGGATGTATAGAGTATAAAATATTTCCAATCCCTCCTTGATATCTTGATTCAACCCCAAATTAATTTTGGTGAAAACATCTAATCAGAACATCTGGATCCACATATACTTTATGTATCCCTCTTGCTTATTCTTGCTTGCAATCCGATGAGGAATATCATTGTATGTTTCTTTGTTGACCTTTTTCAACTAAAAACAAATCCTTCGCATACACCCCAACTAAAAATCTATACAAATAACCATATTACATCATTATTTTGTTCGTTTAACAGGCCCCACGAGGCAATGGGAAAGGGAAAACATTCCCTGCCTTGCTGCAGCCACCAGCGCTGCCATTTTAGCCACAAAATCTATAATCTCAAATGAGGTAAGACACATTTAGGAGGTCCCATAGCAACTGCAGTCTATGAAGTTTCTTTTCAGCCATTTGAAGTATTGGAAATCTCCCAGAAATGTTGTTAGTATACCAGGGATAATCAGTGGGTGCTGCTAGAATTGGTTCAGCCTCTAGCTGTGTTCTTGTAAAGACAAAGGGTATGTCTACACTACAGCACTATTTCAAATTAATGTAATTAGAAATAGTTAATTTGAATTAAGCTAATTCAAAATAACGCTTCTATACACAAAAACTATTTCAAAATAGTGTTTTGCTAGTTCGAAATAGCATGTCCACACTGAGTGCACCCTGAACCGAAGTTAAGGCTGGCCAGAACCAGTGCCAGCAGGGCATCAGGTTAGGACTTAGTGTGTGGGGCTGCTGCCTGAGGCTAACTGAGCTCCGTGCTTAAAGGGCCCCTACCCACACCATGATCAGACAGTTCTCAGAGTTCCCCGCTTGCTTGTCTACCTCTATGAGGGACAGCAAAGCAGTCCTGTCTTGGAGTGCCCTGGGTGTCCACACTCGGGACACCACAGCAGTCGCCGGTGCATCTCGTGGGGTCGTTGCCATCAGCCCAGCTGCACTTGCTGCAGGCTGCCATCTGGGGAGTCCATCAGGGGGCTGTCAGGATCCAGGAGGCCCCGAGGGACAGCGTCCACCCCGAGGAGCCCTCAGAGCTTCCCTGGTCCTCCCCACCAGGGGCTGGTGCCCCATTCCTCCCTCACATCCTTCCACTTACCCCTCCCTAGCCCCCCTTCCTGTTGTCAAATAAAAAACACATATGTTCAAAAATAGAAACTGGGTTTATTGAACAAAATGGGGGGGGGGGCGATGAACCTCTGGTGAGACTGGGAAAAAGAGGTAGGAGAGGGGAAGAGAGAGGGTGGGAGAGAGGAGGGGAAAACCTGGGAGGAGGGAGCTGGAAGGGGGAAGCAAGGGGAAGGAGGAGGAGTGAAAGCTCAGGGCTCAGGGTTGAGGGTCTCGTTGGACCAACTTGACTTTCGTGCTAACCTACTCCTGGGTTTGCATGTGGCCTTTGGTGGCTAGGCTGGCAGCTATCCTGCCATAGACGGCCGCGTTCCTCCGTCTAGTGTGGAGATCATGGACGTTGGGGGCATTCCCCCCCAACCCTGCGTAAGGTCCATGATCTCCACCCTGGACCAAGAAGGTGCCCACCTTCTTCAGCCCCTGTTAGGCTCCTGGGAGCAGGCAGAATGCTCCTGAGGAGCGTGGAGGGCTGGGTGCCAGTGGCTTGCTGGCTCATGATTTGGGGCCACTGGGTCAGGGCCCAGGTGGCCACTGCTGGCTCTGGGCTGGCAGACTTGGAACTGGCACAGGCACTGTGGCCAGAGTCTGTCCCTTTAATGGCTCCGGGGCTGGGGGAGAGGAGAGTAAGTTTTCCTGGTTGTGCCCAGAGTGGCCACCAGGGCTCCCTGGGAAGGGCTGAAGGCCCCCTATTTTGAATTAAGTGTCTACACAGCACTTAATTCAAAATAGCTATTTCATTATTCCTCGTAGAATGATGTTTACCAAATTCAAATTAAGGGCTCCACTATTTCGAATTTAATTCAAAATAGCGGTTTGCATGTATAGACGCTATTAAAGTTAATTCAAAATAAGGGCTGTTATTTCTAATTAACTTTGCAGTGTAGACATACCCAGAGGGAGTTCACTAACCTCTCCCTTTCAGGGAAATCACTGAATGAAGACACATGCAGCGGAAAAGGTAAAATAGGAGGAGGAGAGAGAAAGAGAGAGCACTTTTCTGAATTTACAAGGCATAGATGGTGTTTGTGTGGCAGCTTGACAAAAATGTTTGTCAATGGGCCGTTTATATATAGGGCTGTGGTATGTTCACTATAACTCTTTTCTTGACATCAGTATACTGTAAATTGGGGGGAAAAATGGAATATGCCAAACAAAAATACAGCGTGGTGGTGTCAAAAATGCCAAATGTCAACCTTTGACTTACATGGTCATATCTTCATTTGTTTAGCACTTCAGTTGATCTGGAGTATCTCTGCTCACTTGCAGTAAAATATGTGTAAATAAATACATGTGCAATCATTACTTGTGAAAAGTCCATTATTCATCTGTTTGAAAAAGAGATGAGAATGTATTTTCCAAGGTCCACATGTGTGTGTATTTGCAAGCACACATACACATAGTCACAGTCACACACATGCACAAAAATCTTTGTTTCAGATGCACTTGTGATTAGTGCTATCCTTTTTCAGCGGATTCTGTTTCTCTGGCATATATATTGTTGTCTCTCCTCCCCCCTCCAGTGACACTCATTTGGTATCTAACTTTCTTTATAGTCATGAGATATCAAACCATATCAAGGTATATAAAGCTGTTATTGGGTGATGAGACTGAGACATGAATTCCTGCACCTCAGAGTTTGAATTTAAAATTAAACCCTCCTGAGGTAGGAATACACAATTTCATTAAATCCTAAATTACCTGCTCTTCTATCACAAAAATGAGCACCATTTTATCCTCGTATTGCTCCTTAGTTCTTCTTGTAATTCAATTTAAACTCTTTGAGCCTAACTCTCCCCTCACTTACAAGCATGTTTGAGTCTACAAGACGTAGGCCCGAGTGGACCTATAGGCTCTAAAGTTTTACATTGTTTTATTTTTGAATGCTGTTGGTTTTGTGCATAATTGTACATTGGTAAATTCAACTTTCATGCTAACGGCATTGCATTATAGTACTTGTGTTAGGTGAATTTAAAAATATGATTTCATTTTTGTGTAATGCAAATATTTGTAACAAAAAGTAAAAGTGAGCCTTGTACACTCATAGACTTTAAGGTCAGAAGGGACCATTATGATCATCTAGTCTGACCCCCTGCACAATGCAGGCCACAGAATCTCACCTCCTAGAATAATCCTCTCACCTATATCTCAGATATTGAAGCCTTGTAATACTTTGAAGACCCCAAGATGCAGAGAATCCTCCAGCTGTGATCTGTACCCCATGCTACAGAGGAAGGCGAAAAACCTCCAGGGCCTCTGCCAATCTACCCTGGAGGAAAATTCCTTCCCGACCCCAAATATGGCGATCAGCTAAACCCTGAGCATGTGGGCAAGACTCACCAGCCAGATACCCAGAAAGTTCTCTATAGTAACTCCTATCATCCCTCCATTGACCTATTTCCCACTGATAATGAATGGTCAATTAGTTACCACATCGTGTTCTGTGTTGTAATTAAAATACAAATATTTTAAAAGGTAGAAAATATCCAAAATATCTAAATAGAAAATCATTTATGTCTGTTCAACAGTTTGATTAATCACACAATTGATTGTAATTAATTTTTTTATTCACTTACTTGATAGCCCCACTAAAAATATTCCTCAGAGCATATCAGTAGCTGTTGCTAGTAGGGATGTCAGTGATTGTATAATTGAATAGTAATGTAATGGCATAAAATATTATCTGTTACACAACTATTTGATAGTCCCCGAGAGCAGGGCTGGCAGCCTGTGCGCTCTGGCCACACTCTCAGGGAGCTCCCTGACAACCTGCTCTACTGCCTCTCTATCAGAGGCAGCAACGTGGGGGGGCAGGCGGGAGCTGGTCTGTGAGGCGAGCCAGTTTAAAAACCAGCTCCCCTCATGGACCAGCTGCCTGCCAGCCTATACTTCTGCTTCTGATACATGCTCTGTGGGATGTGGAGCAGTCTCTGTCCATGGGGAACTCAGATCCCCCCGTGGACAGAGGCTGCTTTGGGGCAGCCTCCCCTGTTCTCCCCCTCTATGCTGCTGCCTCAGAGAGTATGTCTAGACTACATGGCTCCGTCGACGGAGCCGTGTAAACTATTTTACCCGGCATAGGGAAAGAAGTGGGGATTTAAATAATCATTAAAATAAACATGGCCGTCACGCTGTGCCGATGATCAGCTGATCCGGCACAGCACGGTAGTCTAGACGTGGATCGGTCGGCTGGGGAAGCCTTTCAAGGCATAAGGAGTGGTCGGCAAAGGCTTCCTCAGCCGACCGATCCACATCTAGACTACTGCGCTGTGCTGGATCAGCTGATCGTCGGCCCAGTGCGGCGGCCATGTTTATTTTAATGAAGCGGGGATTATTTAAATCCCCGCTTCTTTGCCTATGCCAGGTAAAATAGTTTACATGGCTCCGTCGACGGAGCCATGTAGTCTAGACATACCCTAAGAGAGGCAGCAGTGGGGGCGAGGGAGTGTCAGGCAGCACTGTGAAGCTTGTGCTGTGGGGAAATCAGGTTTTAAGCAGGCTCCCCCAACACCAGCTCCTGCCTGCCCCACCCTCACTGCCTCAGTAGGAGGCAGCAAGGGGGGGCAGGTGGGTCAGCAGGAGCCAATATGCACAGTGAGCGGGCTTGAAAGCTGGCTCCCTGCACATATTTGCTCCCTTCTGTCCCCCTCTCCCTCTGTGAGGCAGCAGAGTGAGAGTGAGGGAGGAGGCAGATCCTGTGCTCATGGGGAGCCTGCTTAAATCCAACTCTTCGCAGGCCCCGGCTCCCACTCCCCCCTCTTGCTGTCTCTGATACAGAAACAGCATGGGGGATAGAGTGCGTGTAGTGAACAGGATTAACTGAGAAGCCTAGGCTTATCAGTTAATCGTTTATTTGACTATATGCTAACATGCCTAGTTGCTACAAGTGAAGGAATGCAGTCTAGCGATTATAGCACAATCCTGGCATTCAGCTTTGCAAAGGACCTTGAGCAAGTCACTTAATATCTTCTTGCCCTAGCGTGTTTTCTGTTAAATTAAAATAATGGGTATTATTCGCTCCCTGGGGTGTATGTATCAAGGGTGACTCTTCTTCAGTACAAGGTTGTAAAACCATAGTCTCTTTCCAAATAACTAGTCACCAGTTTTAACTACTATGACAAATCAATGCATCTTGAATTGAAAATAAATGAAATTGAAATATTTTTTAAAAAATACAAAAAGGGGAAACTAACGTACATTTTTTCTAATGTACGTTGTCTTTTGACTATTTTGTGTAACCCTCCTCACTTTCATAGTTAATATTACCTGTTGTCTGTTTATATCTCCCCCATGTGATCTCTAAATCAGTTTGTAAATCAGGCCCTTTGTTTATAAAAAAAAAAAAAAGAAAAGAAAAAGTAATCTATTACTCAGCATTGTTTATTATTTTATTATCTCCCGTAGTTAACATTTTAATTTGGTTTTAAATTAAACCAGCTGATCTACCTTTGTGTTCTTGGCTTTTGAGGATCTATACCAAATCATCCTCTCTTTAAGTCTTTAAAACAGAGAGAACAGAAATAATCCAATCATTTCTTTTCCAAATTTTGCTACTTGACTGACTGATATAATGAATGAACAGTAACCAAAAGATCTAATTGTTTTTCTTTCAGGTAATTCTCATTCAGGCTAACAAAGGCGGCTAATCTTTCTCCTTTGTGATTATTACTAATCTCCAGTTTACCTCAGTGATTTTATCCTCTGTTCCCATGGTGACACCCATTGGAGTATTTAAAAAAAAAAGAAAGAAAGAAAGAAATGAAACAAAGAAAAAGAAAAAAATCAAACAAAAAAATACCCTTATTGTTTTTATAGCATCAGCAAGCTGATGAAATGGATCTATTTCAAATACATTAGCCTGTGTCCACAAATGTGATGATTGGAAATCTCCCAGAAATTTCACTTCCCTTGCTATGAGTTATCCCCAGAGGAAGGATAGCAGGATTGGGCTTCCTGTCTCCAGTGAAAAGTTACCTTTTTGAATGGTAGAACTCACATAGAACACCATCCTGGCACCTCCACTAAAAAAACTTCTGGTTTAACTTTCAGTATCTATTTCTAGTTCATCCATTGTCAGCTTTCTGATCTGTCTGCCACTTGTTATCTTTCAGGCATGCAATGGGGCTGATCCTATTCCATATGAAATTGAGAGCTGAAACCCTGGCCTCATTGAAATCCATGACCGTAACTTCTATTTAGTTCACTGGGCCAGGATTTCACTGGAGGATTTGAACATTGACTGTAAAAGCAGCAAGATAAAGCCCAGTTTGAGTGTAATTTTCTACTGCATAGCTGAATTCTATTTTATTTTTCATAGTTTTGATTCATAATATGTTTAAGTATTTTTCCCATTTTTATCAATTTAAGTTTTCATTTGCAGAAAATTAAATGGGAAAGGGAGAATATTCCAGACAATTATTTAATGATAAAAGGCACTGTGACGGACTGGGCCGGGTGTAGGCATGGCTGAGGGCAGGAGCTCAAGGCGAATTGCTCAAAACCAGGGCTACTTACAGCCCTTGACTGGAGACTTTTCCCAAATAGGCCACAAACCAGTCACACAGAACACTTCAGCTGCCAGTGTGGCCAGCAGGAAGCCTCAGGAGCAAACCCTTTCAGACACTGCAGCTCTCCCTGTGCCACAATCAGCCCCTGACTGTACACACAGGTGAGAGGTTATAATACCCAGTCTCACCAACTCTAAACAGATCCTCCCAATTCCAAAGAACCAGCCACAGTGCCAGCCTCACAACAAGTAGTCCAGGCCCATTGCTCCCTCCCAGACAGAGAACATTTAAAATACAAGCACAGAGGCCATATTCATAACTCCACATACAAAATGTATACAGGTACATGAGTATCATACATAGAATCAGCAGAGCATAAGCTTCTATTTGACACTTCACATGGCCCAATTTGTTCAGAATTTGGGGCAAACACCACCCATGGGTGCAACAGTGATCTGTATGCTCACTTTAAAATCCAATAATGTGACAGGCACCGAAATTTGATTTTTTTTTAAATCAATTAACACAAATTGTGAACATCACATGTAAAAATACAGAAAGTAAATATCCATAAACTTAAACTTCATATCTATTGTTACTATTCATTCACTACTCCATTTGCAAGAATCCTAAATCAAAAGTCTGAAATCAGTGGATTTGGGCTCTCGTCAGTTCTCAAATAGTTTTTCATATTGCCAAGCATGAATACAAAGATTAAGGCAAAACTACACAACACACAGGCCCTATTTAAGTCAGTACTGCTGATATTAATAAACACAGTATTTTCCTGATTTCCACCCATATGACAGCACTTTTAATGAGCAATGACAGCCCAGGAATTTAACTGCTAAAATGCATATCAACAGAAGACCAGTATATTGGCTTGCCATTGTGGAGCTTGTTCCCAGTGGAGGCCATGTTCAAAGGATCCCCCACGCAAGCCGTGTGTTAAGCCCCTTGTAAACTCGGGCCGCAAACAAATGGGCCACATGCCGCATGTGGCCCATGAGCCACATGTTGAATAGCCCCGATCTAGACCATCCCTGACAGATGTCTAGCTAACCTGTACTTAAATATCTCCAGAGATGTAGTTTCTACAACCTCCCTAGGCAACTTATTCTAGTGTTTAACCACCCTGACAGGAAGTTTTTTCCTAATATCCAATCTAAACCTCCCTTGCTGCAATTTAAACCCATTGCTTCTTGTCCTATCATCACAGGTTAAGGAGAACAATTTTTCTCCCTCCTCCTTGTGACACTCTTTAAGATACTTGAAAACCGTTATCATGTCCCTTCTCAGTCTTCCCCTTTCCAAACTAAACAAGCCCAATTCTTTCAGTCTTCTCTCATAGCTCATGTTCTTTAGACCTTTACTCATTCTTGTTGCTTTTCTCTGGATCTTCTCCAATTTCTCCAGATCTTTCTTGAAAAGTGGTGCCCGGAACTGGACACAATACTCCAATTGAGACCTAATCAGCGCAGAGTAGAGTGGAAGAATGACTTCTCATGTCTTGTTCATCCTGTCAGCGTGGTTAAACACTGGAATAAGTTGCCTAGGGAGATTGTGGAATTTCCATCACTGGATATATTTAAGAACAGACATCTATCAAGGATGGTCTAAACGGTGCTTGACCCTGCCATGAGGGCAGGGTGCTGAACTTGATGGTTTCTTGACGTCCTTTCCAATTCTAGTATTCTATGATTCTATGATTCATTCTGGTATGATGGTTTAAAAATGCTAATTTTGTTTTTTTTGCATTAAATATAATTAACCTGCGTAACTCACTGCAGCAAGATATCACTGAGGGCAAGCACATGGTAGCATCCAAAAGAGGATAACAAGAACATCAGCTTACATTAGCTCTGAAATATTTGTGTGCATCTATGCATTTAGAGATAAAAGCCTTGATGCTTCTCATTGATGGGAATTAGGAGGAAACATTTCCTAAGGACAGACTATATGCTACCATTGTCTACACAATGTCTCGATATTGCCTCTAAAGCTTCTGGTCCTGGCCACTCTCAGGGACAGGGGATGAGATGAATCTTGGGTCACATACCATATGGCAATTTTATATATCAAATTATCAACAACCCTCTGAATCTTTGATCATGAGACCACCTTTACTCCATGAATATTCTCAATGATTTTGAATTTGTTACCTAATAAGTGGCTATTTTTCAGGAGTAAAGTTAGAAGAATTTGGCCTTGTACTGATATAATGAAAATAATAATTGTAAATTATGTAACACTTAGCACTGTAAACATGTGTTGTATAATACAAGTAAAAAGTCAAGGTCCCTCTCTTGAGAAGAGTGTGGTCTTGTCAGACAAGCACAACAAACAGGACCATGATCACAATTCATAGATAACTCATTTGTGTGTATATGCTTGCTTGCTTTCACCTGTAAATAACTTTCTTATTTCTTGTTCCTAGTTAATTGATCTTTAGATCATTTTGTATAGGATTGGCTACAGGCATGGTCTTTGACATAAGACTTAAATTACAAACTGATCTGGTACAGATTGAACCTTTCTTGTCTAGCACTATCTGGTCCAGCAACATCCATGGTCCGGCATGATTTTATTTAACCAGATGTCCACTTATGGGACTGAACAAGTTTCCCGTGGTCCCCTCAAATGTGGTTACAGCTACCAGACCTGGCTCCCAGTGTTCTGTGCTGTTATTTAGCTCTAATTTACCCATAAATGTCGTCTAAGAGCCCAGGAAGCAGTGGAAGTGTTGGTAATGCTGCTAGACAATATTGACCTTCTGTGGTTTGGCAAATTCTCAAACACCATGGGCGGGAGAGGTGAGGGGCCTGCAAGCAGCTGACAGAGGGATTAATGGGGAGGGTGACCTGGCACCTGCAGCTGGGACCTACCTCCCCACTCTGCACTCACTGGCCAGTGGTGGGGCAAATGGAACCGTGACCCCAGTTCGCTGTGCTCCTCCAGCCTTTTCGCTGAGGGGAGGGAACAGGACTGTCTCCACTCATCCACAGGAAACAGAGTCACAGTGCTGGGGGGAGCAAAGCGAGCTGGGGCTGCATTGCTCCGCTTGCCCCACCACTGCCGGTGAGTGCGGGGGAGGAGGTTGAAGGGGGTGGATTCCTGCTGCTGGCACCAGCCCTGGCCCCATTGATCCCCCAGTCCCCATCACTCAGGAGAGGAGGAAGAGTTAGGGTGGGGGCAAAGCAAATGTGGGGAAGAAGCAAGAAGAGAGTGGAGCAGGGGCAGGGCCTGACTCAGAGGGGGATTGTTCTGGTCCTTCCCCAGGCTGAAGCAGGGGTACCATGTAGTCAGCCATCCCCCTTGTTCCCCTTTACCAGTTACCCCTGTACTTTTTAACCTGTCCTTCCCTATTTGGGCTTCCGCTACTTCTTTCTTGTTAATATTGATTGTAATAGCCAGGGCTCGACAAACAATGTAATCTACTTGCCTGTGGCGAGTAGATTACACCCCGGAAGAGCTGGCGCAGAACGATCTGCACATGCGCAGAGTGCAGAACCGCGTGGCTGGCAAGCGGGGCTCGCTGCCGCTTAGCAAGCCCTGGTAATAGCTATTTGGCTTCAATTGTTTTAGTAAAGACTGAAGCAAAAATATACATTAAACACCTCAGCTTTCTTGGTGACGTTCCTTATTAATGTTCCTTCCTCGCTAAGTAGAAGGACTTACAGTTACTTCCTCTTTCTCTTGTTCCTAAAGTATATAAAGAACCTTTCCTTATTGCCCTTTGCATCCTTTGCTATGTGAAAACCCTTTTTATGTACTAGCCTTTCTCACTACCTCCCTGGATATTTGGGCTCTTCTTTTATATTGCTCTTCAGTGTTTTGTCCATGTTTCTACTTTTTGCAGGGCTCCATTTTGATTGTCAGAACATTAAAGAACTGATGAAGCCATATTGGCCTTGTATACTATTCCTCCAATCTTTCCTTCATTTCAGGACTGTTTGCAGTTGTGAGTTTTATAGTGTCTGTTTGAGAGACTGCTAGCTCTTCTCAATGGCTTTTTCCCTTTGATTTTTTCTCTTGGGTCCTTACCTATCAATTCCCTGAATTCACCAGTGTCTGTTTTATTAAAGTCTATTGTATTTATTCTGCTACTCTCACTCCTTGCTATTCTTAGACTGATGAAGTCTCTCGTTTCATAATCACTTTAAAACATGTGAGGGAAACCTAAACCCGGGGGCCAGATGTGGCCTCTGGCTTGCCTTCATCTGGTCCCTGAGGCTTGGGAAGCCCACGCTGCACTTCATCCGCCCATTCCCACCGCCATCTCAGTTTGGGCCTGGAGCATACAAAATCTACCAGCCTGCCCCTCACTAGGTTCTGGTGTGTGAGGGGAATGTGAGGAGTGCCTTTCTCCTTTTCAGTTGAGGGCCACATCTTTGAGGGTTTGTTTTTTCTTTTTTGCTTCTCACCTGATTTTTTTTTCTTTCTTGATTTTTGGGTCAGTGGCCCCCAACCCAAAAAAAGGTTTCCCATGCCTGCTTTAGAACAAATTGTGTTTCACCATCAGCACTGCTACCAATTCCCCCATGTTGGTCAGAATCAAGTATCCAGGGAGGCAGTAAAAATAGTGGGCTACCTGGGTAACCTCTCCACTTCAGAAACACAAAGGTTTCTCCATAGGATCTGAGTTCTGAGCTGTGTTTCTGGCTCAGAATAAGGCTGCTCCCAGAGTCTTGGGACCCTTGTATTCCAGAAAGAGCTCTTCACTATCCTCTTGTTCCTCTTCCAATGTCTCTTGCTCTTTATTCTTATGGTGGTTATAGGGGGAGCTTCAAGATCCAATGCCTGTTTGGATTTGGTAGTGATGTATCTGGTCAAACTTCCTGTCTACCTCCCCCTAGAAATAGACAGGTTTTATTTCTATGGCCAAACTGTTTCCTGTCTTCCCTAGCTTTAATGCAAGCTCCCCTGAGCTGTTTGTTCAACCACCAGTTGATTTAAGAATCAAACCTCTTGTAGCTCATTTCCATTAAGATGAAATATATAATTAAACTGACTTGTTTTCATTAGTATTTATTGGAAATAATTAGCTATGTATAGGAGACTCATTAGAAGGACACTCCTTGTCTATCAAAAGGTTGCTTACCAGGTTCCTCGAGTTAGAATTGTTCTCAGGACCTCCCCAAAAATGTATCAATTTTCTAAGACAATAATTACCATATAGAATCATAGAATTAGAAGGAACCTCGAGAGGTCATCAAGTGCAGTCCCCTGCATTCATAGCAGGACCAAGCAGCGTAGACAACTATCATGACACAGAACTTTACATATTTTTATATAGGAAAATTCAGGCACCAGAAGACTCCAGATATCTTATGAGTTAATTGGCTGTTCATCATGGAATTTCATGAGAGAAGCTCACGATGATCTAATAAGCTTGTCAGCAAAAGCTGCAAGTAGAGCATTGTTAGATGGTAGAGTCCTGCCATATTAGTTAGCTGTGAAATAACTTAATGCCTTAAGCCCCAAATTCATGATCTATACCTGCTACAGCAACTTGAAACTACAGGAAGCGGGGAACTAGGCAAGTCTTTAATTTTTCTTCCTCTGGCACCTCTGATGATATACCAATTCTCTCTCTCACCACATCAGATTCTCAGATAATTGAATCCTCCAATTGTGGGCTTCAGATCATATGGCTGGCTTTAAGTTACAAACATAATCTTTGAGGACACAAAAGAACATCATTTTTACTGTTCAACAAGAATAGATGAAAGTCACATCATAAAAGCAAATGTTTTCATCTCACCACCAACACAGATCAAGCACGTGGAATATGCATTCTCAGACATGAAGTAAATGGAAAGGGGATTTTCATTCTGCCTGAAAACTTAAAGCAATTAGTGTAAACTAGCTCTTAAATAAAACAATCTCACTAAAGTATGTGATTTATAAAGTATGATATTTTATAACATAGGTATATATACATACAAAAAAATAGAATTCAGGAAATACTTTTTTGGCTCTATTTTTTAAAAATCTAACCCATGCAAGCCTGTTGTATTAGGCCAGCGGGTCAGTTTTATGCTGAAATATTTTTCTTACCAAAACAAATTCTCATATAAGAAAAAAATCTGGGAAGCTAAGAAAAAAGGTACCTACAGCATCAATCAATAATTAAAACATTTCAAAGCATAGGGGTTCAAAACTAGATGAAATAAAAAAGGCCAAAGACCTAGATCTATTTTGTGCAGACTCCTTGACACCCATGGAATGAAGGCAGAGCCCCTGACTTCAAAGGGAACAGAAGATTGCTCTGAATGTGAGTTTACATGTTGTCAATGTAGATTAATAGCTGAGATAAGTGTTGAGTGCAGTGAGAAACCATTTTTTTGTAACATCTCATTCACAACAGCTTTGCCTGTTATTTATCTATTACCTTGGAAACCCAGATGTATATTCCATAGCTGTGGGGAAATGGCCCTTTTCAATATTGTTTCATTGGGAAACTTGTGATACAGATTTTTAAAAGTACTCCTAAAATACACGAACATAATCAGTTTTCCTTATGGTATCCTTTTTTCTAATAAATGTCCAAACATAGTAGCTCCACCAGGTAGCAATTACAGATGTAAAATCCTGTTCCATTGGTTAATTGGTTAAATGTTAATTTAACCAGTTAACCTATTAAACAGGTGGGAAGATGGGGGGACTGCTCCAGCTCAGCTGGGCTGGAGCGTCCTCCCCCACCCCTCACTGCAGCTGGGCTGGAGCTGCCCTGTCATGGTAACTGTAATTGGTGACCCTCACCCATTAAGGGTGAGACAGGTTAACCAGTTAACTGATTAACCATTAACATCTCTAGCAGCAACAGTAAGTTTATTCATGTAGATAAGGCTTTAGGTAGTCACTAATATTTAAACCGCTGTTTCATTGAGATTTGCTCACTGGAAAGAAGTATGCTCAATTAGATGGGGGGGAGGGTGTATTAGCCTGGGACTCTGGACATGGAGTTTCAGTTCCCTGCTCCTGGGTAATCTTAGGGAAGTCACTTAGTCTCTGTATCACAAGTCATTTAGTTCCCCTTCTGTAAGATAAGGATAATAGAATTTTCCTATCAAACAGGGTTGTTGTGCTCACTACTCAGCTAATGTGTGTGATAGAAACACCTTATTTAGAGAGACAGTAGCTCTAAATGACATGGAGTCTGACTTTCATAGTGCTAAGTGCTTACAAATCCAGCTGAAGTTAGACACATGTGCATGATCAGTAGGTCTAGAAAATCAAGCTCAAAGTGGTTAAAATATTGATGGTCCAAGATGCCTTCTCTACACAGAGGCTACGTCTACACTGGCACCCTTTTCCAGAAATGCTTAAAACGGAACAGTTTTCCGTTATAAGTATTTCCGGAAAAAGCGCGTCTACATTGGCAGGATGCTTTTCTGGAAAAGCACTTTTTCCGGAAACGCGTCCGTGGCCAATGTAGACGCGCTTTTCCACAAAAAAGCCCCAATCGTCATTTTCGCGATCAGGGCTTTTTTGCGGAAAAGACTACTGTGCTGTCTATACTGGCCCTTTTCCGGAACAGTTTTTCCGGAAAAGGATTTCTGCCCGAACGGGAGCAGCATAGTTTTTCCGGAAAAACCATGACGATTTTACATTAGATCGTCATTGCTTTTCCGGAAAAGCAAGCAGCCAGCGTAGACAGCTGGCAAGTTATTCCAGAAAAGCAGCTGCTTTTCCGGAATAAGTGGCCAGTGTAGACGCAGCCAGAAAGTATGTCTTGACCAGCAGTGGGAAATAATTTTTGATGGGGGCCAGTCCAAGATTTTGGTGGCTCAAGCTGATGTACCAGAGCTAGCTTTAATTTCACTGGTGCAGGTCCAAGAACAGTGAAGCTAGGGCTGCACCAGCCCCCACAGAACCCTGGGCATTACTCATGGAGTTAGCTTGTGCTATCATTCCTTCACTAGTACCAGTGCCAGACTTGGCAGGGTAAGGTTAACTAAAGTACATGCTTATGCAGCCAGAGCTGCAGTGGTACCCTATGACTGCAACCTAGACAAACACTGATACTCCCATTATTGCCACCACGAGTGAGAATCTTTTCAGGAAAAAAAGGCTAGGATGGGCAAGAATGGGTAGATCCTCATACACAGAGGTTTGTGGTGAACTCTCTTGAGGTGCCATGTGCTTTTTGTCAGTTCCCACTTACTTAAGATCAGATGCCTATGGCCATATACACAGCTGCCTGCACTGCAGTCAAGTCAGTGAAGTCTCAGAAACTGATAATATGGCCTTTGTCACAGCATAAACCAAGACAAGGAATTCTGCTTTAGAATAGAGAAGGTCGCACAGTAATAACAGGAGACTGACTGTGCCTTCGCTGCCCTTTTTCTGTAGCCGTCTTACATCCTTTTCCTTCACAAAAGAGGATGGATTATACAGAACTCATTCTTACAAGTGGGCACCCCAAATTTTCAATAATTATTAAGGCAAATACACCTTCAGGCTCATAAATGCCTTGATTTATTCACTACATTCTTATTTGGTTATCTTTGGATGTCCTGCTAAAGTGCCCATGTTTTACATTTGATCCAAGATTCCCAGAATAAGGTTGGTTCATTCAGTTTTCCCAACTTTTTCCATCAAATGTATTCGGTTATCAGCATATATCCTACCACACAGAGCCCTCCTGGGAAAGGAGCCATTTTGGCATACCATTAACAACAGCACACCCATATTCACAAACCACCGGTTGCCAATACAGGCAGTCCCCGGGTTACGTACAAGATAGGGACTGTAGGTTTGTTCTTAAGTTGAATCTGTATGTAAGTCGGAACTGGCGTCCAGATTCAGCCGCTGCTGAAACTGACCGCCAGTTCTGACTTACATACAGAATCAACTTAAGAACCCCAGGTGTCCCCAAGTCAGCTGCTGCTGAAACTGATCAGCAGCTCATTCCAGGAAGCCGGGGCAGAGCAACTCTGCCTCGGGCTTCCTGTAGTCAGCGCTGGTCAGTTTCAGCAGAAGCTGACTTGGGGACGCCTGGGGCAGAGCAGCTGGGGTGCTGCTGGGTTGCTCCAGTAGCGCCGCTCCTCAGCGCTACTGGACCAACCCAACAGCACCCCATCTTCTCTGTCCCAGGCGTCCTGATTCAGCCGCTGCTGAAACTGACCAGCAGCGGCTGAATCAGGATGCCTGGGGCAGAGCAGCTGGGGTGCTGCCGGGTTGGTCCAATAGCGCCTAGAGCGGCGCTGCGGGACCAACCGGCAGTGCCCCAGCTGCTCTGCCACAAGCGTCTGGAGAAAAGCCTAGTCTGCTGGGAGGGGGGGGGCGTACTAGCTGCGTCCCCCACCCCAGCAGACCAGGAAGACACGGGCGGCGGACCGAGGCGCACCACGGTCCCGCCACCTGGTCCTCCGCGGCTTTGCTCCCTGTCTCCCTGGTGTGCCAGGGAGACGGGGAGCAAAGCCTCTGAGGACGCCAGCAGCGGGACAGCCGCGGGGCGTCTGGGCTGTCCCGCTGCCGGCTTCCTCGAGGCTTTGCAAAGCCTCTGCAGACCAGGGAGACACGGAGAAAGCCCCGGAGTACACGGGCAGGAGGACCGCGAGGTCCCGCAGTCCGTGTCCTCTGGGGGAGCCCCATTCGTAACTGCGGATCTGACGTAAGTGGGATCCGCGTAAATCGGGGGCTGCCTGTACAAGAAAACAAGAGACGCGCCTAAGCCATAAATCCAGCTCCAGACCTTGAATCACCCCAAATTTGAGAGTATTTTGATTTCAAATTTTAATTTGACCCCAGTGACAACTGGAACATTTGTAAAATGTGGATCTAAAACAAGAATCAGTTTATGAACTCTTCTCAAAGTTTGGAAAGCAGGAAGGAGGGTCAGTGACGTGTGGTGGATCATCTTTAGAGAAAGCTAGTGCTCTTTTGTGCAACAGCAAAGCCCTCTTCACCTTATCCCTTTGCCTCTGAAGTCACTGAACATATAGTTTAAAAACATGGAAAAGACCTGTTGTAGAGTGAATAAGAACAAAAAGTGCAGTTAAAATTCCAATGCAAACGACCTCTCGGTTGCAGAAAAACCTGGGGGAGCTGCAAAATAGCCAAGAGTTATGAGAAAAGAGTGAGGGACTCCGACTCCAGCACAGAGCCTGTTGTGGAGGCGTATTATTTTAGTGCTAATTGACCCTTCCTGCACTTGCCACAGCAACCTCAGCATTTGTTACATTTATGTTAAAGAACTTCGCTGGCAGTGGCCACTGCTTCCAGTTTTTGCTGAGAAGCAGCCCTTTCCCCTGACTGATTCATCTGGGGTTTATAAAGGGCATATTCTCTTTTGAGTGAATGTGTTTCTACAATGTGATTAACTGCTGCAGTTTCATTCGGGGCATTCCAGGTGAACTCACCAGCATGTGGCAGAAAAGTGAGTTGGCAGCTGAGAAGCAGTATTTGGTATTAACATCAGGAGCGTCACTGCTAGTGCTGGATTCGTTCAGTAAATTGTCCAGGCATTGTGTGCTGGTTCCACTTGCGTGGAATGACACAGGGGACAAGTTGTTAGGGCTGCCCTGGTTTGCCACATGAGTGAACTTTTTAATATGACTTCAAGGGTGAGATTCACTGTGACTTCTGAAACCAAACCTCAGTGTGGTAACAGTTTGTGAAATACATTGTGGGATCAATGGCTCACTCATTTCACGAAAAAACCTGTGGTCTTGTGTACGTAGAAAAGGTATATCAGTATAGCTAAAGCAATACAACCCCACTCCTCAAAAATGTGGTCACAGTTATATCATTGTAAACAAGCTTATATTGGTGTAGCTTAGTTCTATGCAGGACAGGGAACAATTGCACCTGTAGAAATCAACAAGTGCTAGCAGGTCATTGTTGATGGGGTTTATAATAATAACATTCATTATTTATTAATCAAAAGCACTGAATACAGCTTTACTTCCTTCACTGAAATGTTCAGTATTGTTTTGCCTGCCTTACATTGGAAAAAAGGACAGCATGAAAATGTTCCACTCTTGAGGGAGAGAGGGGATTTATTTTATTATTTTTTGTTTTGTTCTTCACTTTCTGATTAGGAACGGTTTTACATCACACTAGTGAAAAACTTTTCCAATATTCACCTGCCTTGAATTGAATGCATTTTATAAATTCTTTCAGAACTGTATTGAAAAACAGCCTTTATATTTTGAGCTCCGTAGCTTCTTTAAGCTTCTGGGCTCCTGCTGCAGTGCTATTTAGTAAGATTTTTAGCAGTTCTCATCCATAAACCACAGAGTGATTCCTGTATCCGCCAATAAGCCCTATATTTTTGGTGCAGTCTTAAAACAGAGAAAGCACACCGGAGCTTAAATAGAAGTTATGTTAAGGTTCTAACAGAAGCTCAAAATTCCTAGCAAGTGGTCTTTCCAAAGGTCTGCACAATGTTATGTAAGCAGTACATGAAGGAAACTTTTACGTGCAAATCTTGTACTGACCACTCTGCACTTTCAATTTTAAATCCAGAGCAGCTGAGTGTCCTTGCTTTTGTGGGTGTATCTTGGCCCTTGAACATTGATATCACACACAGTATAAAAACAGAGGTGTATTGTTTATTTAGATACCTCAGCTGATTGAGTCTGGTCCTTCTCACCAGGAATAAAAAAGCCCCCAAAAGACCAACATCATTTCACTGTTCTTTGATGCTTGTCTTGAGTATGTCACTCTTTTTTTTAAAACCAGCTCTAATATCTCTTCCTATTCAGCCCCCGTCATCCCTCCCTTGTCTAATCCTTAGTCAAGCATAACATGGCCAGCTGGTTATAGCCCTGCAGCAAACAATGGTGCCAGACTCTGCCTAATGATGTTCTGCCAGTGCCTGCCATGATTCCTTGTGTCTCCTTAGTTGGAAGTCGCAGCCCTTCCTCCTACCCATATTTAACTGTTGTATTTAGAAAGGATTAAAATCTGTGAATTGGTATAAAAAAAGTCATTGTAGGTCAACATTGTCTCTTTGAAAAAGCCTGTGTCTGCTTCCCAGACTGACCGTCTGGGACACTATATGGCACTAAATCAACCACAAGGACAAAAAGGCAAAACAGGGAAAAACAGTTAAATTAGAAAAGGGAGATCTTTTCCAACAGCTGATTTCCAGGGACCTTCAGCTATCAGAAAAAGTGGTGGGAGTGGGTGGGCAGTGGGAAAATTCTTAAATGTGAATTAATCTTTCTTTCTTTCTTTCTTTCTTTCTTTCTTTCTTTCTTTCTTTCTTTCTTTCTTTCTTTCTTTCTTTCTTTCTTTCTTTCTTTGTCAACCCAATGACCATAATATAAAGAAAAAATGTGATTTATAAAAAAAAATTGAATTCCAATGAGCGGAATAGCTATTCCACATTTCTTGATACATTTCTACCAATGCTAGATATGTAAGCGGAACAACATCATTCGCTGAGATTTCAGGTATAGTGTATGAGATAGGTGTGAGCTCCCTGGCAAGACTGACGATTTGGTCAAGTGGGACCCTCAGATGTCAGAATATGTGAAAGTCTGTGTTCTGCAAAAGACGGTTAGCGATGTAATTATATCATATTGTGATAATGAAATCATTTATAAAGTTAAATCGTTTTATATCTGAAGGACTGGGGTGGTTGGTACCCATTAATTTTAAAGGGTTTATCAGAAGAGTTCATTGAGCCATTGGCATATTTAAGAAAACTTGGAATGTTAGGGAAGTTTCAGAGGACTGGGAAAAAGCTGAATGCTCCAATATTTAAGAGTGAATGAGATGCTGTCAGTAACTATAGGCCAGTTAGCTTGACATTGATCCTGGACACTATTATGTAAATAGTTCAATCAATAAAGAATTAAAGGTTAGTAACTAAATTAATGCCAATAAACATGGCCTTATGGAAAATGGGTCTTGTCCAAGAAACTCAATGTCAGTTTTTGATAGATTCCATGCTTGATTGACAAAGGTTGTCATAGTATTCAGACATCTTTGAAGAATATTCATCACAAATTTCAAAATCAATACAGCATATTAAATAGATTAAGAAGTGGTAGATCACGAAAACTAATTGTAAATGGCAAAACATTATTCAGAGAAGTTTCTATTGGGGACACACAGGGATCTGTTCTTGGCCCAAAGTTTATCAGTATCTTTCTAAATGATGTGAAAGAAAATACAACATCAGTTCAGGTACCGTTTTCAGATGACACAAATTGGTGAGTGATAAATATTGGTAGATCAGTTCTCTAGAGTGATGTGGACCATCCTGCAAACTGGTCTCCCTTGAACATCATGTATTTCCATAATACAGCTATGCATGAAGCCATGCATCCAGGAACAAAAAAGGTTGGTCATACTTACAGGAGGGGAGACTGTATTTTGGACAACAGTGCATGAAAGGGAGTTAGATATCATAGTAGATAAATAAATGAGGAGGAACTTCTAATCAGTGCAATGTGATGGCTAAGAGGAAAGCAGGATTCTTGGGTGTATAAGCAGGGAAATATCAAGTAAAAGCAAGGAGGTGGCTGGCAACTGGTGTGTCTGCACTGATTTGAATCTCAAATGTAGACTATTGTGATGCTTGAAACTGCAGTAAGCTCACCAGTTGCAAATCACAACTTTCTGTGTCTGTATTTGGGATTTAATCTGATGTTGCTGTACTGGTTGCTAGACACTAATGACTAAATAGGGAACTAATCCTAAATATAGATAGGAACTTAGTTTGAGTTTGTGAAAAGCTAATACAAACCAATGGATTTTTCCTGCAAGATGGTTCAATTCAGAAAGGAAAAAAAGTTCTCCTAGTGACAAAGTGGCTTATTAGAAATAAAAGAAATACTGAATAGCTGGCTTCTTAATAGTGCATACCCTTTACATGTTGCATGTATACCTAACTGCACCCACTCAGTAATGCCCCACTCAGCTTGGCCCGATCATGGGAGATGTAGTGCAATCTGGAAAGAAGCCCAGACCATACAATGGGGACCTACAGGAGGTGCACAACAGCTCCCATGAGGCACTATGGCAATTTGGGTAAATAGAATTTAATGCTGAACTAACTCAAAACAAAATGGTTTGGTTCAGTTCAACAAAGCTGAATCTTTTGATTTGGGTGAAACCAACCTGAAACAAAATATTTAGCTTAGATTTTTCTGACAAAAAATTATCAGCAGAAATAAAATTTTTGCAGGAAAAATTTCCATTTTGTAGAAATGGCATTTTATTTTGCCAAATCATTGCTATGGAAAATGCATGACCAGTTCAACTATATATGTTCGCATTACAGTCTGTTTCTCCTCTTCTCCGTTTCCATTATTTTCATTGCTTCTTTGCATTTGTTTTTCATTCTGCTTCTTTCCTGTTCTGTTTCACCCTAGTTTTTCCATTGGATTTTTTACTCTTTCCCTTTTTTTTTTAAAGGTTTCTCCGAAGAGGCACAGGAACTTGATAATTTTCAAATCTGAGTAAATCTTTCAATTCATGATGTGCAAGAGACACTTTAATACAGTGTTGGCATAAGTAGCATGCCTGCAGGGGGTTGAAACAGAAACATCTTCCTGTAAATAATTATGTTAATGACACAAAGGAACCTGTAAGCCTTGTATTTCTGTTTGGGAGTGTACAGTGGTGATGCATAGAGCTGGCTAGAGAATCTAAAAATGGCCTGAGGGAAGGAGGAAGGCAGCTTTAAATAGAGAAACTGATCTGCTTCCAAAGTTCAGTCAGAGAAGAGACATCTCTGTTCATCCGTGTTTATATATGTATACCACACAAGAACTCCTTTGATTGTGGAGGGGCCAGTCAAATCATGTTAAGTAAGCTCATCTGCTGGAAAGTTGCCATGTAGAAAAATGTTTCACTTTTGCACCTGGATAAGTCTGTTAAATCAGTGTTCTTCACACTTGTATGGAACAAAGAAATTGTTTACCACTTTCTCAGGTGTGAGGCAGAATATGCCCAATCATGAGGTCCTTTCAGCATTCTTACTCCATTTTTACTCAGGCAAACTCCAACTGAAGTCAATTTGATCAGTTCTTATCAGTGGGAATTTGCCTTAAGCTAGAATGTAATAAACACAGAGTAAGAGCTTCAGAATTTGGCCCACTGCATTTAACATTTCATTGTGGTTTCTAATCTCTAATTATATGGAAAATTCCAAGGGGGCTTGAATCTCTCATCGGGTGATTTAATGAACTTTCCTAAAATCAACCATTGTATTTATCTATCTTGAGCACTCAAGAATAAGACTATTTTGTCTCAACTTTTGTTAGTTTAGGAGTCTTCTGTGACTTTCACTTTATTTCATCTCATTTTCCCTGCCTCAGCAATCTGAGAACAGAAGAACTTCAGTGCCATATGGATGGCACAGATGCTAAATTATTCTGTCTGTTTGCAAAATCAACTAATCTTACATTCCTTGACTATCCCGAAAATGATCGTCTTACAAATAGGGTGGTTCATTTTTTACCTAGGTAAAAATTAAAAATTACTCTATTATCATATTAAACTAGATGTTATTGGCCAAGCAGAAGAAGGCTGGCTTGAAGACACTTCAAAAAAACAACTAACATTTGAATACTGATTTTGGGGGTTTTTTTTAGCATGTCATTGTTCAGGAAGCAGTATTATATAATACATAGACCATAGGAGTAGGGATTTGTTCTATTCCTCCTTTCTTGGGTAGCCTGAGGTAAGCCAGTTAACTTTGCTATGCTTCAGTTTACATATTGCTAAAATAATAATAATGTTTTATTATTGTGTAAAGTGCTTTGAGATACTCAGGTGAAAAGTGCTATGTAAGTGCAGTGTTATTATTAATTGTTTTGCACTAATATTCAAAAGCAGTTTTTCTGCAAACCATGCTACTGAGTAGGTGGAATACAGTGTGATGTAGTGAGTAGGGAAGGCCGCTCACCGACCCCCGAAGAGGAAGAATCCCTCTCTGAACTCAGGTGGGCTGAGATGGAACCTGCCCCTTTAAGTCCACAAAGGCCTAGGGGTGTAGGACAGGAAGTATAAAAGCTCAGCCCAGAAACTCAGCAGGGAGGCTGCCCCACTCCACCGAGCTCTCCGGCCTAAGCCCTGGAGACCTGGCCAAGGCGGACAATTGGCCCAGTCTACCTGGTCTCGTCTCCAAAGAGGAGATTGTCTGGACCTCGTCCCCACCTGTGGAGCACCCGGACCCTGTGGACCTGAGGCTGATGAGGAGTCAGATACCAGTGGAAGGAGAGTCCGGAAGTGGCCCAGGGAAAGCAGATGTTGGGCAGGTAGACCTAATAACTGTAACTAGGGTCTGATTGGATTCTCCACTGACCCCAATGGCCACTGCTAGGGCCCTGGACCAGGACGTGGTGGAGTAGGGATGGTCTGTGTCCCCACTGCCACCCCACGTACTGGGTGGTCATCTCCCCCTCTCCATTTGTGCCAAACTACTGTTTGTTTGCCTGCCCCACTCTGAACCAGGGCCTGGGCTAAACTGACTTTGAGAACTGTTTGTTTGCCTGCCCCGCCCTCTGGCCCCCTGGTCTTAAAGGGGCCTCCGGACTAGTAAGTATAGGCTTGAGCACCAGTCAGGGGAACAGGACTAAGCGAGACCTCTTACAATTGATAATTCTTTATATACCTAATTGTTTGGCTGTTTAATTCCATCCAGATGAATACTCAAAAGTTTAGATGCTTGCTTTCTTCTTCATGAATGCAAAGCACGCCTGGACATCTCATGGGAGTCTTTTTATGAGGTTTGGTTGAGAATTTGGCTGAAAGTTCAGGACTATTCTTATTTGATCTGAATTGTCTGCCACCGTTCTAGAATTACTTGTGTTTAATTCTGACAATTTAAAAAAAATTTACTTAGACTATTATATTGGACCAGTGTCCAAAACCTGAAGATTTTCCCAAATCTTCCAAATTCATCTGCATATCCAAAGATCTCGTCACTGAAGAACCAATATAAACTTTGCTTTTCTTCCAATTGCATTCTTATCCATTCATATCTCTGACTTTCCTAGGTTGAGTTTCAAGCAGCCAAATCTTATCTAAACACTGTCAAGTCATAATTTTTCATTTTAAGCATGAGAGTAGTTCTACTGAGTTGATTATAAATAATATGTACATTGTTTTCAATAGGAACTACTTACATTCTTGACATTAAGCACATACTGAAGTACTTGGCTAAATGTTATAGAGATCTGTGTTATCGCCATGGACTCCTAGGGTTAGAAGAGTCATTTAGTCTCACCCCCCTGCCAAGATGCAGGAGTAGTTGTGTGATTTCTCTAAACCATTCAAGACAGATGGCTTTCTTGCTGAATACCTCTTTGCTCACACCTCTTCGCTCACTCTTTTAACTGACAATATGCATAGTGAGCAGATTGTATTAAGAAACTGAAGCTGGAGAAACACCAGATGAAAGGCCACTTGGTGCATGTAACCAAGAACTATCTGAGGGGGTGTTCATCCACACCAGTCCTGCAGGGTGCACACTAGGTTAGTAGGGCTACTTACAAGCCCAGGCTGCAGGTGGAGGTGACCTAGGGGTCAATAATGTATAACTAAAGATTAAGCTCAGCTGGGCAGGAACAATCAGAGCTTCTATAAAGCTAAGAAGCTGAGAAGAGAAGGTGGCTGCCAGCAAAGCCACCCCTAAGGGGTTGCAAGGCTGGGGGCAACCTCCTTTTCTGCCTCCACTGCACTCTGCCTCTTCCTGTAGCTGTTCTGCCTTTTCCTGTCCCCATTGCACCTCTTCCTCAAAGTGCCCTCCCCCAAATGATGTGATCTGGGGGATTAGTGGGGACTTGGTGCGGGGCAGCAGCAGGGTTGGACTCCCTGCACTCTGCAATGGTAGGAGATGCAATAAGTAGAGCAATGCAGCAGCCCGCTTTGTTCCACCACCCATTTCTTAGATTGGTCACTCTACTTCATCATGGAAGCAGAGCAACCTGGCCCCATCCTGCTCTGCTCCACTCCACTAAGCTCTGAAGCACTCCAAGGATGCAGAGGAGGATGGGGATAGGTCACTCTGTCTCCTGACAGTGGGGTGAAACAGGGCAACGTGGCTGGGACACGGTGGTGGGGCAGAGCTGAGCAAGCTGTTGCATTGCTCTGGGTCCTGCAGGTCCTGCCACTGCAGTGAGTGTGGGCAGGCCTGACCCTGCTGCCAGCATGAGCCCTCCCTCCAGGTAATCCACCAGTTTGCCCTGGGCCCCATAGGTTAACCTCAATATGGGGGACTGTCGGTCAACAGGGCAGTTGGGTTGGCTGGCTGTGATACAGGCCCTTTAAGGGTTAAAACCCAGCCCTGGGAGAAGGCGGAGAGAGTGGAGCCTGAAGCTGAGGCAGATACAGCCAATTAGGGCCCAGCTGAGGCTGTATAAATAAGGACTCCTGGAGGGAAGGAGAACACGCACTCTAGCTGTGGAGCAGGAGGGATCTGACTGACAGGGAAGCTAGAGGTGTTCTGAGACTGACCAGTGCTGGGAAAAAGGAGGCGGAGCTCTGGTCTGACTTCACTCCTAGGCTACAGGGCCTGAGGCAAGGCCTGAGGGTACTAGGGCTGTAGGCCGAGCAGTGCTGGGGAAAGGCAGGCAGAGTTGGGGAGCTCTAGCCTGACCTCACTTCCAGGCTGCAAGGCTGAAGGGGGACAGGGAAACAACCCAGGATAGGAAAAAGCAGCAGGTTCACACCCCCTTGCCAATGATGAGTGGCCATTTCAGACTGCAGTTTGCCCTGGGAGAGAGGCTAGATGATGACTGGCAGTGGCTCACTGAGGCAAGGTGGGCATAGAGGGATTGGGAGTCCCCTGAGAGGGGAGGACCCTAGAATGCAGGGGCATTGACTGGAGTTACTCCTGTAACATTGACATAGTTAGAGGAGTGTCTTGATTCTGACACATGCATTCTAGTTTGTGTGCCATTTGAGATCTTCAGAGGAAGCTGGGTCACACTGGGCATTAAAATTGTAGTTAAATGTGTGTACAAATACTGTGTAAGGAGTTACGTATATTGACTAAAATTATGTTCTTCAATTTGGTATCAAGCCATGAGTTACCCACAGAGGTGAATAAACAGGTTTTCTGCTAGCCAAGAAATGTTTATTCTTTCATCTCTCTGTCCTATGTAAATTATAGGGATGTTAAAATGTGTTTAATTAGTTACACACAGGGTGGCAGTTGAATCCCCAGGAGCAGGTGTGTTCTGGGAGCCTGCGTGTAATCATGAACGTTAACCCATGAGCCCAGGCTCCTTGGTTAAACATGTACATGGTTACACTTTCACATCCCTTGTAAATTAAGCATTGGAAACTACCACAATGGATGCCTATGTACATAGAAAATTAAAGAGAGGGCAGCAACCCACCAGAAAAAAAAAACAAAAGTAGGGATTATACTGTCTCTGAGCATGGACAGTGAACTTTGGGAATATAAGTAGAAGGCAAGGAATTCATTCCTATCATTCTGCATCTGTCTGAAATACTTCAAAGGACATTTGGTGGGTGAGAGTCGTCTTTAGATAAGAGGTTAACCGAATAGCTAAATCCCAAGAAGACATGCTATGATTTTTGTTTTATATGTAACCACTAGAAGATTAATCCAGTGTTGCTTGGGTCCTTAACTCAATTAATGTTTGAGTTTTTTATTTTTTAATACAAAAAAATGTATATGCTTCATTTGAGTCATTGCTCTGGGGAGGGGTTGGGGCTGAGAGGTTCAGTATGCAGGCTGATCTTGGGAGAGAGGACTGTCCTACCCCTCTGAAGCAGCTTTCACCCAGGTAAGAAGCACCTCTCCATGGCTGCAGCGGGCACAGCTGGGGGAGGGGTGCATGTCACCCGGCTAGAGAAGGTTCAGGTTCATTTGCCCCCCACCAACCAGAGTGTGGAATGCAGCAAACTGTACTTGAACTTGCTTCTTGATGAAGGGAAACAGCCAGCAGTGTTCCCGTACTAATCACGGTAGGGGAGCTTCAACCACTCTCACCCTCTCTAATGGGCACCTGTGGGTGGGAGGCTCAGACAGGGGTTGTGCCCCCAGTCAGCTCCTTTCACCTTCCTGCTGATTCTGTCTCTTTTCTGTATGGTTTTACGAGAGAGAATTCCATTCCCAGCACATTCCATTTTCTTGGCACAACCAAACCCTCATCTTGCCTTATCTAAAAATATGAGGAAGCGGCATACCAAATTTGGTGGTCCTAGGAGACTTTCTTGGACGGACAGACACAGAGACAAAGAAACTCATTCAAATATATAGTAAATTTGTTTGCAGTATTTTTACTCACTGTCACTTGATTCTTGGGAAGGAGAATTTTTCATAGTAAATGTACCCTTGTTTTCATACTGAATATATTGAAGAGCTGAGATATTAAGCTAGGTGTTGAACTTGTTTTGAATCGTAGAAGCTGTTGTGTACTCTAGTCCCAGGGATATTTCTGTGAATGGTCAGTGAATAAGGAGCTGGATGTTTCAGAGGACTCTGGACCTGGGCTACAGCTATTGTTAACCTGCAATTAAGAGCTTGCATAGCCTGGAGGAGAATGTCATTCACTGAGGCACAAGCAAAGCTCCCTCCTGCTGGACTCAGTGTGTTAACAAGTTGAGTCTCCCTCCTAGGCACTCCAAGAACCATTACAGTTGGGGCAGAAAATCACTTGCTTGATGTTAATGTGTGGGTTCTTTCAGAAGAAAGAATGTGTCTGCTTTTACAACTGGAAGTAGGTGAGACAACAGAACATCCACACTTTGAAGACAGCTGACAAATCAAAAATACACAGGCTCCTGATTTTCAGCTTTCACCAGAAACTCTTTCACCACAGTTTGGCTTCCAACCAAACTGATGGGGGTCAAAAAGAGCTAAGATCTCCTGATATTGCTGGATTTGCCTCAGACTATCTTCCCCACAATCATCTTCAGAAAAGGAAAAGTCAGGATAGAGCAATAACCAGAAACATGGCAGTACCAAGTCACTGTTTCTTGAGTAAGAATTTAAAAATAATTTATTTCAGAGGGGACTGCCTCTTGAAAATCAGCTCTGCAAATGACCCTAGCAGCTCTTCATTGGTTTTCATTAGCTAAGATGGGGGGCACAGTTCTAACTCACAGGTTGAAGCTGTATATCTCCAGAACCTCACTCAATGACATTAGTTTAAACTTAAGCAGGGAAAATTCTGTATCTATTCCCTCTAGGCACAGCTGAGCTACCACTGAGACAGTCAGCTCGGTCTAGATTGGAGTTATTTTTTAGCAGTAAAATAATTTGAAAATTCTCCACAGTGAGAAATACTGAACTCCATTCCAGAAGCAAAAAATGGTGATGAGTCAAGTGGTATGCAATCCATAATCGCACCGCTGATTAGCATTTTGCAAATGCTATGGTGAAGGTAAAGAAGCGTTTATATTCACAATGCGCTATTCAGAGTTTCCTTACACTGTGATTGGTTGGTCAGATATAGATGGCTATGTATGGTGCATAAACAATCTTCCCTCCTATTTCTATTGCTGTAGCTCATCTGAACACAAAGGTAGCTGTTTCATTATTTTAGGTATATACAGTGTGACAGTCTTACCAGCAATTCCTGACTGGCTAGAATTAAAAAGACTAGTAAGAAACAAATATTGATTAAATCTAAGGGGTCACTGCAGAAGGTCATGTCACTGGTTGACATTTTACTATGTATATGATATACACATAGATGTAACAAATGGTTAGGAGTTGTCCTTGTTTTCCCTCTTGCGAAATTTGCGTGCGCATGTGTGCACAGACACATTTTGACTTCTTTTCACATCTCCATCAAGTGATTTACAGAATTTTGACTGTGAGGGCTCATATTTAGAGTATCATCACTTAAATTACAATTCTACTTGAGTATACTTTGTTTCTAGAGCAGGACATGTTACTGTGAGGTTCTTTGACTGACCTACAAGTTGTTAGTTCCCTCACTGAAAGGAATCCACTAACATTAGGCTGCTAGACCAGCCATGATAGCTTGGCATTTTAGAAATACACAGATTGTCATCCAGCCCTATCTCTTTAAGGTTGTTCATTAAGTTAATTTTCAGATACTTTCAATGCAAATTGTTTGTAAAATCTCCTCTCCTTTCCCTCTTCCACTTTTTACAGTTCAATTTACAAAAATTAACAAAACATGTGTTTTCCTAATCTTTGTAATGAAACTCTTAAAAAAAAAAAAAAAAAGAGTGCTTGTATAGTTCAGGAGATTGGTAATAGGCTTTAGAGACTTTCATTTATAGGTTGCTGGTTTGAATACGCTTTGCAAGATGGTTAACAATTTGATGCCTCCAAAATTATCTATGTGAAAGAAGTTTGGTCTCAGTCCACATCCCAGTGTATCAATAGCCTAATCAAAAAAAAAAATAACCACAAAAATAGCTAATTGGCACCTCTGCGGGCAATTTCAGCAGCGTGAACAATGATTAAATAAGCCTGGGCAGGCTTAATCTGCAGATCCAGGTTGAGAGACATTAAAAGTCGTAGATTGGTATTATTTCTGTTTGCACCTGTTCTATAGCTATAGAGAAAATGTCAGTCTCTGGAGATATAAATTCAACATAGTTTACAAAGGCAAAATTCATTTAAAACACTGTATAGTGAGATGGGAAGGGGGAGATAATTCCATTTTCTTGTCTGATTTCCATTATAAGCTATGTCTACACTGAGATTATTTCAAAATAACTTCCAAAATAACATGGCCGAACTACAAGTCCCCATTGAAATAGCGCAGATTTATCTCAAAATAGTGTGTCCATGCTGATTGGAGCCTGAATCGCATTTAAAGGCCCTTGGAAGCACTCTGGGGAGGACATTAGGAGAGCAGTCACTTCTTGTAGCTGCTTCCTGAGGCTAGCTGAGACTCATGCTTAAAGGGGCTCCTCTCCACTGCCGCGTCTCACACACCTCTTCTCCATTGCCCACTCTGTCAAGGGACCGCAAACTCACCCCGTGTGCCCTTTCAGATGCCACAGCACTTCCAACATGGAGCTGGAGCTGCTGCAAAGCAGTGCTGTCAAGGCTGTTCCCCACTCTGGCACGACGAATGCAGAAGTGGGAGCCCACAAGAGCACTCCAAAACCTTGCCTCTACAGGCTCTGATACAAAAACTCCCCCCCCCCCCACCACCACCAATCTCAATACTTGGATTTTGGGAATTCCACTGTTATTACCCAAGTAATTCCAAGAAAACCAGGGAAGAGATCACTTGGGAAACCTCCTCCCTAAGGTAAAACTCTCCCTCCTTCCCCAACCTCTGTTTTACTTGGAGTTGGGATCAACAGAGGGGATTGACAGACAACAATGGACTCAGCCCTTATAACTAGGCACTGCATCAAAGCACAAAACAATCAACCAATTAGAAAAAAGAAACAAACTTTTATTATCAAAACAAAACTACAATTGCAAGCATAGTAAAGTGGCAAGATGGAAAGAGCCATCAATTAATCTAGGTACTCGGGGGGGGGGGGGCAGGAGGGATCCCGAGGCTAACACCTTTAGTTACAAAAGAGAAAAAACACAATTAACAGCTCAGACATTGTTTCCAAATACAGAAAATAACAAATCCTGATGGACTATCTAAACTTTGCCCTACTTACACATTGTAAGAAGTCCATTCTTGGAGAGAGAAGTGACTCCCATCTCCCTCAGTCTTGGAAGAAAACTGCTCTAAATCTCAAAACACAGAAGAGAGAGATAAAACCCCTCTTTTCCTGTTTGAAATTCCTACCTGCATTGTCATTGGCTGAGCACCCGATACCTGGCTAGGTACAGGAGGCATTAGTCACCCCTTAGTCACCAGGTGCTGGTCAGCACTCCTGATTGTCAAGTGCCAGGCTCTTTGACCTCTTGCCATCCTTCATGGTGCAGTTCATGCAGGCTGCCCATGAGGTGCTGCAGGAGCATGATGACCAGCTCAGAAAGATGGACCTCCTCACCCAGGCCCAGGCACTCCTCCTGCACCATGTTCCCTTCCATCCTCCCCTGCACACCCTGATACTCTGCTTCTGGTGGCAGGAGACCAGTTCATACTATTGGGACCGCATTGTCCTGTAGCCATGAGCCGACCAGCAGTGACTCCAGCCTTGGGTACCATGGGACACTTCAGCTGCCTGGGAGGTCCCACCGCCATATGTTTGTTGGCCCCAGCACCTCCTGGGGAGGCTAGGAGGAGAAGCCATGGGGGCAGTGGTGGGTGTGGGTGCTAGGAGTTGTGGGGGGTGGATGCTAGGAGCAAGGGTTGGAGGACTACTTGATAGCCATGACCAGGCATTCCGTGGTGGTGTGACCGAGGAGTGCATGGCCTTGTGCTAGCAGAACAGCTGCTCCCAGATTGTCTGCCTCAGCTTCCAGTCAGCCCAGTGCTTCTGGCACTCCTCTTCAAAGTTCCTGTTCAGGTAACGGAGACACTCAAGGTTTTCCACAACCTTTTCCATAGGTCACCTGCACCCATGGCTCTTGTGGGGGAGGGAGGATGGTACAGGAGGTGGTGGATGTACCATGCTCACAGCTGGCCCAACTGTGAAGAAAAGTGACAAGGGCAATCATCGCAGAAGACACTGCTCATGAAGCCTAGCCCTAATCTCTGTGCTGACACTGAAGTTCTTGTTTCAAATGATGGTGATGTGCTTTGAGCAAGGCCCACTGTTGCCTAGACAGCAGGCACTTTCCTTCAGAGGTATGGACATCCCAGGGGAGCCTTGCTATTCCACAAGGCCTGGGGACAAGCAGGCATGGGAAGGTGCCGGCCAGGAGCCTGCGGGTGGGAAGGGGGGAACTGTGTGGCGTGGCTTCCTTCCGTGTCCTGCACAGGCCGGGTCCAGCAGTGGCAGCATCCCACAGAGAGAGAACGTCTATTCCTGCCAGCTGAAGGAGGTGGGGAGCGTGTTGGGGGAGATGTTTGTGAGCAGCAGAAGCTACTTTCTTGGGAGAGTGCTACTGGGGTCATCTCCTCCCCTGGCAGGTTCTCATCGGTGTTCACTGCATTGTCACGCTTGACTGTGAGCGGATGCTGCCCAAGAGTGCGGGTATGAGCCTGTGCTATGTGCAGTGCACCTGTGTGTTTCCAAGACCCCAGCCTCCTTAGTGGTGACTTGTTGTGGGAAGGTGTCTCACCATGGAGTCTGGCATGAGGCAGGTCTATGCAGGTACTTTGGGAGAAGCATCGAGGGGTTCCTGTGTGAGAGCATCATGAGGCTGAATGCTCTGGCCTGGTGCTCCACTTGTATCCACGTGCATAGGCTGTTGTGTGAGTCCCAGACCGTGGAGGCCGAGTGAAGAGAGCTCAGCCCCTTTCAGCCTGCCATCTGCCCCTGTGTGTGTATAGGGAAAGTGATGGAACTCACCTGCAGTGCCTTTCCCAGCTTCATCTGAGTCCTGGGAGACATCCTGGGATGGAGGGACCGGCTCCCAGCAGATGATGAGCTAATGGCTGATGGGCATGGTGTCCTGACTGGCCTGCTCCTCCGCATCTTCCTTTCTTCCTTGATGATCGTCATCAGCCTCCCAATCATGTGGAGGCTGATGATGGGCGTGTCTTGGCCGGACTTAGTGACCGTGTGGGGGGGGGGGGGGAGAAAGGTGACTGACTTCCCTCCCAGGATGGTATCCTGTTGCATGTAGTAGCAGCAAGTGTGTGTTGCTGCCTCATTGCAGGGACTTTGTTCCCTGGCATTAGTGTAGGCCTAACGCAGTTATTTAATTTTCATGTGCACCAGGTCCAGCTATGCCCATTCTGGGCCAGGCTGGTGGCCATCCGGCTCTAGACATCAGCATTTCAGTGTCTGGTGTGGATATCCTGGATGTTGATCTTCTCGCCACAGACCTCAATGAGATCCAAGATCTCTACACCAGACCAGGCTGGTGCCCTCTTTTACCCTGGCCCGGGGCTTTAGAGGTGGCTGCTGGTGTACTTGCAGCCGGGAGGGCTCAGAGGGAGCACTGGGGTGGCTCATGGCTGCATTGAAGGGTGCTTCTGTATGACACAGGGCGGGCAGGGCTGCTGTGGTGCCACAAGTCCTTTCCCTTCAGCCTGCAGCTTTAAACACTGCGGGAGAAGGGGCACATTAGAGTTGTCAAGGGTTGGCCAGAGTGGCCACAAGGGTAGCTGTGAGAGGCCTCTGGAGGGCAATTATTTCAAAATAACAGGAGCTGAGTATCCACACTAACGCTATTTCAAAATAACAATTTTGAAATAGGCGTTATTCCTCATCCGAAGCAGAGGTTATTATTTTTAAATAATTTCGAAATAATGGGCTTGCTGCGGGGATGCTTGCCTTGCTATTTCAGAATAAGGGGAGTAATTTCAAAATAACTCCCCAGTGTACACGTGCCCATAGAGCCTTCATCTGAACGCTTTATTCATACAAAATCCTTAAAGAAGTCTATGAGTGTTTCATATGAGTAACATGTGGACAAATAAACTAAGAAGAATCATTAGATTGATCATGGAATTATTTTAATGCATTTTCCAGGAATTTTTGTGGCACATTGTTTGTAAAATGTTTTCCCATTATGCACTTCTGTTTTTGTTCAACATCCTTATTAATGACTTGGATGAGGGGAGGGATTGCACCCTCAGCAAGTTTGGAGATAACACTAAGCTAAGAGGAGAGGTAGATACTTTGTAAGGTAGGGATAGGGCCCGGAGTGACCTGGACATATTAGAAAGATTGGGCCAAAAGAAATCTGATGAGGTTCAACAAGGACAAGTGCAGAGTCCTATACTTGGGATGTAAGAATTCCAAGCACTGCTATAGGCTGGGGACCAACTGGCTAAGCAGCAGCTTGGCAGAAAAAGACCTGGGGATTACAGTGGATGAAAAACTGGATATGAGTCAACAGTGTAGCCTTCCAGCCAAGAAGGCTAACAGCTTATCATGATGCATCAGGAGGAGCATTGTCAGCAGATCTAGAGATGTGATTATTCCCCTTTATTTGGCTCTGGTGAGGCAACATCTGGAGTATTGCAGCCAGTTTTGGGCCCCCCATTACAGAAAGGATGTGGATGCATTGGAGAGGGTCCAGCGGAGGACAACCAAAATGATTAGGGGGCTGGAGCGCATGACCTACGAGGAGAGACTGAGGGATTTTGGCTTATTTAGTCTGCAGAAGAGTGAAGGGGGATTTGATAGCAGCCTTTAACTACCTGAAGGGCCTGAGAGGCTATTCTTAGTGGTGACAGATGACAGAACGAGGAGCAGTGGTCTCAAGTTGCAGTGGGGGAGGTCTAGGTTGGATATTAGGAAAAACTATTTCACTAGGAGGGTGGTGAGGCACTGCAATGGGAGGTGGTAGAATCTCCATCCTTAGAGATTTTTAAGTTCCGGCTTGACAAAGCTCTGGCTTGGATGATTTTGTTGGGGCTGTTCCTGCTTTGGGCAGAGGGTTGGACTCGATGACCTCCTGAGGTCTGTTCCAGCCCTGTGATTCTATGATTCTGTGATTGGCAAAAATAGAAATCATGCCATATTAGTTATTTTGAAGGACACATTTTTATCTTAGAGGGGATAACAAAGATCAGCAGGTATGACATGCAAGTATTAAAGAGAAGGGATTAATGGTTTGATACTAGCCTGGAACTTCGGAGAGCTGGGGTCAACTTACTGTTTTGCCCACATAGTTCCTGTGTGACTTTGGACAAGTCACTTATTCTCATTGGCCTCAGTTGTACATTGGAAAAATGGGATAACAGTACATCCCTATCTCAGAAAGTGATATTGCAAGGATAAATTCGTTAAAGAATTCTGAGGTCTTCAGATGCTATGACAAGGGGAGTCATATAAGTACTTAAACCAGATAGAATAAAGGATATTAACACAAATCAATAAATGCAAAATTTAAGTACAAAAAATGAAGTATTAAAAAACTGTTGCTATAAGTTTGGACTTTGTAATTTTCAACACATGTTCATCTCTCCCGCTGAAGTCAATGGAAATTCAAAAATTCAGCACTTCACAGCTGAGCACTATACAGAATCAGCCCTTTAAATAAAAACAAAAGCAATGACAATATTCTCATAAGGGATCAAATCATAGATACTGTGGCCTATGTTCTACCAGCTCTTAGGATAAAGAGAAGATCAGAATCAAGGATAGTCTGTTTGGCACCTTTCAAAGCATTACATTCTGGCAAGATAAAATACCTATGTATGTGCAGGCAGGGGGAACCCATTCTTATAATATTAATGGGTGAAATAGGTCAGAGTGAAGGGTATAGAAAGAGATCGTCTCATTGAATTCCTTTATGTTAAAATCTCAGGAAAGTAGAGAGTATGTTAGTGAAGCAGAATGGAAGCCACAGTGATTGCCATGGCAGCTGTTCTTATGTAAGATGATGAAGTAGTGTCATCTGCTGGTAAAACTAGGGAATGTTTTCTTGGGCATTTTACTGTATGTTAACTATCTGGAAACAATAAGAATCTAGGACCATTCTTACTGCTGATTATCTGAACTATGACACACACACACACACACACCAAGCTCAATGAAATTTGCATGGATATGTGGGAAAAGGTGACTCAGCTTTATTAATTATTTTTAAATCTAAACTGTTGTCAATAGAGTTGAACAAAAAGCTCCTTCAATAAAAGACACATGTCCTAATGCAAGGAGAATAGCAATTTATATAACCATATATATCTAGGAAGCCAAGTTATTGCTAATTGTTTGAGTTTGTCTTTTTTGCTAACTCTCATGTTTGTGATTGTCCAATACCATTTATTGGTTTGCAACATTCCTAATATCTAAGGCCCCCAGAAGCAGAACACTTGAGTAGGCCCAATGATTTCAATAATATAATACAAAGAATATCTATTAAATGACTCTTTCATCATCAAATATTTTATTCACAAATATATTTAGCAATTATTCAGCCAGTTCTGCTACTGTACTAGATTCTGCTTGGTTTTCATTCCATGCCATATGGAACTAGTGAAAGGTTTGGCCAGGAAAATTTGGATCTGGGCTTCAATCTGTTTCAAAGTATAAATATGTTCAGATCCAATGTTTGGGCCCAGGTCAATGTCTGGTTGGGACATTTTTGTTTTGCATATTTTTTGTCTGAAACCATGAATTGCCCTTGCATGTTTCTTTTTTAGGTTCATATTTGCTAGATGGTTCATAAACATAGGCCACCCAGCATGAGTTTCTAGTTTGTTAGAAAAATCCAGAATCAGGCAATGCTGTTCTTGTGTGCTTTTTTTGGCAAAACTTTCTCATTTTATTAATTTATCTTAATACTGGCTGTCATGTAATTATGAACAGTAATTGTATGGTTTTCTGTAAGAAGTCATCAAAATCAAGTTTCTGAAAGTGTAGCTGTAGAATATCTGTGTTTACTTGTAGAAGATAAAATGTGTACAACTCATTAAAAATATAACGCTATGGCTTAATGCCATTTCTGATAACACCCTTTACAAAATTCACAGGTAATCACACTTTATGAAAACAAATTAGTTCCTCTCTGCTCTATGACTCGTGGGCCTAAACATTCGGAAAATGGAGCAACAACTGTTCTAACCATCTCAGTCCTTGAATGCAGGCCTGCCAATGGGGGGTAGGGAGGACAAATGGGGCAGATGCCCTGAAGCCTGGTGATTTAAAAGGGCTTGGGGCTTCTGTCTGCCACCACCGCTATAGTAGCAAGGGCAGCGGCTGGAGCCCCCGACCCCTTTAAATCACATCTAGAGCCCCATGTTGGGTGCAGCTGAAGGGCTGGCATGAGGGAGGCTAGCTCCCAGCTCCACCCTTTCTGCCCAGAGTCTTTTCCCCAGGACCTAGCAAAGTCTGCAGGCCACCCTGTTTAAATATCTTAGGCTGTGCAGCCTTTGAATGGTGGCTGTTTGTAACATTTGTACTAAAGAAATTGTTAGTACTGCTGTTCATGCTGAATCATTATGATGATCCTAAAACATACAAGACTTTCATCAGGTATTTATTACAAAAAATCGCCAATGTCTTCTGGTGGTCTTGCTCCAAAATCAGAGATAGTAGGTCTAAATGTATCTCAGCATTTGAACTGGTGTAGCTTATTTGTTGAAACGCCCTTAGACTTGTCTCCACTTATAAGTGTAACCCTTCTGCCAGGTAGTGCTGGCAGCAGCCGGGGCCAGGTTCAGTATCTAGGGGTTTCTTTTCATCTATCTCTCACAGAACCGTCTTGAGCCCCCGCTCAGTAGCCTGAGAAATTCACACACCCCTGGGTGCTTCTAAGAGGCAATGCTTCTCCACTCACAAGCACAGAGTCTGAGTGTAGAGAGGAAACTTTTAATGAAAGAGGGAGAGAGAAGTCACATGGCACTAGCTTGGGAAAATATCACAACCAGAGTTCATAACCTCTCATGAGTAACTGTCCCAGCTCAAATGGATTGAGCAATGTCCTATGCCCCTCAGGCTCACTAGTCCAACAATGTAAGGGTCCCATTCACCTACCCAAACTTTCTCCATACCCCACTTCAAGTGCCCCACTTACAGTGCTGTCCAGTCAATGTGGACTCAGATATATCACCCTGATGACTCCACTCATTGGGCTGAGGCAATGCCACCTTTGTGCTGCTCCTGTGGTCCTCTTGCTCCTGCCAGCCACCTGCTGCTTCTCCTGCCAGCCACCTGCCACTTGTCCTGCTGGCCTCCAGCTGGTCGCTTCCACCAGCTGCCTGCCTATTCCTGCCAGACACCCCGCTGGCTGCTGCACCTACCAGCTGCCTGCCAGTCATGATGGGCTTGGCTCTAGGCCAAATTAGTAACTTCAGCGCTTAGTGATTTCAGCTCTTAGCCACCCCCTAGGCTGGCCAAAAGATCCCAGCTTCTACTGGAATAACGAAGAGACTCCTTATGGAGTCTGCTTTAGGTCTATTCTTAGAATGGGGGTGGGGAGAGGGAGGAGGGGAAGGAGAAGACAGGTTGAATCAGTCTTACAGCTCATGCCTGGTGGACATGTAGCTAGCTGGCTGGCTCAAGCCCCTTCCCCTCAACTCAGTCCACTCAAATCTGGAAGGGGTAGGCTTGTTCATCTGAGACCCTTTACAATGACAGTGTCTCTCCTGCAAGCTCTGGTGTCATATTTTACAGTTTCTACATTTAGGGGTAGCATGGTTGGTGATCCCACAACAGCCCAGATTAGTTACAATACACCACATTCCATTCCAACAATTGACCATCCATCAGGCCTATAGCACTGGCTGAACTGGATTTACATAACCACCCCCCGGATTCCTTCCCCATTCCAGCATGAGCTGTATTTACAAATCAAAAGTTAATTATCTTGCAGAGCTAAACAATTGAGTGAGCATAACCATACCCATGGCTGCTTTCCCATTTCAGCTGGCTGCATTGCAAGCAGTTGTTCAGACCTTGCTTACATCAGCTTGGAACTTGAATGCCCTAACACATTGGCTATGTCTACACTGGTGGGTTCTTGTGCAAGAACCTGCAGAGCATCCACACTGCCTGCTCTCTCTTGCTCAAGAAGATTCACAGTACGGCGTCAGAAGACAGGACTTCTTGTGCAAGAACTATGCTCTTTTCTAACAAGGGTAAGCCCTCTTGCACAAGAGCTCTTGTGCAAGAGGGCAGTGTGGACGCGTGATAAGGGCTTCTTACACAAGAAAGCTCTATGGCTAAAATAGCCATCATAGCTTTCTTGTGCAAGAGTGTGTCCACGCTGCCATGGATGCTCTTGCGGAAAAGCACATGGCACTGTGGACATGTTCTTGCGCACGAGTTCTTGCACAAGAACACTTGCGCAAGATGTTCTTGTGCAAGAACCCGCCAGTGTATACCTAGCCATTGTGTCTGAATTGGGGCCCTGGAATCTAGGGGAGTCAAAATTGGTGTCATTCACATGAGGAGGCGTAGGAAAAGAGAGAGAGATACAAAAAGAAACAAATGGCAATGTTTTAAATAAATGTATGTTAAAGTAATTCACCAAGTTGGATTTAATCTTATTACTCACATTGTCTCTTAAAATATATCTCTACTGGAATCCTAAGTTCAGATTCCAATGAATGCTGTTGCAAATTAGTTCACAATGCAAAAAGGACTCTACTAAAATTACAATGCTACAATTCCACTAGCATTAAACCTCCAGGCCAGTGTTAATGCCTGTGGCTACGTCTACACTGGCGGCTTTTTGCGCAAGAACTCTTTTGTGGAAGAGTTCTTGTGCAAAAAATCTTCCACAAGAGAGCGTCTACACTGCTATGTCCTTTTGCACAAGAGATGTGGTTTTGTGCAAGAGCATCCACGGCAGTGTAGATGCTCTCTTGCGCAAGAAAGCTCTGATGGCCATTTTAACCATAGGGGCTTCTTGCTCAAGAAATTCATGTTGCCTGTGTACACTGCCTTCCTGTGGAAGAGCTCTTGCACAAGAGGGCTTATTCCTCATGCGGAAAAGCGTCCATGCCAATCTAGACGCGCTTTTCCAGAAAAAAGCCCCGATCGCCATTTTCGCGATTGGGGCTTTTTTGCAGAAACAAATCTGAGTTGTCTACACTGGCCCTTTTGCGCAAAAGGACTTTTGCCTGAACGGGAGCAGCATAGTATTTCCGCAAGAACACTGGCAATCTTACATGAGATCGTCAGTGCTTTTGCGGAAATTCAAGCGGCCAGTGTAGACAGCTAGCAAATTTTTCCGGAAAAGTGGCTGATTTTCCGGAAAAACTGGCCAGTATAGACACAGCCATAGTGTTTTAGAAAGACCTCAGTTGACTGTATTTTTCAGGTTTTTCCTGTGACATTGGAAAGATAAATTATTAAGTGAAAAGCCATAGATGTTTTAGATAGATGAATTTAACACCACAAGAGCAAGCTATGGACAGTTAAAGTAATCTTACATTATATATATAAAAAAAAGATGGACAATATTACATAAATAAAACCTGTCCAGCTTAATAAACACTACATTCAGGCATTTTTCTAGCAAATAATCAATTCAATGGTTTTCATTATAGCAGAATAAACTTAGCGTCATAGCAGAATAAACTGTGTAAAATTGCTTGTGAAATTATATTCATTGTACATTTTCCAGCTATTTTTTAACACAAAGACTCAGTATGCAATATTCAGAGGAGATGAGAAAGGGGAGTGGGAGACAGTGTAATTTTGACGTCAAAAAATGGGTATGTATCCAAAGAAGACTGAGTTGGTGTAATTTACTGGCTAAAGGAAGTAGAAGAAAAGGGTAAATTACATTAGGTTAGACTCCTAAGAGTCAACTCTGAATATGGTCCCTGTATTTAACATGTAACTAGTTTAGCACTTAGAATAGCCACAGGAACTAGGAAATGGTTCATTTTCAAAGAGGCGCTCCTGTTGTTGGAATATCTTTGTATTATTATTCTAGAGGAGAAAGGGTCCTTTCATCTTTCCTGTGAAAGCAAATATATTTTGTCACCTATTCAGTGAAATTGCAAGCAAAATTGTTCTGCTCTGGCACCGCAATTTACTGTCATGTTTGCTTGTTTTTGACAACTATTTGCGCTACTGAACATAGTTTACTTCTGGTGGTATACTGATTCAACTGGGCTGGAAGCGCATAATTTTTCTTATCAAAATATTTCACATATATAAAACCATTAGAAAGAAAACACATTCAACACTATAAGACTGAAAAGTTTGGCCTCTTGTGACTCCTTCAAAACTGATATGAACATAGATCCTGAGCTTATACATGTAAATGTGTATGTGCAAAATTTTATTGAAAGTTAGATTTAATGAACTTAACTCGGTGTCATATTTAATTAGAAAAAAGTGAAGAATGTTCCTATGTTTTGTCCAGCTATGTATTTGTAATTAGAGCATGTATCATACTCAACTGATATACTTATATGTAAAAGATTTATTTTATTCTCTCTAATACTGGTGCAGTACATGAAGGTTTTTTATAAATATAGAAATTTAGGGTCATATTCAAAACCAGTCTCCAAATGTGTATGCATATAGAAAATGCAGGTTGAATCCTCTCCAAAATTGTGCTCCTTCTAATAAGTCTCATTAAAGCTATTCATGATGAAGCAATTTTAAAATGCCAATGACTAGGGATGCCAGTTATTCACTAACATTTGGAAACTAAAAGCTTCCTACTCCATATCCCATCAGTGGGCTAGATCCCTGACTCTGTCCAGGTGTGATAGCTGCTATCTTGGCCAGGGTTAAAAGCATGAGTTTCTACAGCTTGAGCTAAAGACTCTCTCATGGAAGGAAAAAGAAAAAACAGACTCTCATCCTTTGTGGATTGGCACAGAAGGGACGTCTGTAACATCCACTCTGTAGTAAGCTACATAATGCCTGATGGAGAGGGATAAATGGTGCACTTCACATGTCTTCTTTCCTAGAGTTAGTTGGGGTTATGATTAGCCCTGAATACAAATTATGGTAGCCCAACTTCCATGCTCTGTTCTGGCTGCTGCAGATCACTGGAGTGCTGCAAAAGACTGGACACGACCATGTGTTGGGCCTGGGTGAAGCTGTGCTGGTGTTGCAGAGCTGACACAGCCATCTGTAGCCCACTTGCAGATTACCCAACTGGAGCAGAATCATCTACATCTTTAGCAGCACAAAAGTGGCTTATAAAACACAGCAAAGTGATCAAGAGTATGTAGATCAAACCAAGAGTATGCAGATCATTACTGAAAAAGCTGCTATGTTCTTATATATTTTGCAAATGTGGTATAACAATGGATGAGGTATTCATGCATAAGGACATGCTTCTGCTCTCAAGGAAGATAGTAAGGTCATGTCTACACTAAGGAATTATTTCAAATTTACTAAATTCAGTTTCTGGGCACCTGATTTTACAAATTTGAAGTTCCATGCCCTCACTACAGGGAAGATTCTAATGTAGTCCGAGGCAGGCTCCATTAATGTGGGTGCACTACCTCAAACTTAGAGCCTCAGGAAGCACGCTGGAGAGCTGTAGGAGAAGCCAATTAGTTTGAACTAGCAGCACCAGAGCATCTACACTAACGTTACTTAGGACTTACAAGTTCGGAAATAGCATTATTCCTCATGAAAAGCAGGACTACAGCATTCCAATTCCATGGTGCCTTGTTCTGGAATAACAGGCTTGGTAGTATGGATGCATTGCTTACAAAATCAGCTTGGAGGGCTATTTCCGACTAAGGTCCTAGTGTAGACGAAGCCATGCATGTGTTTTGTATTAGCCAGTTTCATACAAAAGGCACAGAATATAGATCACCACAGTGTATTCAGCATAACAGCTGGGCTAGATCCTAAATGCTCCTGGGCATATAGAAGTGTAGGAGGTGTAAAGTAGAGGTGATTCAAACTGCACTCTCTGGTCCTCACTGTGCATCCAGCTCTCCTTGTAGCTGGCTCCAAGTAGCTCAGGCATGTCCAAAGTCCGGCCCGTGGGCCAAATGCGGCCCGCGGTCGGATTTAATACGGCCCCCCACTTCTCCCGGCTCCCCGGTGCTTTTTTTAACTGGCGCGCTCAGCGCGCCGCTTCGGGCCGCCGCCGCGGCGGTCCCAAACCCTGCCCCTGCACTCCGCTTTGGGGCTGAGAGTGCAGGGACAGCCCCCGCTTCCTCCCCCTCTCCTGGCTCCCCGGCGCTCCTCTGACTGGCGCCGCTTCCGGCCGTGCCGCCGCCGTCCATGGCGGCCGCTGCGGTCCTAAAGTCCTCCGTGTAGGGCACGTCCGCAGCCCCGCTCCCCCGCTTGGCTACGGGTTCGCCCTGCCCCCGGGCTGCCGTGAGGCCAGCGTGCCCTGCGCTCTCCGCCCGCCTCTGACCCTGCAAGCCCTCTACCTTGGGGCTGAGAGTGCAGGGACGGACTCCGCAGCTGCTGAGATCAGGGACTGCCTTTGAACCAGACCTAGCCTATGTACTGCAGTCCAGATCTCAGTTTCACCCTTCACATTAGTGTAGGCAAGTTTTTTTTTCAATTGAGATGAATACATTGTAAAATCTCAGTTAATGTCAGTTGGTCTAAATCAGTTATAAATATATTTGGACACAACATGTATAGTTGGTGTTATGTCGTTTGCTGTTTGCAATAAACTTTGCATAAAATAGTTAATTTGCATTTAATTTTAATGGTTCAAAGAATGTCAGGCAAAATGGTCGGCCCTCACGCATGTTCACTTCATCAAATCTGGCCCTCTTTGAAAAAAGTTTGGACACCCCTGAAGTAGCTGTAAGTATGTGTAGCCCCTCCTGTTAATTGGCCCAGTATAAGATAATTCACCATAGGGGAAGCCTTGTGACTTTTTTACACAACTCTGGAGACGAGGACTGAAGCTCCTTTGTGTGTTGTGTATTCTGCGTTGTGCATGTGCACCTCAGACCAGACCCACTCAGACAAACCACCAGGAAGAGGCTTTATTCTGTAAAGAACACAGAACAGGATTACACTTCAGCAGCCTCTCTTCTCTGCCTGCAGCCTATGTGCTCCCAGGTCAGTCCCTGCTGAGACCCTACTGGGAGAGCAGAGGGTACATGTACAACACAACCCCCATTACAAACATGTTCTAACGCCCACAGTAACTAAATAACTAACAATCAAATCCATGTTGTCCCTTAGGGCATGTCTAAACTACATCCCTCTTTCAAAAGAGGAATGTAAATTAGGCAGGTCGAAAATACAAGTGAAGCAGGGATTTAAATATCCTGCACTTAATTTGCATAATCACGTCACAGCATTCTTTTGAAAAAGGGTGTTTTGAAAGTGAAACCACCATCTAGATGCAGTTCTTTTGGGAAAAAAAACCCCTTTTTCGAAAGATCTTGTACTCTGCCATCTAGACGGCAGTTTCACTTTCTAAATACTCTTTTTTGAAAGAACGCTGTGGTGTGATTATGCAAATGAAGCATGGGATATTTAAATCCCTGCTTCATTTGCACTTTCGATCTGCCTAATTTACATCCCTCTTTTGAAAGAGGGATGTAGTTTAGACATGCTCGTAGTGTCACTTAAATGACTTTCAGGGTGCCCTATGAGCCCTTTTTGGGCCTATCTGTAAAGAACAGAACAGGATTTCAGTTCCAGCAGCCCAGCTCAATCCCTGCTGAGACCTTGCTGGGGGGAGGGGGAGCAGAGAGTACAACCTGGAAGGAACCATAAAGTTCTCCCAACATCCCACAGTTTGTTGTCCACAACTTGTAGTTGCCAGGACTGCTGCTGAAGCACATTGGACTTTGGGTTCCATATGTACCATAGGCCACACTGTGGTAAACTTCCTCAGCAGGTGGCCTAGGCCAGATGAAGGTAACTGGAATGTAGAAAATGATGGTGATTTAGGGATTGCCCTCCCAAGCCAAAACTGTTCTGGTAGCCAAGGTGGGAAGAGACCACATATTGGTCCAACATCTTGAAAAGCAGGGCATCAATGTATTGTGGAAGATGAAAGTCATGACTGAGCACTGCAAAACTCATGGCTATCCATTGCAGCTAAAGAAGCCTCCAGTTGTAACAGCCTTTATGCCATTGGCCACGCTTCAGCAGCAGAGAGAACGGGGTTATCCCAGGGCAATGACGCTCCCATTTTAATCAATCTCATACCCACATCATTTATGCGCATTTCTCTTCAAAAGACCTGTGGCAATAGGGAAGTGGCAAAGCAGCAAGTGAAAATGATTACTGGTCTGCAGCAGAAAAGCTTGGAAACACCCCTGGTATCAGCCTTTTTTAGGATTACATTGCTCTCCCTTTGTAAGGGAAGGGGATAGAAAAGGTTCCTCAAATATTGCCTGCCCAAATTAAATCTGGCTACTTTACCGGGACTAGTGGATCATCCTCAGTGTGGTTGAAAACCACAGACAACTAAGAAAGCGTTAGAAATTGTTGCTTGGAACATCAGAAGTATGGTAGACAAAGATGATACGATTTGATTTGAAAAAACAGCTCTCCTTTGAAAAGAACGAGCCTGGTATGACATTGATGTTGCAAGACATGAAGACAACTATGCTTAAAACATGATAAATGGCAGGAGAAGGTAGCAGAAGACAGTCAAATGTCTGTGCTAAGGAATTAATTCAGGATAGAAAATAGAGATGAAAAAATCTGAAAAAGCAATGTGTATTTGTTCTTGCTAATCCAATAAGAGATGATGTGTGAATATATATATATATATATATATATATATATATATATATATATATATATATATATATATATATAATTAAGTTTACGATATTCCTATAGACAGAGAACATAAAAGAGTATCTTGATTTGAATGATATCCAAAAAGTATCTTGATCTGAGTGATTTTCACTTGGAGTCCAGAGCTTGCGGAGTTATGCACTTATTCTCTAGTAGTTTGAATATATGTTTCCTTTGCCTGGTGCTCAATTTTGACTTGGAAAAAGAAAGTGGGAAAAGTGTAGAGAGCAGGGAGAATGGAGGTTTTGCATCCATGACAACAGTCTCTTCTGAAGGTGCTGCATCAGAACAGGTGATGACAAAAAAAAAATGGGATGGAGAAGAAGGTGCATATAAAGCTTCACCTTTTGATTCTCAGAACTGGTTGATATCCCGGCTTTCATTTCAGACCTTCTTTTATTTGTCCCTGCTGTACAATAAAGCTTGGGTGGGAAAAATTCTTCCCGGGTTGAGGAGACAGTATAGCCTGTTGTAGATTTTTATGGGACTTAATATGCTGCTCTTCTTTACAGAGTAGCATTTAATGCCTCCTATCTCTCCCTGCTCAGACCGTGCATGCCAGTCTCTAAATCTTCCTCCCCCACCTTTGAAAATTTATAGGAGCTTTCAGACAGGCTTGGCTTAAAGCCATTGACCTCTGTGGCCTGTGTTATTGACCAGAACACAGCAATCTTCTGCTCACATAATATATGTCTCTTCATCTCCCTGCAAGAAAAGGAAATGGCTCTCAGAATGACCAGAAACACAATAAAATCGGAAACAACCTTCCTATTTTCCCCTGCAATGCTGGGCTTCACAAGAGGATAACATATGGAAGCAACATGCTCATTAGCCAACAATTTGAACCATGCATGGCTTCACAATGCCCTGAAGTTCTACCTGAATAAAAGTGCCATTTGCAGAACGCCTAACTTGAACATTACTGTTGAGAATGGCACTCTTTTTTAAGTAAGCAATGGCATCCCACAAGCTACGGACATCAGCAAGTAATATAATGCAGAACACCTAAACAGACATCACTCTGAAAGTTAAGATTCACTGTGAGATGCTTTCTGAAATACATTTGCAAAATGTTTGGAGCCCTACAAACACTAAGCTGCAACAATTTAAACTCTATACCAGCTACAATGTCAGAACTAACTTTTTTCTCTCCTCTTCCTTCTCTTTTCCAGAGACTCATCAGCACCTTCTAATCAGACAGTATTTCCATCCTGCTTTCTATATGCAGGAGCTATTCTTAGTCAAATTAAACTTCTGTTCGTACAATCCATACAGAACAGACAAATAATATATCAAAGGCAGCCAGTGGAATACATATAAGATTATTGTATATTTAAGGATTTATCATGAAATCCTTGAGAGTCTTGGCAGAAGAAAGCCATGAGGTGGTTAGACAGTCAGCTCTTTGAATTATGGGTATCTCTTAATATTTAATGTGTTTCTACGGTACCCCTGCAGTGGCAGCCTGATTTGATCAGGGGCCTCTTGACACTGCTGCAATACAAATAATCTATAATGGTTTAAAAGCAAAAGCATGTGATGCTCTTGCTATAATATAGGGGATGTAGCACTCCAGAAAAATATTGTATTGTAAATGATGAATGAGAGGACAGTCTGCGGTGGAATTATTCTATCACTTATCACAACAGTGTAGTTTACAACATGAAATACAAGATGAAAGCAAAATGAAAAAAGAGATGGTGTGTGTGTGTGTGTGTGTGTGTGTGTGTATTATATAAATTATACACAGGCCTGATTTTGTTCTCATTTACACCAGTGTAAATCCACTGAAGTCACTGTCATACATATATAGATCAATTGTAATAGAAATAGTCAAAAGTGGGGGATTCACAATTTTCCCAATTTTCCCAATTTTTTTACTTTTTAACAGTTGAAATTTTGAAATCAAAACATTTCGACCAGCTCTATACTTGGCAGAAAAAATATTGGAAAAATATTCATTTCTTCCCATTTTTTTACTTTAAAATTTTTGGAATGTGCAGAATTTTGAATGGCTCTAATGTAGACAGAAAATGAGAAACTGGTAGATATGGAGGAAATGAGACTAGTATATTAGATTTGTTTCTGTATTAGGGCTGCTAAAACGTTTGAAATTGAAGCGTCACAGTGATTCCGTTAAGGCCGCGTTTCTCAAACTGTGGGTCCTGACGCCCCCACCCCGAGGATGGGGGGTATCGCGAGCAACTGAGAGGAGGGTCATGGTATCACAAAGTTTGAGAACCCCTGCATTAAGGGATTCTAGTAGTGTCTGTAACCACAAGAATGAAGCTTAATTACTTTGCCTGCATCTAAGTAGAATTCTTCCTCTTCCACAGCAGCTGCTTCTCTTTTCCTCCTTAGATGCCTACGCAGCTTCTCTACATGGATCACAACAGCAGGAACCTGGTGGTATGAAAGCTATTATGCATATTCGTATGTCAGGCGTCACACCTTTACAGCAAGCTTCAAAAAGCAGTGTTTACCAGTGCTCCAACAGATGGTGCCAGATGGCCTTCTAATACTTGGATAGTGCACGAAGGGAAGACACAACCAGGATAACAGGAACCTTTTATTCATTCTCTGGCATAGATAAGGTAATACCCACACCATCTAACACAAGATGCAATTCAAACATAGCTTTAAGTGAACAGTAAACCTGATACTTAACACAATTACAACTGTTCTAATCAGCAAACCTTTGCACCTTTAGCCTAGACTACTGTGCATAACCAGGAGCAAAACACAGGCATGGTAATGAGTCTTTCCCAAATACACATTCTATAATAGGTAGCCTTATTTCTGAAAGTTGTATGTGGGGAGATAACATAGGTGTGTTAATAAGAGTTCTTGTTTTCTGCACCTATTTACTTTGGTATGGACACTCTACAGACATGTATTAAATGGAGACATCCATCTCTTTCAATTCTCTCTCCCCAAGCAAGTTGAATTCTTGATCTGAGTATATAGATCTATGAATGGTTCAACAACCTTTAATGGCATTGGAAGTAGCTCATCCTCTCACCCACAATTTTCCATTCACCTATAATTTAGCTGCTTCCTCTCTTTTAGTCTCCTGTGAACAATTTATAAAAATCAGAGATGTGCTGCAAAGTTCTGAACTTCCCGACTGATCAAAGACAGCCAGATCAGAGATTTTGAGTTAATCTATTTCAGACTTAGAAGCAAGGTTCAAAATTCAAATCTGAATTCATAGCTGGTGCTGAATGCGCAAGGCTGTTTGCCTTTTCTTCAGATTCTAGACCATCTAATAAAACCGAATTGCTTAGGAGGTTCTGGTAGCACTATCTCAACATCAGTTTGTAAACAATCCCCAGGATGCTGTGTAGAACTATTGTATTCTGATTTTTGAAGGGACGCATCCTTTTTTAAAAAGTCTCCAGGAATTCCAATGTAATAGGTTGTTAAAGTGTTGACTGAAATCTCCAAAGAAAATTACCTCTTAAAATAGTTAGGATATACAATTTTCTGGCCTTGCACTCATCATTCATTGCATTCTAGTAACTATTACACTGAGAGTTAGTTAGATCTGCTGTCCTATTGATTGGTGCCACAACGAAGAAATATGTGTCATGGATTATTATTATGATTTAGTGTTTTAATTTGTAAAATCCCCAAATTGTGCTAGTTGCTTCCCAATCACAGAGAGACACTGAAAGGAGCAGAGTACTAAGTCTGTTACTGATACCTGTGCTAGCTTAAAATTCCCATTATATGTAGGTCAAGGAATAAGTAGTTCTAGGTGCCACCCATTGAGATCTGAGAAATAGCTCCTGATCCCAATCCCTACTTCCTCTATATCATTTATTATTGTTTCCAGTTGTGTCTCCAATGTGCGAGGCACTCTTCAGACACGCATGCAAAGGCATGCATGTATGTATTCCAAGGAGCTTACAATCTTCTACTTTCCTTCAAACACTGCTAGCATTGGTGGGGCATTATACTTTCAGGGTCCTTGGACTAGCCAGGCCTGACTCAGCATAGGGCTGGAAGATGGGCCAAGGCTACACCTGTGTTCTCCTAGAGGGCTGGGCACTGTCGGGCTCACAGTAATTTAATGTAGTCTTCTTAAAAGCCTCTGGCTTTGTTTCTATAGAACCAAATGAAAGGACCACTTTACAGAGACCCGTAGAACATGAGTCAGTGTTTCCACACAGTCTCAACTCCTTTTGAAACCTTATTTGTGGGGCACAGCCTTTTTTTAATTACATTGACTCTGTTGTGAGATCAGAGCTCTGATAATATATTGCCCTCATCTTGAAAATCCTGCCACTTGAAATTACAGCAGTGTATTAGACCTGACCTTGCATGTGACATTAAGGCAGATTTATTGTCTAACTTACTATCAGACCCAGATCTATGAAATAGCTTTTTGTAGTGGGGCTCATGTTTCTTCTTTGCTGCAATGTTTTGATTTCAACATCGTTTTATATCTGTTTTCCCCCACACTCCTTGCCATTAGTTATCTGTTTTCTTTGACACCACTTAGCATCCTGCCAATCCCAATGCTTCAGGCCTTTGTTGGTTTATTTGAAAAGTGTCCTAGAATAGGGAGACATAATTAACATTTTGAGTTCTAATTTATTGTTTTTATATGACAATATACTAGGTAGGCTGTTTCACACAAGGATGCCATGTGTAACAGCTTGATCTACCATCCCTAGGCTTAAGAAAACAATGATGTTCTCCAGTACCAAACATTTCTCAGTGGAAAAATTATTGTTGATTGGATTCTGTAACAACCTTCCATCAAGTATTGGCTTTGTGTGTGAGTAAATGGTGTTTCCCTCTTGTGGCTGACCAGCAGAGAGGATAGGGAGACTGTTAATGCCCTGATTCTGGAGAGCAATGCTATTTAGGACAGCACCTAAGCTCCTACTTAATGTAAAGCAAGATTATAAAGCCCAAGCTAATATGCTTTTCTGAAGCAGGACCATAAAGATCATTCTCTTAGCTCACATGGGAAAGGCCTGTGTTTTAGGAATGGAGAACCATAGTTCTAGCCTCTACTCACTGTAAATGTTTCATTTATTTAAAAAAATGTCCTGTGGACAGCACACGTTTTTTAATATCCAAGAAGAACCACTTTCTAAAGAAGACACATATATTACTGAGCACCTACCAGATGCTATCCTTATTTGCCATGAAGAAAATGTTATCTACATATAAAACAACCCACATCAGCAAGTCAACCTGAAACTAAAATTGCATGGCACAGCCAAGTTCCAAAGCTTTATTAAGTCATTGTGCACTAATAAACTTTTGAAAGGACAACCATAATGTTTTGTTCAGGGTTATGAACATTTCATAGCTACAAACAACTTCCATTCCTGAGGTGTTCGTAATGCTGAGGTTCTACTGAGTAAGAATGACAATTCTGTAGCAAATGCCCTCTGTGTACCTCAGTGTATTTAATACCTTTGGCTACATCTACACTGCAGAGTTTTTGTGCAAAAATGGCCTTAAAAAAAAAAGACATAGCCTTTGTGTAACAATGCTATACCATGCAGTTGTGTATCATATCCTGATCTAGCATAGCATATATCTCTCTAAAAAATATCACCCCTAAACATTGTTTCTCCCTCTGTATTTTACCTGCAAAATTCTTGTGAAACTTAAATAGCTAAAAGACTCCCAAAGATGCCATGTTTTTCTAAAGGCCAAATTCTGTGTTTCTCATGAGCTACATTAAATGAAAGAATAGGGTGGTTAGGCCATGTTTGTGCCTCCCATCATGTAAATCGTTCTGGGATCCTGGCCCTCAGAATAAGTTAAAGCAGTTCCAGGGTTGTTCCAAATACCACTGGACTTAGCAACTCGTGGTAACCCTTAAGATTAGCAGTAGCACAGCACTCTCCTGTCATGCCCCTTCTGTCCTGGTAATGCCAAACTCAACTTCAATGTACTTCCTGCTCTGGGAGGTGCTGGATGGACAATCTAAAGCAGTTCTGCTGGCACTATACTCAGAGGCTATGTCTACTCTGCAGGCTTCTTGCGTAAGAACTGTTTTGCGCAAGAGTTCTTGTGCAAAAGATCTTGCACAAGAGTGCATCCACACTGCCATGTGCTTTAGGGCAAGAGATGTGCTTTTGCGCAAGAGCATCCATGGCAATGTGGACGCTCTCTCGCGCAAGAAAGCTCTGAGGGCCATTTTAGCCATAGGGGTTTCTTGCACAAGAAATCCATGTTGCATGTCCACACTGCCTTCTTGCGCAAAAGCTCTTGTGCAAAAAGACTTATTCCTCATGGGGAGAGGAATAACTCTTCTGCAAGAAGCCCTCTTTTCCGACGCTTTACTGTAAATTTCCTTGCGCAAGAATGCACGTGCAGTGTAGACACTCTGCACATTTTTGCGCAAGAACAGTTGTACTTGTGCAAAAAGCCTGCAGTGTAGATGAAGCATATGGGTCTCATTTTATAAGGAGTAAGGCTTATTTCGAAAGAAGGTTTTTCTTCTCAAAATAGCCACATCTAAACAGCGTTTTTTAAATCTCAAAATAGGGTATTTCGAAAAAGCGGCCGGATGCAATTATGCAAATGAAGTGCAGGAAATTCAAAACCACATTTCATTTGCAATTTTGTTTGTCTGCATTTGCATTCCTCTCTTGAAAAAGGAATGCAGTGTAGACATATCCTAACTCACACAGGGAGTGTTTCTTAGGTCCTTTTTATAGCATTATTAAGGAGCTATAATGGAAAGAGGACTGGATATTAAGATTATACTTTGAAACCAGCACCTCAAGTGTTCGTACAGTAGGATCCTGGTTAACTTTATGGTGTCTCATCTTAGGAAGAAAGGGGAAATTTGGAAGCAGTATGCCATAAGCCATTGCTTATTGATGAAGGCTTAAAACATTGAAATGGTCCAGGAGAAATCCAATGTGCACAATCTGTTGTAAGGAACAGATATTAGTGATGCTTCAAAGGAGGGGAATCTGAAGAAGGTTATACAAGCATTGTGCAAGATGGCTATCTGAACCCGTCGTTGCTTTGCACTTGGACATGGGATAAGTATCTGATCACATTGTCATTGTGAGTGGGCATCATGCCATTTTAAACAGATGAATATGATGAGCAAAACTGCTAAGAGACTATGGTTATGTTTGCCTTCAGGGTGCGTCTAGACTACAGGGTTTTTTTGAGAAAAGTGGCCTTTTTTTGAAAAACTTCCCCTGCATCTAGACTGCTGCCGCGTTTTTTCGAAAGTAAATTGAAAGAACGTGGCAGTTTTGTCAACTGCGGAAAACCTCATTTTACGAGGAATAACGCCTTTTTTCGAAAGTGCTCTTTTGAAAAAAGGTGCTAGGTAATGCAAACTGTGCTTTTTCAGAAGAGAGCATCCAGACTGCCTGGGTGCTCTCTTTCGAAAAACTGGCTTGCTTTTTCGAAAGTACTGGTTGTAGTCTAGACGCTCTTTTTTGAAAGAGCCTCCTTCAAAAGAGGCTTGCAGTCTAGACGTAGCCTCAGAGTTGATATTGAGGACATGGTTCCTAGACAGGATTTGTTTTCTGCGTATACATTTCCACAATTAGAGGAAAGGAAACAGGAACATTTCGGCTGTGTCTACACTGGGCCACTTATTCCGGAAAATCACCAGCTTTTCCGGAATAAGCTGCGAGCTGTCTACACTGGCCCTTGAATTTCCAGAAAAGCAACGACGCTCTACTGTACAAAATCAGCTGCTATTCCGGAAAAACTATTCTGCTCCCGCTCGGGCATAAGTCCTTATTCCGGAACACTGTTCCGGAAAAGGGCCAGTGTAGACAGCCCAGTAGTCTTTTCCGGAAAAGCGCGTCTACATTGGCCACAGACGCTTTTCCGGAAAAAGGGCTTTTCCGGAAAAGCAGCCTGCCAATGTAGATGCTCCTTTTCCAGAAAAACTGAAAACGGAATAATATTCTGTTTTAAGCAGTTCCGGAAATTCATGCCAGTGTAGACACAGTCTTCTAGTTTAACTCAGTGCTGAACTGCAGCAAATTTCAGACATCCAGCCCAAAGCCAGTTTCCATAACCCAGTCATTTTTCCTGGAAAGGGATGAGTGATGCTGGCAGATCATGTGCCACCTTGTGCCAATGCCCTTGGCGTCACTGAACACTGACAATTGCATAGCTGGAAACCAGTCTGAGTCACTTATGTGTTACCATTTTAAAGTAGATGTTAAGTTGGTTCCTGTTTAGATTCAATGAAATACTTGCAGGATGCTGCAGGTATTGATCTCCGTTATAACAGCCGCAGCCCATGGTATAAGCTATATTAAGTGTTTGCATTGTAAAGCTCTGTGTCTCTGTAGCTCAAAGAAGACCAAAGCATTAATGAGTGTCAAGTGCTGTCCCTGCACTCGAGAAGATCCATTGAAACCAAATGAACCATTATGAATAAAAATCCCTGACCAGAAGGAACGGGATTATTATGCTGCTTGGAATTTGAAGATTGCAGTATATTTTTAATCTTAGTCTTAAATTTATTTTAGGATTAGACCTAAAGGGCATATAAATCTTGAAATTACAGTGTCTGCTGTTATATTTTGGAACCTAAGACTGTGACTCATATGTGTGTATATTCTTACCTTCTTTAACCTTATAAATATTCATCTGTCTTTTTCTTAGTTAATAAACTACCTGAAGATTGATGATAGGATTGGCTACAAGCATTGTCATTGGTGAGAGATCTCAAGTACAACTGGCCTGTGGTAAGTGACTAGTCCTGTGACACTGAGAGTAATCTGAATATTGCTGGGATTTTTGGTGTAAGGGACCACCTATCACAAAGGCAAGCTTGCCTAGGTGGTAAGAGAGATCAGAGTACCCAAGGACACTGTCACTCCAATTTAAGATTGTGGTAGTGCTTGAGTTCACACTTGACTGGTGGAACACACAATCAGTTTGGAGGGTTGTGCCTTATGTCTTAACAGACTACGCTGAGGTGGGCACTCACTAACACTTTAGACAACTTGACAAGGTTCATAAAAGACTTTGCTCCATTGCCTTCTGCATGTGGAAAGGCAGCATAGGATATTTGCTGTTCAGTATAAGCCCTATTCTCCTTTTCTCAGTGCAAATGTATAAATCCTATTATACCCAAACATAATCCACCTAAATGGGAGACTATCCTAAAACTAGTAGAAAGTGAGTCCCCATTTCTCCCCACTGGGTGGTAGCAAAGTATTACATATACCAGCTGCTTCACTGTATCTCTGAGCTGCAGCTCATAAAAAAAGAGAGCAAGATTCCATGGATGTAGTACATTTTCCCAGTCTGACGAAGTCTCATTCTGGTGACTAGTTCCCTGATGAGAAGCTTAGGCATAGATGCCTGCCTGTTTCATGTACAGTAGAGACATGGCCACTGCTGGTGGATATAGGCCATTTTTCTCAGGAGCAAATCTGTCCCCCACATTGTACATTATTGCAAACTCTTTTTTTTTTAAGGAAAAGCGCTCTTAAGTATAAATGGTTTTCAAGATTGCTTTGTGTCTTAGAGTCCAAGCCCAAACAGGCAAGTGGCAATTACATCTGCTGCTTGTGCAATGAAGAAGTTTCTCATGGGCTATGCGTTGATGCATTTATGCTGCCATCTTGTCCTCAGAGGAGAGCTGGCTTCCTGCAGTATCATATTTATTAAGATGAGCATGGCTGAGATACTGCCCAGTGGATTAGCAGACCCCCAGCCTTACTTTCAAGAAAAGGGTTTTAAAATGTGAGAGGTGCTTTCACTAAAAATAATTTTGATTAAAATCTTAACGATGACCCAACTGCAGAAAGTTACATTGTAGCAATGTTGGAAGTAGCTGCTCCCTCTACTCTATGGTTGAAGTGAACAGTGGACATATGCAGGGCTATATACATCCATTGAGGCAACTGGAAGGAAAATGAGAAATCAGCGCAAACACAAGAGTTACCTTTGTGGTCAGAAGTCACTAATATGGTGTCTCTTCCTGTTTGGTGTTCTAAGATGCAATCCCATTCCAGGCACATCCCATTGTTGGCATATTCAAACCCTTACTTAGTTTTATGTTATAAGAGGAAGCTGCATAGCAAATGTGGTGGTTCTAGCTCTTATCCTTTAGGAGGAGTTCTTGAACAAACAGACGAATAGACAGAGAAACTCTCTGAAATATATAGTAGTAAATAGATAAACATTAAGGAGTAGATCCTCAGCAGGGGTAAATTGTAGCAGCTCCACTGACATTAATGCTTTAAGTCAGTGGTCACCAACCGATTGGTTGATCATGGAGGCACTGCCAGTCAATCTCGACACAGTGTTCTCCATCCACCCTTGTTTCCCCACCCCCAATGAGGAGCCCATGCTAGCGCTACAGCCACCTGCCTCTCACAAAATTTGAGCCAAAGCTGGCTTCCTGCGGCGGGGGCGGGCTGGATGAGAAGTCCTGTGGCTCTGTGCTAGATCTGGCTTCTCAGGAAGCACTTGTTCACTGCTCCTCCTCTCCCCACAGCAACACACGCACTTTCTTGTCTTGCCTTCCTTCCCCTGTATGGAGGAGGCAGGGGATGGGGGAGGGGGAAGCGGTGTTATGATGGCAGCAAAGGATCCAGAGTGGCTGGGTTTCTTAAAGGAGCCATACATGCTCTTATTCAGAGCATGCCTTCAGATCCTCCATGAGAGATCCTCATCCCTGGAGACCCCTAGGTCTAGAGCTGCCCCTGCCCCTCTCCCCTGGCCAGACACTCACCCTGTTCCTGCCCCCTCCCTCCTGGCCAAACAGCTACTCCTGGCTTGCTCCTGTACCCTACTTCCCACCCAGATTCTGCACCGCCATCCCTGTCCCACTCTCTGGCAGCTCTGTCCCGTACACTGGATCCCTCATTTTTGGCCCTACCTCAGAGTGTAGAGGGGCCCACAAAATTCACTAACCCTGGAAGCCCAGAAGAGTTAATCTGGCCTGAAGCCTTGAATCTCAGTCCTATTTACCCTCTCCCACCCCATGGAGCTAGAGTGCCAGGGGAGTGTGGTGTCTCAGCTGGAGCCACATCAGTGAGGGTTGGGGTTTTTGGAGGATTGTTTTTTTGCATCTCACTTGTGTGGTTCCCAACTAATTTTTCTGTGGGTCATTGGCCCCTTGACCTCAAAAAATGTTCTTCACCCCTTCCATAAATAAAGACAATGTTGAAACATTTTGCGTTGGACATAATATTTTATTTAAAAATTAAGCCTGGCCAATAAACTCCCAATTGGGACCAAGCCCCCATCTGGCTACAGTATCATAACACTCCTGCACCCCCGCACAGCCCAACCCTGAGCCCATCATACACTTGAGCTCCCTGCCCCCCACATCCTCAAAATTCTGCACCTCCCCCCATATCTCCAGTCTTGTGCCACAACACTCTTGCACCACCCACAAACTGCAAACTATGCGCAGAGCCCATCAGACACCCGACCTCCCTGTCCTGAGCCCCTCATATACCTCAACCCAAACTCCTGCATCCTGATAGCCACAAGTCTGAAGCTTGCTCAGTACCCCAACCCTCCATCTGACCCCAATACTCTCCAGCCTGAAGACCCCTTCCTGACCCAGCGTCTCCTCCTGCATCCAAATTCCATACCAGAGCTTGCACCTCTCACCCCTTCCCACACCCATATCCCTCATTCCCATCCCAGCACCCTCACTTCCTGTCTCAACCCAGTGAGACTGAATAAGGGCTATGGACAGCAAATGATGGAGAGGGTGGGGCCTCAAGGAAGGGGTGGGTCTCAGGGAAGGGAGGGGGTAGATCTTGGTTTGTCCTGACATTTAAAAAGTGATCTTGGGTGTAAAAAGATTGGAGATCACTGCTTTAAGTGATACGTATTGGCCTCAGTGGTGCTATGACAACTTACCCCCACTGTTCCATTGTACATTGATTTTTTTTAGTGGGTAAATGTTCCTTTGTGGCACTGTCAAGGCATGCAGCAGAGCTAAGCCTCCTTTTCTCCTTTCTTTGTACTGGTGATGAGGACAAGGGCTATTGAAGGGACAGAAGAATGCCTGTGAGAAGGACAGGCTTCATAGGGATGTGCTGAGTACTGGGCATCCCCTGTCTTAGAGGAATCTATTGGACGTACATTTCTTGCTTATTGTATTGTGTTTAATTTATGCTGCTAACGATTTGGTGATGATGATTACTGCTGGTTTTATTTCTGATGAGTCACCACACCCACTCATAATAAGGCAGGGGAGGTAAGGAAGCAAACAATACAAATTGTGATTTATTTGCAAATTTTCCAGATGAAAATTTTGCCTGAAAGGAGGCAGTTTTATGCCAGCTGCAGAATCTAACATTTCATAGCAGACTGATCATGATGACTGGGTTGTAGTCTTGACTTAGCAATTGTCATGCTACATGATCTTGGGAAAATTACTTAACTTTTTTGTACCTCAACTAATTCATATTTAAATTAGGTACATCTCAGATTTCTTTTGAGTCTTAATGTTTATAAAGCACTTTGTTATCTCAAGGGTCAAAGATGTGGAATGGAAAGCATGATTTGTTAATGAATCCAAGAAAACTATAAGATGGAGCTTAGAGGACCACCTGTTCAGAACACACATTGCCATCTCTTAACCCAAGAACTTTCTTGTGGAATATTCAACGCTATAAGTCCTAGGATGGAATTTTGACCACATGCAGAATATGGTAATAGAATCCCACTATTCAGTGATATCCTAAAATACTTCTGCTTCCTTTGCTGGTAGATGGAGTTTTTGTGAAAAAGAAAACATTCAAAGGTGCAGCCTGAGAATTGCTGATCATCACATTCTCCTAAATTCAATCCCAGAGGATATTCCAGGAAAGTAGATTCAAAGCCATTTTTAGCTCTGTCTTGAATTATTGAACATACTGTATTGATCCTTTAAGAAGCAGCAACAACAATTAAGAAAATGCTTATAAATGAAAAGATCAAATTTCAGTGGAGAAAAGGGAAGGTACTTTTTGTTGTTGTTTAAGGGCAAACACAACATTAAATCTGTCTTACCTTGTGACTAGCTATTTTTGAGTAGTGGGGGAAATTATAATATGAATCATATATGCCAGAAGAGTAAGTCTCCATTTTAACAGCTTTCTCTCTAAACCAGTGTTTCTTAAACATTTTAAGACTGAGGAATACCAAACCATATTTTTTTTTATGGGGAACACCAAGGATTTTTTTCTTGAGCAAAAAAACAAAAAACCAACCCCCAGGGAAAATTTGTTGAGCAAAAAAGCCCACCGGACCTGGGAGACCTGGGGGTTGAAATGCACTACAACCCCCCCTCCCCCAGGAAGACTGCCCTAATAACAGTCTGGTACATGAAGCTGAAAACGTAGACCACAAAAAAGTAAGGATAATAATAAACACATGCTAAATAAGGTCATGTGTTTGGCCAAGAGGGAGGGTAGAGGAGGATCTCGGGGCAGGGTGTCAGAGCAAGCTGGGAATGTGGGGTCTTGGTAGGTGGAGGGGAGTGAGGAGGGTTTGGGTCTAGGCATGAGGGGGGGGATGCTCTGCTGGCTTGGCGCCCTGCTGCAGCAGGGAAAGCCTCCAGGGAACATGCTTTTGTTCCTCAGGGAGGGTGGGGTTGGAGAGCTCAGTTCGCCCCCCTCACCCTCCCTCCACCCATGCAGCGGGGAACCCAGTGCAGCTGCAGCACCAGGCCAGGCTTCCCGCTGGCAGGGCAGGTGGGGGAAGAGTAGAAACCCCAACAATCCCCGCCAGATTAAACTCTGCCACTTCCCCAGCAGGCTGGGGAGGGGTGCAGGGGAGAGAGAGCAGCAGCGCACGGGGGGCAGCAGAGCCCAAGCATGCTGCAGGTGGGGGAGGGGCAGCAGAGCCCGAGCACACCCCAGGTGTGGGCTGGGGGGCAGCAGAGCCTGAGCCGGGTTCCCCGCAGGCGGCAGTTTTAAAATGCCGGGATCCTGGAGAGGCTCCTCAGCTCCAGCCACCCCTCCCCCTCCAAGCAGCAGCGGCCTCTGTAAAAGCTGCCGCCTGCACACATGGAGGAGGAGGAGGCTGCACAGCACCGGAGGCCCCGGGGGACAGGGGCCGTCCTGCAGGCTGGGGAGAGAAGGGGCAGCTGTCACAGGATAGGTCTACGGGCTCTGCAGGGGGCGGGGGAGCAGAATTATTTTCTGTTCTTTCCGCGGCACACCTCTGACTGCCTCGCAGCACACTGGCGTGCCATGGAACGCAGTTTAAGAAACGCTGCTCTAAACCGTAAATCACAGCGTTATAGCTGTGTTGGTCCCAGAATATTAGCACAGAAAGGTGGGTGAGGTAATATCTTTTATTGAATCAACTTCTGTCAACTCTCTATCGAAAGTTCTTCTCCCTCACCAACAGAAGTTGATCCAATAAAAGACATTACTCACCCATTTTGTCTTTCTAAAATGTAAAGTTCATTTGTATTTAATTGTCATCCACTGCATGGAAAAGATAATGGACTTGATTCTTCTGTCACTTAAACTTGTGACCCTATTGCCCATAGAAGAATTGTCCCAGATTTACCCTTGTGTAAGAGAATGCTTGAACCCAGTGCCTTCAAGAGGGCTCATTTCACTAAGGTTTTAGAGTTATTACTGGTGAAAAGTTAGAAACTTTGAAAAAAAAACATGTTTCTTAGTGTGGCCAACTAATGAGGGAACTAAAGAGGCAAAGCAAAAATCCCATGCTGTTTCTCCCTTTTGAGGACTTTGGCCTCCTACACTACCTTTCAAAAATGTAATTCAAAAATGGAAGACAGCCCTATCTCTATCTATTCCCTCATTAGGAGGAACAACTTGCCCTACTTCCTGATTTCCTATTCCAGTAGACAGGGAAGCGATGCATGATGGTCATTGCCTGCTCTTACCTACAGTTTGGGGATATGTAAATCATCAAATAAGCCCTGCTTTCACTCATGGAGTAGAATATGCCTAATCCAATCTGCAGTCTCATAGCAACTCATTAAATTGCTCTCCTGATGCACCCCGAAAAATAGCACATTTTGTGTTTTAAATATCGATAGAGAACTTTCACAATTCCATTAAATGTATGAAAAATTGACATATCAAAAGTGCTTAATGTCTTTGTTTTCACAAAACTGATAAACTGGAGTGAGTGGGAGGGGTTCTAACATCTATAATTTGGATACTGCCCTCTTTAGAAAATCTTCACTGACTTCAAGGGGCATTTATTTTGAGATCACACAGGTGCCTTAGAGAACTATGGCCCAAGATAATTTTTACGAGGAAAACCAGGGCCATATAGGGTTTCTTTAGAGAGACAAAGTTGGGGGTGAAGCAAAAATTATTCAATAAAAGGGTTTTGACACCCAACTGAACTGGTTCAAGAATGGCATGAGGCAGAATCAGAGGCTCAATGGATTTGTTTTTTTCAGGACACAGATCCCCAGACCTTTAAAGATCCTTAGAACCCTTAATTTCCTTTCCACTCCCCAGAAATCTTCCTGTCCCCTTATTGTATCTATAGTGTCGGAGTGCTACTCATCCAGCTCTCATATTGCTAGGTCCAATACCTGCAATTAGCACTCTGATTCTCTGCAAAAGCATGGAGTGAAGCACCCTTTATAAAGATAAGGCCTGATAGCATGGAGATATAATGGGCAGCCCCATCCAATAAGAGGTAGGATCAGGGAACAGAACACCTGGAATAGGCATAGGTGCTGGAACTCGGAGGAGGGGGTATGCTGCAGCACCCCTTGACTTTAAGTGGTTTCAATTGCATAGAGGGTTTGCAGTTTGGTTCAGTGGCTGTCACCACCAACACTATAAAAATTGTTCCAGCTCCTGAAATATCAGGAGGAAAGTAAAAGGGGGATGGTAACAAACATAATGTAATGCATAAGATGGTACCTAAGTTGTGTATCATAGATTGTCTTACTCTAAAATGCTGGGATACCTTGCTTTAATCCTTTGTCCAGCTGAGGAGGCAGTGAAAAGTCTTGCCACTGGCTGAGCTGGTCCATTGTCAGGGGACACATATACATAGTGATCCTGAAGAGTCTGCTGGCAATTACTACTGTGACTCATTTGGCAATAAACTAGGCCAGGTGCCTTTGTACCTTCTCTGATTTTGTGGTCCTTGGGGGTACTCCTGGGGTCTGCTGTGCCAGCTATCTCTGCAGAACCAGGACAGCATAAAGAAGGAGTGCACTCATGCAGCCAAGAGATTATCAACATTTGACAGAGCAAGACTGTCAGGACACCACATTGGTTACGTCTGACTACAGTGTGAAGCACAGAGCAAAGATCTGCAATATTAAATGATTCAGACACTTATATGGTCAAATCTCAAAGGAAAGGGTGTTCGAAGGGTGTTCAGTCTTGATGGTGATTCTGTTCAAATAGTACAATAGATTGTTAGTAGATGTTGCTGACTTATCAGCAGCCCCTGAGTTATATAATAGGTAATCAACATTTTTATGTGATCAGAAATCATTTAAAGTTTGCTGGTAATTCAAAAAGCAGTTCTGACTGACAAGTCCATATTTAATTAACTTATGTAACTTTTAAAAAATGCTGTATTGCCTCAGTATTGAGCTACACACGTGAGAGGGCCCATGAATTATACAAAGGCTTGTCAACCCAGCTGTACAACAAAAGAGGAGTAATTTATATAAGCTCTCTTTTCCTAAAATGGAGAAAATTGCTCACTTGCTCTCTTTTGAATACAGTTCACGTGGTGCAATTTCCCAACTGATATAAAAAGTCGTAGCTTCATTGTATACATAATTTGTGCAAGCTGAAGATTTGCTCGTGATTCTTTACATTTCCATGAGGGCCAAATTATATTTCCTGTTACAAGTGTAAGTAAATAGGCTTTAGGCAAGGATTTCCTGCAGAGAAAGGAAACCCTTCAGGGCTGTGGAGTACCTGTGAAGCCACATTCTGGCTGCAGCTGCAGGACTACACTAGCCTTTGCAGCCACAGCTCTCTTATGCAGAGCAGGGAATTGGATAGGCAGAAATGTATCGTTGCAGATTCAGCATTCACATTTGGATCCCACCTAAGAACAACCCCTGCACTGCAGCAGAGAGAGTCCTATGGAGTAAATAACTGTTGTATGCAGTCAAGTATCAGAGGGGTAGCTGTGTTAGTCTGGATCTGAAAAAGCAACAAGGAGTCCTGTGGCACCTTATAGACTAACAGATTATTGGAGCATAAACTTCCGTGGGCAAAGACCCACTTCGTCAGATGCATGTAGTGGAAATTTCCAGAGACAGGTATAAATATGCAGGCCAGAATAAGGCTAGAGATAACAAGGTTAATTAACCTGACTGAATTAACCTCGTTATCTCTAGCCTTATTCTGGCCTGCATATTTATACCTGCCTCTGAAAATTTCTACTACATGCATCTGATGAAGTGGGTCTTTGCCCACGGAAGTTTATGCTCCAATAATCTGTTAGTCTATAAGGTGCCACAGGACTCCTCGTCGCTGTTCTATGCAGAGCATGTAAACCACTATACAGAGTACCCACATTCTTCATGTCTAACATCTCTTTGGGTGCTTCAGGGGGTAGCCAAGTTAGTCTGTACCGGATAAACTTAAAACACAACAAATGGTTTGGTAGCTCTTTATAGACTAACAAAACATGTAAATGGTATCATGAGCTTTCGTGGGCACAGCCCACTTCTTCAGATGACTGGAGTTTTGAATTTAGGATCTGCAGACCCAAAATAAATAGGAGAGGAAGAAAAGGGGGGAAGGAAAAAAAGGAAGGCGTGGGAAACAAGAAGCAGAGGGTATGAAAATATCAAAGGGAAAAACAAGTAGGCAGAACTGATAACCTATAAGCACCTAAAGATTGGATAGTTTAAAAGAAGCAGATAAGGATCATAGGATAGCAATTATATAGGAAGGGTACTAACCCAAGAATCTACACAAAGAGCTGTTGGCATCTTCATTGAATGTTAGGTTGATAATGTCCCAGCCATCTGTTTTCTCGATTGAGGAGGTTATCAGTGTGAGAACTGAATTTGTGGATGAATTGTAATTCCAATGCCTCTCTGTGTATTTGGCTTGTAGAATTGGTTTATGACAATGCATATCATCTTCCATTTAAGCCATTGCTGTAGCTGCCAGTCATTGAGTGAAGTCTGGCTTTTCTGTTGGTTGGTCACCTTTGTTTAATGGGGAGCCTCAGAAGATTTAGTTTAATATGAAAAAGCATCTGAAGATCTACCAGAACTTGCCTGAACTACTTTAAATCTGCTTCATTCCTCACTTCGAACTGTAACATTTTCCTGCAAAGGTGTTCCATTACAGCAAAGAGACCGTAAGGTAGCTAGAGAGCTAGCTAGATTGTCAGGTTCAATGGGTAGTGCTCAATGGGTTGATGTCTGATTGGTGGCCGGTTTGAAGCAGAGTGACCCAAGGTCAGTTCTTGGGCCAGTTTTGTTCAGCATCTTTATTAATGACATGGATGAGGGGCTGGATTGCACCCTCAGCAAGTTTGTGGATGACACTAAGCTGGGAGAAGAGGTAGATATGATGGAGGGTAGGGATAGCGCCAGAGTGGCCTAGACAAATTGGAGGATTGGGCCAAATGAAATCTGATGAGGTTCAACAAGGCAAGTGCAGAGTACTGTCCTTGGGACAGAACAATCCCAAACACTTACAGTCTGGGAACTGACTGGCTAAGCAGCAATTTGGCAGAAAAACACCTGAGTATTACAGTAGATGAGAAGCTGGATATGAGTCAACAGTGTGCCCTTGTAGCAAAGAAGGCTAATGGCATATTAGGATGTATTAGAAGGAGCATTGCCAGCAGATCTAGAGAAGTTATTATTATCTTTTATTCAGCACTTGTGAGGCCACATTTGGAGTATTGTGTCAAATTCTGCCTCCCTCCCCCTTTGCAGAAATGATGTGTATGCATTGGAGAAAGTCCAGTGGAGGGCAACAAAAATGATTAGGGGGCTGGGGCACATGACTTATGAGGAGAGGCTAAAGGATTTGGGCTTATTTAGTCTATAGAAGAAAAGAGTGAGGGGGGATCTGATCACAGCCTTTAATTACCTGAAAGTAGGTTTCAAAGAGGCTGGAGATAGTCTGTTCTCAGTAGTGACAGATGACAGAACGAGGCGCAGTGGTTCCAGGATGCAGTGGGGAGAGGTCTAGGTTGGATCTTAGAAAAAACTATTTTACTAGGAGGATGGTGAAGCACTGGAATGGGTTACCTAGGGTGGTGGTAGAATCTCCATCCCCAGAGGTTAGTCCCAACTTGACAAAGCCCTGGCTGGGATGATTTAGTTGGGGGTAGGGGGTTGCCCTCGATGACCTCCTGAGGTCTCTTCAACCCTATAGTTCTATAAGTCTATGATTTTCCACAAAATCTGGTTATGCCCCTTATTTTGACCCAGATGAGTTACTGTTTTGCTTGAAGCACAGGTCTAGTTTAAAGATATCATTTTGCATCTTTTCATCTATTGATTTCAGGGACAAAATTACTATTTTTATAATACTTTTATCTCCCCTTGGTCCTTCAGTGCCAATATAGCTACAAGAATGTAACTCTGGTTATTTCTTCTCCTGATTTGTCAGCAGAACAGTTCACCAAGTTCCAGTTGCTCAGATAATTAGTTACACTGGTGCAAATTCAAGGACACTAATGCAGTTGCACAAGTATAATGAAAGGCCTAATTTGGCCTGCAGCGCCTTCATTAGGAAAGAAGCCAGCTTGTTTCTCAGATTGCAGGATGCGGAGTGAATGAGTTAGGAACCTAAATTCTATTAACCTGTAGTATGACCTAAGTCAGTTTTATAAATCAGACAAAAGGCTCACTTAGGGGCTTTTGAAAACTGAATGTGCAGTAGAAAAGAGAATTCCTTCTACTTATCTGTGAAGACATTTTTAAAAATATCCCTGATACCAAACAAAATACGACCAGATTAAAGTCTGGAAGCATTGACCAGAAATTCTTAACACAAAGCTTCTATATCTGCTGAATTCTGAATCTGTACCATTATTTTTTCAAAAGGCATCGTTAAGCCCGCTGTAATGATTTCGTATCTTACATTATGATACAAATTGGTAATAGGTACTAAATTTCAGGATTTGTGCCACAATCTATTTAAAAACAAGAGGTTCAAAAGATCTCTGTACTGTCTGCATCCATAGCAGACAGACTCCAATCACCATCAGTTTCTGATAGCATTATACATTTCACTGAGTGGAAGGGCAAGCAGTGCCATTAATATTTCATGACAAGGAAGAAGCTGCTTTCTTCTTATTTGTTTATACCATACAGAGCAAGCAGAAGCAGCAGCCAATAACAATTCCCAGCGAGGAAGTGAGACACATAATACTTCAAAAACTAGTTATGATGCAGGTCCTGGGACTGATATGGCTACAACTACACAGCATAAACTTCTTCTTTCTTTTTAGTATTTGATTTATTAATGTTAGTACAACATCAATATATAGCCCAATACTCTGCTACTCAATATAAATGATAAATAATTAATAAATGGTACAGAGACAGATTTCAGCAGTAACCACTTGCAAAGGGAATCCAACCCTTGATAGAAAGCTAGTCATTTATTATTCACTTAAAACACTTGATGGGAGGCAGAGGCAGATTAAGATTTATTGGAGCTCTCAGAACAAAACATTTGGGCCTGTCACGTTGAGGGCCCAGAGGAAAGACAACTGAAGGTGTATGGGGGGGTGCACTCATCAACTTTTTAATATGGGCATAGTGGCTTCAGGGGCTGCACTTTGCCACAAGGGAGATGATGAGGCTACCATACTGTGAAGCACAGCCCCTGCTAGCAGTACCACCAGCTTCTTCCTGGTGAGAGCATGAGGTAGACCTTACTTTCCACTCACTATAGGACTCTGATCTCTAGTCTCCCCGGAAGCCAGACCATGGAAAGAGCTGTCCAGGTGGGCTGGGACCTTCCACTTGCCCTAGACAGTGCATCTAAGAAGCAGGAACATGAGCTGGGGGTAAGTGGAAGGACGAGAGGGAGGAATGGGGCTCAGGCCGGGGAGACTGGTAGCACTCCTCAGGGTGGAAGCTCTCCCACAGGGCCCCCTGGATCCTGACAGCACCTCAATGGTCCTCCCGGATGACAGCCTGCAGACAGTGCAGCCAGGCTGCTGGCAACGTGTCCACGAGACATAGCAGAGTCTCCAGGGGCAGGTCTGGTTCCATGTTGCAGAGTGCCATGGTGTCCGGAGTGAGGGCAAGCAGAGCACTCCGAGACACAAATGCTTTGCTGTCCCTCACAGAGGTAGACCAGCAAGCAGAGAAACCTGAGAACTGTCTGTCTGGGATGGGGGGGTCAGGTCCCTTTAAGCATAGACCTCAGATAGCCTGAGGCAGCAGCCCGACACACTAAGTCCGACCCTGATTCCCTGCCAGCACTGGTTCCGGCCAGCCTTACCTTCGATTCAGGGTCTACTAAATGTGGACGTGCTATTTCAAATTAGAAAAATGCTATTTCAAATTAGTTTTTGTGTCTAGATGCGTTATTTCGAATTAGCTTATTTTGAATTAATTTAGGGCTTATCATGTAGCTGATACAGCCCATGACTCTTTGGGGCAGCAAGGAGACTGATCACAGCCCCTTGGCCAAGTCTAAAGGGTGCCCCATGTCTCAGTACCGTGTGGTCCAGTGTCTGCGTTCTTTACTAATGCCTGGGGCAGTTCTGCCTATTGGCCCAAGTCAGCTGAATAGACCTTGTGATCTGGACAGCATGACCAGAATCACTGTAACAATCCCTGTGGTCAGAGGAGGGCAGCCTAATGGTCAGAGTCACAATAGCACCCCTTTAGGGTAATGTGGCCCAATGGCTGAAGTCACTATAATTGTAAGGCTATGATGATTATACGAAGGTGGGCAGTGGCCAGAGTGGGGGTACCCAAGCCCTCCTTCTCTATTGGGTTTTGATCCAGGACCCTGTCAGTGGTGAGTTCGCCTACTACCAGCTTGGTGGTATGTGATTTTACCACAACAGGCTGAGCTTTCATCTGAGTCTACCACCATTTCCTCACTACATTTTCCTGGGTCACTTTCTACCTGAGTCTGGTCTGTGACATCTGTTATCTGGCAGTCTTTGCACTCATTGCCATGTCCCCAGTCTGCATATCAGGATCTGGTCTGTTTGGCCTGCCTATGATCCTTGGAGCACAGGGTGGTCAGCCCAGACTGAGCTCCTCTCAGGTCTTTCAAACCCTGGCTCCCGCTGGAGTGTACCCAACAGACCTGGGGAGCATGGCCTCTTCTGCTGACAGAGAAAAGTTAACCCCCTGGTGGATCTGTATGGAGTGGATACACCCCACCACAGTACCAAATTTACAACTACTTGCCACTGAGTATAGTATTCACAGTTATGAGCAGTCCATCAGATTTTAGTATTCACATTGATTTTAAATTTAAAACATTTTTCTTTTAAAAATATACTTGTTTTAAAATGAAATCTGAATATAATACATACAAAATATATTAAGGCCTACATTTAGTATAATTTCTAAATATTTTAAATAAAAAATATGGTGAATCAATTTTGAAACACTTGGAGGAGAGGAAAGTGATCAAAAATAGTCAACATGGATTCTCCAAGTATCAGAGGGGTAGCCGTGTTAGTCTGAATCTGCAAAAGCGACGAGGAGTCCTGTGGCACCTTATAGACTAACTGAAGTGTAGGAGCATAAGCTTTCATGGGCAAAGACCCACTTCGTCAGATGCATGCATCTGACGAAGTGGGTCTTTGCCCACGAAAGCTTATGCTCCTACACTTCAGTTAGTCTATAAGGTGCCACAGGACTCCTCGTCGCTTATGGATTCTCCAAGGAAAAGTGATGCTAGACCAACCTAATTTCCTTCTATGATGAGAACTTCCTCTGATGATATGAGGATAGTGGTGAATGTGGTATACTTACACTTTAACAAAGCTTTTGATATGGTCTCCAACAGTATTCTTGATGGCAAGTTAGAGAAATATGGCTTGGATGAATGGACTACAAGGTAGGCAGAAAGCTGGTTGTACTGTGATGCTCAACAGGTAGCAATAAATGGCTCAATGTCCAGTTGGCAGCAGGTATCAGGCAGAATGCCCCAGAGGTTGGTCCTGGAGCTAGTTTTGTCCAACATCTTCATTAATGATCTGAATGATGGGATGTACCCTTCACAAATTTGTGGATGACTTTACCTTGCTACCTTACAACACGTGCAAATGTTGCAGCAATAGAGAAGTAATGCACACAGAAGTTTGGGATTTTTTTAACTTGAAAATCATTGTCAACTTGTCTAGGTTAAAAATGTAATTTAAATATCATGCAGAATTCTGGGAGATTGTATATTGCAATCAGTGGTGTAAGTGGGCTGGTACAGTCCAGTACATTGTACCAGCAAGTTATTTTTAGCTGGTACAACATACCAAAAACAATTCCGAGGAGCCAGATCTGCTGCCCTCTTCCACAAAGTCGGCATGGAGTCAGAACAGGCAGGGAGCTTGCCTTAGCCTCACTGCACCACTGAATGGGAGCCAGCCAAGGTAAGCCTGCATCCCAACTCCCTGACCCAGCTTTGTCACACCCTGAACTCCTCATTTCTGGCCACACCCCAGAGTCCATACCCCTAGTTAGAGACCTCACCACTTTCTAGACCACTGCCCCAACAAGTGAAAGTGAGTGAGGGCGGGGGACAGCGAGCCACTGAGGGAGGAGGAATGAAGAGAGCAGGGGGTGAAGTTTCAGGGAAGATGTTCAGTTTGAGTAGAAAGTTGGAAACCTATCTACCAATGCTGCCTGAGAGTTACCTTTCTTAAGATGGTACAGTGAATATGTATGGATAGGCTGATAATATCCCCTTAATGCTTAATTTAACATAAACTGCAACCCAGTATAATAAATACAATGATTTTGATAGATTTCCATGTAGTTATTTTACTCCAGGAAGCCAGCAAAGCTTTTTTTTCTTTTGTTGCTATCCACAATGCCTGGTTAGAAACACTGTTCAGCAGCAATTTAAGTACACCCGATTACTTAATCAGTCTGATCTCTATAAGGTCAAAGCTAATCTATTTCAAAATCCAGCCTTCTGTTTTTGTTGTATATAGATCATGAAGTTTAAAATGAGATTTAAGCTCATCTAAGGGTGAGAATAACATCTGTATATGAAATCTTTCACTCATCTTTACAAATGCTACTGGGCTGAAATAGTGTCTTGTTAGATGGCTAGGTCCACAGGCCATTATCATATTTCCGTGTGGTGATCCTTTTTCACCCAGGCCCTGGACATCAATTATGCTAAATCTGATCCTAAATAGCACTACCAATATGAATGCCAGAATGTTTCCCCTACCATCTTTACATTTTTAAAAATCTATATATTGATAAAAGTATATCAGTAGAGATTATGCAGCTACAAATTTATCCAACTCTAAAAGTTTACCCCATTGGCAGAGAACAGACATTATTTTTTCTAAAAAATGCTGATGCAGCAGTGAAGGATAAAAAAAAAATCTTTTTTTCTTATAGCATTACTGAATATTTGGCTAGTAGAACTGCTCAGGGTGATAAGTCTAGAATGCCTCCCCCCGGAAGAGTTGGATCTTTCCTACTGAAGAGTTTATTTACCTTATTATCTAGAATTATCAGGCATATTTCAACCTCTCTGCTGATCCCCATGGAGGCAGTGCCTCAAGAAGAAGTGACAAGTAAAGAACATAAGAAGAGTCATACTGGGTCAGACCAAAGGTCCATCTAGCCCAGTATCCTGTCTTCCAACAGTGGCCAATGCCAGGTGCCCCAGAGTGAATGAACAGAACTCGTCATCATCAAATGAACCATTCCCTGTAGCCCATTCCCGGCTTAAAATGCTCTTAATTTGCTTTGGTGGCATATTGTTTATTCAGTGTGATAGCTACATTTTTAACCGTCAGTGAATTGGATGCCTGCCACAGGGGGCTGGAATGAGGAGAAACAGAAGCTGCAGAAGAGGAGTTGATGAAGAACAGCACCAACATTCTATTCATGGTGCTTTCTTTCTCTGCGTGCCCATTCAAAAGGAAACAAGAACACTCAACCATCGTTCAATGCTGTTTATAATGCAGACAAGAGAGAGGAAAGACTTTCAATATCGCTATCTACCTCAGATAGGTGTGGTGAAGATTCATTTGTCAACTATTTGGCCAACATTAGAAGATTTGAAGTGCTAAATAGATGGGGCCCAATCCTGAAATCCTTACTCAGTCCTGCTCTCACTGAAGAAACTTTGTGTTTTGATGGCATTGGAATGAACAATTATGTCATGATCTGGGCCACAAGTTTTATATTGTCAAGATTCTCCTTTAAAAATTGAAGCTGAAATGATGAATTTTGGCAACTACATCATTCTGAAGCTATAATGATGCGCAAGTTATCCATACTTGAATGTCATATTGTTATGGCAGTATGACATTGCCTCTCCTTGCCTCTAAGAGTGTTATCTAGATTGCTCCATTCTAATAAAACACAATAACACAAATTCCTTTTTAGTGGCTATAGTGTAGAGGTTTTTTTCTAAAGCGCTTCAATGTTTTACATTACATCTTCAGGTCTAGACTAGTATTTCAGCATGTTAAGGAAGGCAGACATACATTTTCACTCTAGTTTCCATTTAATTACAGAAAATCATTCATCCTGCACTGAAGTTTTCACCTACTTTAACAGATTGGGACTATGGTTTGTTTGATGACAACTGCTATTGAATAACAAACAGCATTTGAATGCCATGGTGCTCAACTGTACTCATTTTGTAATGAACAATTTACAGGCTGTATAGATAATGTATTCCGCTTTTTCCCTGACAGCATTTTAAGATATTACATTTTTTTGGTCCTAAATTACTCAGCAAAATGAGAATTGATTAGTTCTTGACCAAATATAATAGCTGAAAATGGGAATGCAACTTGATAAGATAATTTTGTTGCTACATTTTTGCATTATGCAAGCCATGCCAAAAGTTCTCACTGGAATTTTCACAAATATTGTGATTTCTATTTACTTTTTAGCTTCAAAATGTGTATGAATCTAGCTTTACTAAGGAAAAAACCCCACAGAATTACTTCCTTTTGTCTTTCTGAACTTTAGATCTAAACATAGGTTTGCTTTCTTGGGAGCTCTGCTGGAACTAAAATCTTACATGGCTTTTTGGGTCTTGTTCTCTAAGGAAAGCTATTGTAAATTGGGCCAACCTATTGGCTGCATCTAGATTGGCAAGTTTTTCCACAAAAGCACCTGTTTTTGCGGAAAAACTTGCCAGCTGTCTACACTGGCCGTTTGAATTTGCAAAAAGTACTGACGTTCTACTGTCCGAAATCAGTGCTTCTTGCGCAAATGCTTTGACGTTCCCGTTCGGGCAAAAGCCCTTTTCCGGAAATGTTTTTGCACAAAAGGGTTAGTGTAGACAGCTCAGGACTGTTTTGCACAGACAAGCCCCAATCGCAAAAATGGCAATCGGAGCTTTCTTGCGCAAAACCACATCTAGATTGGCACGGACGCTTTTCCGCAAAAAGTGCTTTTGTGCTAAAGCGTCCGTGCCAATCTAGACGCTCTTTTCTGCAAATGCTTTTAACGGAAAAACTTTTCCATTCAAAGCATTTGCAGAAAATCGTGCCAGTCTAGACGTAGCCGTTGTGTTCAAGGAAAAGGCCAAAACAACACCCAACTTTGTTTTCAGGAGCTGTGGAATAGCTCAGAGAGTGGAGTTTGTTTAAAAAAATCATTTCCCAATAACAACTACTTCCATTTCTTGGTGGTTTTTTACCTTTAGATCTGTGCAAATCAAGTCAGCCGGGAAAATTATAAACTGCCACTCCAACTTGGCTAACATGGTTAGTGTGTTCTCTTGCACCGGAATGCCATGCTTGCAGCCAAGGTGGGTAGCATCAAACACTATCTTGGAAACATGGGTGATGGGTGAAGGTAGCGCTGGGAGAGACAAGTCCCCAAACCTGCCCTTAGCCCCCCCCCCCACACACAGCAACATAGGGATGTGGGGGTGCACCCCCAGCCTTCCCAGCCTTGGAGTATGGGAGGAAGGAGGGCCAGGTCTCTCCTGCACCACAGCAACAGTGTGTCTGTCTCCTCCCCTCCAGGAGCCTTTATTTATACTGCCCTCAGCTGGGCCCTAATTGGCTAATTCCTCCCATAGCTGCTGGATCCATAGCACAATTCCAGCCCTCTCCCAGGGCTGGGTTTTAACCCTTACAGGGTCAGTACAGGGCAGATGCCCCATCACAAGTTCACCTGGAAATTTTTGGCACAAGATGGTTTCACCTGGGTACCCACAATATAATGGAAGGCAAAGACAGGCCTTATCCCAGACTGCTTTTAAACAAGAAGATGTAGAAGGGCTAACTCAGATGAGGGACGGTGTTGTTTTCTCACTCCTGAGCCATCACTTACGTAAATCTTTGGGAAAGATATGAATGAAATAATTATTCATAATAATAATTGATATTATTTCTATTAATAGATAAGACCTGACTCCTCAGGAAAAGCTCTTGCAGCACCAGAACCAAAAGTAGGGGAAGAATGAGCTGTGCCCATTCATCATCTATACCTGATAATAGTAAAAAAGCTTCAGAGGGGTAGCCAAGAAAAACTTTAAAATAACACATAGTTTAGTAGCACTTTGAACTGTTATCTATATGTTTTGTTAGTCTTTAAGGTGCTACTAGACTATTCATTGTTTATTAAATTGTAGGGTTTTTTTTATAATAGTAATTCAATCATTTCCCTGCCTCATTAAAAAAAAAAAAAAAAAGATAGAGGGGAGAGGACTACATTTCTACCACATGCCTTCCTTTTATGGTGGCAAGACTAGACAATATGCAAATGTCATAAGGGGTACAGGCTGTGGAATATATGAAAACTGACTATCTGCTGTATAATACCAGGCAGAGGCGGATGAGAGTTTTGTGGGGCCCAGGGCACGGGGCCCGGGGCAGCACAATTTCGTGCATGCGCCACGGTCACAGGCAACAGGTAGCAGCACATGCGCAGGGCCTATTGAAGTGCGGGGCTTGGGGCAGCCACCCCGCTCGCCCTGCCCTATATCCGCCACTGATACCAGGAGTTGCCATGTTCCTGTTGGCTGTCACAGGTGCCCTGTGATCCCTCTGGACAGGGTTGCCTGATGCACACTGTGCTGCCCCGAGAAAACATATGTAACTTTGACTAGTATCATATGCACTAGTTTCCAATGGAGACTTGGCATGCAGAGCAGAATGGTTCCTATACGTCTCCTCCAGTTCATCTCAATCTGCTTCCCTTCTCCAAGTACATTATAACCCAGGGTGGGCAATAATTTTTGATGGAGGTTGGGTACAGAAAGGAACTTGCGGTGGGGAGTTGGGATACAGGAGAAGGTGTGGGGCAAGGGTGGGCAAAAACTTTTTGCTAGGGGCCACTTCAAAATGTTTTGAAGTGGCCCCGGGCCACACTGGAAGGGGTAGGGCCTCAAACAGAAGGGGTAGGGGCAGGGCCAGGATGCTTCTGGGCTTCCCCACCCACAGACCATAATTGGTCTGGGGATGGGAGAGCCCCTTTGCCCCCCTCCCCAGTTTCCCCATGGCACCCATGCCCCTGGCAGTGGGAGGAGACTTCCCGTGCTCCTCCACCCCCAGGCCAATCAGTGCTTGTGGGGGGGAGAGCATGTGAAGCCTCCTCCCACCCTGCCAGGAGTGCCCAGCACTTCTAAGTGCTACGCACTCCTCGTAGGGCAGTGGTAGGGTGGAGGAAACTTCATGAGCTCCCCCACCCCCAGGCCAATCAAGACTTGGGTGTGCGGGAGCGCGCAGTCTCCTCCTGCCCTGCCAGGAGTGTGCAGTGCTTCAAAGCACCGCGTGCTCCTGGCAGGGTGGAGGAAACTTCCTATGCTACCCTCGCCCCCAGGCCCTACTTGGCCTGGGGACGGGGGAGCGGCAAGACCTCCACGGATCATATCAACCCACTTGGCGGGCTGGATCCAGCCCACAGAGGCCCTTTTGCCCACCCCTGGTGTGGGGTCTGGGAGGAAATTTGGATGACGGAGTAGGGTTGTGATCTGAGACGGAGGATTGGGATGCAGGGTCTGAGAGAGGGGATGGGTGCAGGAGAGGAATCTGATTTGGGGAAGAGATGTAGGAGGGAGCATAGGATCTGAGAAGGGGCTGTAACCTTGGGCAGGGGTGCAGGACGGGGATTCAGTGAGTTTGGGTTGGGACCTGGGACAGGGAGATGCGGGGAGGAAAGGGGTGGAGTGCAGGGTGCAGGCTCTGGCTGGGAGGTGCTTACATAGGCAGCTCCTAGCCAGCAGTCCAGCAGGACACTCAGGCAGGCTTCCTGCCTGCTGCATCTCTGCAGGGTGCTCAAAGTGGCCAGCTGATGGGGCACATGTGCATCTCTGTATGGTGCTCCATGGTGGGGATGGGCTTTGCGAGCTGCCTATGTCTGCAACACAGCCCAGTCTGCTCTCCTTGACCAGAAGCTGTGAAGACTGTGCAGGGACTAGAGGCCTGCAGAGATGCATAGGCTAGCCCCCCGTAGCTATCATCACTGAGCAGTGTGTAGGGTGCGGCTGGCAGTGAACTTGCCCCAGAGTCCCGCTGGACCATGGAACATTGGTAGCAGTGTTCCCTGAAAGCTGTGCTCTTGTCCAGCTACTCAGGAGGCATTCCAATGGCACCCAGCTGACTAGCAGAGCACACACAGCTAGGTTTTGTTTCTACTGGTGGTGCACTTTTGAATATGACTTGGTTTGCATAAAATTATTCCACACAGGATGGAAAAAATCTGAATAGGGATGGAGAAGATTAGAGTGAACATTGATGGGTGGCCCAGAGGATCATAGTGGGCTGGAACTGAAGGTTTGGCCTGTGGGCTGTATTTTGCCCATCCCTGTTATAAAATATGTGGTATGGCTGTGAAAAGGGAAAGCCACCCACTTTCCCCCTCCTTCCAGGCCCACTGACTTTTTTGCTGCACCTTTGTACTTACCTCTTAGGCCCAATATAAATTATTATGGGAAAAGGTTTGTTGCAGCACAGAGAGAAATAGTGAGGTTGAACATTTCACTGTGTTTTAATAAAAGACAGTGTTGATCCCTGTTTGTAACTGAGACACTGGAAATAAAACATAAAGATGAATGTATTAATCAGCTGTTTAACAGAATTATTGTGTTTAAAAAAAACCTGATAAAATGGAATTGTGTGGAAACAAATCCAATAATTAGTGTTTCCATTAAGAAAACACTTTCAGTTTCTATAGCCAGATGGGGCTTTCTATTTCAAAAGCAGCATCCCAACCAACAAAAATCTCTGAAACAATAAAACACAAAGCTAGGATAAAGCTGCTAGTTCTAATTAGGCTGGTGGTATTTCAAACACAGACAAAAAACAGGCAACTCATGCAAATCCCATGACTACTTCATCCATTTGATCTCGTGGACTAAACTGTCCACAGATTGAATAACATTTACAATATATCTAATGGGTCTGTTTGGATGTTATACAAATCATTCATAAAGGGTGCAATTTACCAAAAAATATATTTGGCTTGCACATATTTCAAGCCCATGGAAGCCATTTTAACTGACAAGTATCAGAAGGGGTAGCTGTGTTAGTCTGTATCCACAAAAATAGTGTGGCCTTCTGTGGCATCTTAAAGACTAAAGGTGTGTCTACACAGCACCCTAAACTCGAAATAAGATATGCAATCTGCATGATGCACATTATTAGCACACTCTATAGTTGTTAATCCACTTCCATTATCTTTCCAGATACCAGTAGAACTGCCATCTATTCTGGTGTCCATCCACTATTCTAGCAAAAATATCTGATGATATGCAAACTGATTGCTGACAAAAAGTATATAATTATGTGAGTGTAAGTTAGCATACTACTTCTGCCCTGCAAATCACTTCACTAATAATCATCATGGAGCAATGTTTTATTTAAAATATGCACCATATTATATATATTAGAGGTTTACGTATCTTAAATAAGGGCCAAAATTCTCCCCTCTGTGGATTATTGCTGTGTAAGGGTGAGGAAACACTGGCTTTCCTTTTGATTCTTCCTTTAGCAAGAAGATGGAGCTTCCATCTCTCAAATGCAACAATGTCCAAAGATTGTCTGGGGATCTTACTAGGTTGTTGCAGTCCTTTAAATAGAAACAGTTGAAAGGGCTCGCAGCTCCAGCAGTGCTAGCATGTTGTCTGGGAGCCCGAGCCACTCAAGCCTTTTCAACTGCTTCTATTTAAAGGGTTTGTGCCTTCCCCATGACTCTCAGTCAATGAACTAGGGGGAGGGGCCTGGAACAGATGCGTGGGCCAGAGCAAAGCCTTAGGCAGGCTGGATCCAGACAGCTGAGTGCCTTTCGCCCATCCTTGGCATAAACAGTTGAGTACACAAAAAGGGATAGCCAAAATCAAATGAATAAATAATTTTTAAAAGCAAATAAAATTGCAGAAGAAACCTGATGATATACTTCACTAATTTTTGGCATTAAGACAAAACTAAGCTCAGTGTAACTCTTTAGCCTTTTTGTATTTTGTCAAATTCTTTATATTAACAATTTCTAATCCTTTGTCTCCTATACATTCTTCAGAGATAAAGAAAAATGTTTTCAAATTCACAAATAAAAAACATTAATTTATCCCATGCAATGGCTCATTTCAGCTGCAACTGAGTCAAAGGAATCACTAACATACTTCAATGGGAGTAAGATCAAGGTCTCAGTTGAATTGCAAGGAATTCAAATGAAAGGTTGTAAAGCTTCTTAAATCCATGTATAGTCAATTATCCTTTAAGGACCTTAAGAAAATTCTGAGTGTTGTTCTTTATGCCAAGAAATACTGAATACATTTTGAAATACTGAAATTGCCTTGGGTTCTGTATATTTTCCTCAATACATCTGCCAGTTCTTTTCCTCCATTGTGTTACTGGCAATATTGTCTCCTTAGACTGGTGCCCTTCACTCATACTGTGTCAAGATGTAATGATATCCGATCTCAAGCAAAACAGCATTGAGCAAAGTCAGTGCTTAAAAGGGAGATTTCTGAGGGCAGAAAGTGGAGGTGAAGATTCAGGAAGTGGCAATTTTTCCTCTGAGTCAGTACCAAGCTAACATCCAGACCTGGTATTAATAGGAATTGGGCTGCTACAATTGACATTTATAAATGACACAACACAGAGATCCTGATCATTAAAGATCACATGAGTAACTTTCATCTCTGGCAAAAGTCCAACTCAGGTTATTACATTCTGCCTTCATAAATTGCCCTTAATCTAATAAACTTGTTGTGGTGGGCTTTATAATAGTAGAAAATGACTAATGCATCTGAGCTTTTGGACAAGTTGGATCCACCTTCTAATGACAGCTTGTCATTTGATCAGTATTAGCTCCGGGTCTGACCTTGTAAATACTTCTCACTAAGCATAGAATTTACTAGTGTTAGTATTTCACAGTAGCAACTAGTATGCTTAGTGAGCAACAGAAATAGAAGGGTTCCAACCAAGACTTCTGAATGAAATAAAATGCAAAATAACCGAGCTATTGTTAAGAGTATTTCAATTTATCCATAAAAACAGCAACTACTCCTGAAGATATTTAAAAAGTTTGTTTAAATGCTCACTGAAATCAAACAGAAAAGGAACTCAAACACAGTTAAATCAAATCTACTAAATATCTGAGAGAGTTTGTCAGTCTGTGTGTCTGTCTGTCTGTCTGTTCAAGAACACCTCCTAAAGGGTAAGAGCTAGGACCACCAAGTTCAGTATACAGCTTCTTCTTATAACTTAAATCAAGGTATGGGATTAGTTGTTCCATGAAAATGGGGATGTGTCTGGAATGGGATTACTTCTCAAAACCATATAGAAAAGTGACAGAATCAGTAGGCAAGTGAAAGGGGCAGACTGGGGACTCCCCTCCCACCTCCCCCATGGAATTGCCACAGACCTGAGTCTTCCACCCCCCACATGCTCTTTAGCGTGGATTGAGGGTATGAAGTACCCCCCACCTTATTTGTATGGGAACATTGCTGGCTGTTCCCCTTCATCAGGAATCAAGGGGAAAGTGCAGTTTGCTGCATTCTTCACTGTGGCTGGAGATCACAGGAGGCAGATGAACTTGAACCTGCCCCAACTGAAGGACATGCTCCCCCCCTTCCCCCGAGCTGCATCCTTTGGAGCTGCAGCAGCCATGGAGAGGTGCTTCTCACTTGGCCCCAAGCTGTTGCAGTGAGAGAGGGCTGGAGGAGGCTTCTGTCCCTAGAGCAGCCTGAATACTGAACTCCTCATCCCCAGAACAATGATTTAAATGAAGCATGTACGTTTTCTTTTTATTTTCCAAACAACAAAAATTAAGGACCTGAACAACACTGGGTAAATCTTCTAGTTTATAAATGTGAATTAAAATTTGCAAAGCATTTTTTTCTGCAGCATTTGCTCAGTTGTAGCGACCACTGTACTTAAAATTAAAGTACATAGAACATGAGAAATACCATGACATTTACACTCACATAGTCACAATGGCATCCTTGTCAGAAGATTCTGCTCATTATGTGGCTTTAAAAGGGTTGAAGACTCAGGATATGGATCTACATTGCTTTGCATCACCTGTGGATCGGGCAAACAGTAGCAAGTTCCCTCATAAACAATGAAGGCCATTGTGAATACATCGGTTTGCAAACTTTATTGATACCCCATTCTCTTCAACACAGAGTTCAAAATATAGTCCAAATCTGCAAGCCACTTATGGTACACCCAACTGGACACAGCTGGCATGTGCCAGCTGACTTAGGCTGGGGCAAAATAGCCATTTAAGAGCCACTACCGTATACCGTAGCTATATAGGCTTGGGAAGGAACCTCAGCTCTCAGACCCTTCCTCCTTAACCCAAGTGAGATGACACAAGTTTTTTTGCTGTAGACATACCCTTCATGGTCTTTCACTAGAGAATTGAGAGTGAATTAAAACAGTCTAACTTGAAAGCATTGATAACATGTATTACAGTTCCTAGGTCCTCATCTGAAAGGAATGTTTGAAGTTACAAGGTAAAGATAGTAGAAGGAATTTTTCACCACTTGCAGTTGAGAATACTAAAATGTATAGCAGCACCCACAAAACTTCACCCCACCTAGATGATCTGTGGTCTGATGTTCTCTTGCTCATGGGGTGATAGTGTGTAATGTTAAAAACTGTATTTTTCTTAATATGTACAACCCACAATTAAATGCAACTTGTTGATAAATACTTCTAGTTTTATCCTGCTGCTGCTGCCATGAAGGCAAAGTTGTCAAGTAGTAAGAGTACAGGACTGCCCTTAAGGAGCTCTGGATTCTAGTCTTCACCCTGACAATGACGTGGTATGTCACTTCATATCTTTTCATCCTGGTTTCCCCACCAATAGACTACAAGTAATTTGTAGAGCATGATGAGATTTACTCAGTGTTTATGAAACATCATAGGATCTCTAGATGGAAGAGTTTCATTCCATAGCTAGAAGTGTAAAATTTAAGTCTCTAGCATGTAGTCTATTGAAAACTGCTTTTAAGTAGCAATGATTTTAGATTAGATTATTAAAACTTAACTTTTTTTGTACACCATCCTAGAATATAATTACAAGTTAATATATATGACCTTTCTATCTCATATGCTTTTTTGCTTACATTTAACAGGTACCCAACTAATTTATTATTTTGAACAAGTAAATAATTTAAAATGCTTTAAAGATGTGATCACTATACTTCTTTCTGTTTAACTTCACAATGCTTACATTTGTCATCCTTTTTTAGTCCTTTCATTACGCTAAGCATAAGTTGTAACACTGGAAAAGTGTTTGCAATTTTAGATGTCACCCATTCCTCAATTACAATTAGCATTTAAAAGACTTAACAACAATTTTTATTCAAATATGCCGCTTTTGTAGTCATGGTAACCTCCCTCATCAGCATCTTCCAGCTTCAGAATTTGCTGCCACAGTACTTCTAGACGCTGCTATTCAGGTTTTTTTACTTCGTTCCCTCCTCCCTTCTCTTCATGCACAAAAGACACGCTTTTCCTTGCAAAGTCTAAACTGTGTAACAACAAAAGAGGAGGGCAAAATAAAAATATAAAAAAAAATTCTAATAAGCATCACCACTTGACTCTTTCTAGAAATAAATCATCCTCCTTCATTGGTTTCTGTCTTTTGAATGACTTCAGCTGGTGTCTACACCTGGCACAGTAAACTAAATTTAGCAAATCCTTTCTCTTTTTTTCTTATCTATATTTACACATGTGGGAGGGTGCGGTCACAGAAGTCCCCTTGGATTTGTTCCCCAGTGTTCTGACCATGCCACTGACCCCCGTCGTCTTGCTGTCTGGGGCTCCCCATCACCCTGTCCTGCTATGGTAGATAATCTGGTCACTCCCTGACAAGGTATAGCATTGTGGTTACCACTCCCCCAGTAGAACAATGCAGACACTGAACCACGTCAGCCCTGGGTGGGATGCAGTATGCAGTATCTAGGGCTCAGTATAAAGGAAACCAACCAGCAAATGGACCAAACCTCCCCTCTCCCCTCCTCCCTCCCCCCCCCCCCCCCCCCCCAATACAGTAAAACTTGCATTATCTGGCACTTAACTATCCGGAAAACTTTAGAAACCGGCACATTTTTCCCTCAGGGGTCGCGGCACTTTGGTCCGGCTGACTGGGGGCTTGGTGTGGCACTTTGATCCGGCCAGCCGGGGGCTGGGCATAGCCACATGGCATGCCACTATGATCCAGCTGGCTGGGAGCTGGGCCAGGCAGCTGGCGGCCCCTGCGGTCTAGGGGTCGCAGCTCCAAAATTGGACCCTCAGATAACTGGAATTTTTAAATAACCATAACGCCCTAATCCCGAGTGTACCAGATAACACAGGTTTTACTGTAAATCCATCTCTCTTTGTGTAGAAGTTTTACACAGTGAAAGCTCATCAGGTAAGTTCCCTTTGTCAATGAAAGATATATGCACAGTGATTGCTCCCCCTAAACAACAATTATTTTTACTGGCCCTAATAGTAAACAAAAGTATTTTTTATTAAGTACAAACAGTAAGATATAAGTGGTTGCAAGTAAAAATAGATCAAAGTAAGTTACTAAATTAAAATGAAAAGAAAATGCATAGATAGTTCTAATTCACTAAGAAACTTATTACATGCAGATTCTTACCCTGTTCTTATTTCTGGCAAAATCTTCAAGTCAGAGACAAACTCTTTTGCTCTGACTTGGGCTTCCAGCCCCCCTTCAAGTTTTTTGTACCCTATTAGGGTGTGCCAAGCAGCTTCTCCAGGCCAGCCAAAACCAAGGGCTGATAACTTCCTTGCTTAAATAGACTCTCGCTTGGGGCTGAAATACTTTGTTTTACATCCTTCTTTCGTGGAAAAATACCAGGTTCAAAATGGATTTCAGAACCAGGTGTATGGTCACATGTCTCTCCAGATCAATCACCTTCTGGACTTACAGGACAAACAAGTTGTTTACAAGTTGTTGAGTTGATCACCTAGTTATTAGGCTTCTGGGGCACCAGTAGTGACTCTCATTAACATACTTAAAACTATAAACAGACTGACACTTCACATTTAAAACTTTCCATACAAGAATGATACATGCACCAAAATAGGATGTTTACATCCAGCAGATTGTAGCATTAAAATTGATAAGGTTACATGAGGTGTTTTGTCTAAAGCATCTCCGAGTTATGCACATTTATATTCACAAACCAATTTTCTTAAAGCATGATGGGAGGGGAACTTTCACAGCACATGCTGGTGATGCAGATATGTGATATAATATCATCATGATTTAGCAAACTGAAGGTCAGACTACTTGTGAGTTATTTCTTGTCTTCTCACTTAAGAACAAAAATGTCCTGTCAGACTCAAATCAGAGTGTATTTTATTTTCAATCTCTTTTAAAATATTTTCTCAATGTATGTTCTGACATATCATACTAGAACTAAAAATGTAGAATTTATTTTAATTATATTTTTCTTCAGAGTATTATTCTAATTATGTTGCCCAATTTTGTTGTAGGTATGTCAGAGCATGATAATTTGATTCAGTGTATTTAGGCTGTTAGCTGACATATTTGTCTTCTGAGTCATATAGTTACTGGTTTAGCTTTTTTTTCTGGTTTGTAATTTGTGAGGTTAGTAAGAAGCAGAATTTTTACAAATCTAGAAATATAGTACATGTATATTACTTTTGTTCACACTGTGCTAGGACTTTTCTTTTCCATAACGTATTGGATAATGTGGGTATAAGATTTTTTCAGGTATGTCTTTCTGGTCAATTTATGGGACCTGCATGATTCCACCTTGTCTTTCAGGACAAGGGCCGCAATCCCATTTTGGCCCAATGTCCCAAATCCTCCCCCCAGGTTTCCCTAGTCACTCCCCGACCCTTTTTTCTTGACAAATTTTCCCTGGAGTTTTTTTTTTTTTTGGCTTGACACATTTTTGTCCTGTATTTTTTTTTTTTAAGCATCGGGCAACCCTACAGGCAAGCTGGTTGGTTGCCCAGGGCCACCAATTGGTTAGGACTGGCCCTGTTCAGGACCTATGTACATTGGGTCATTACATGAGCATTCAGTCTTGTATCCAGTAGTTTTTGAAGTCCCAGTGTCCTTCATGGCTTCTTTTTCACTATGACAGCTTATACAAACCGTGGGCCTAAGTCAGGGTAGGGAACCTTTTTTGGGGTTCACAGAAAAATCATTTGGGGGCCACACACAAGTAAAAAAAATCTCACTGTGGCCCCTGACTGAAAAGGAAAAATACACTCTCCAAATTCCGGGGCGCAGCAGAACAGATTTTGTGTGCTCCAGTACCACGGGGGGCAGCAGCAGGGCTGGAGCACCACCAGAGGCTCCCCAATGCTAGGAGGAGATCCCGAACCTCAGGGGCCGGTCAGGCAAGCCAGGGGCTGCATCCAGCTCCCGGCCCTGAAGTTCCACACCCTTGGCCAAAGTACTCACATATCAGCTTCAGAGAATCCTCCATTCATTGGAGACAAGTGATAGTCTTCCTGTCTCAACTCCCTTCTTCAAAATCCTCCCCCTCTCTGCATTCAGCTCTCCCATCTTATCCCTCCATTTCTGACTCCCCACATCCTGCTTTTTGAATTTCTCCCTACTGTCTGTCTGGGTGGAGTTCCCATTCAGGCTAATTAAGCTAGCCCAAGAGTCCCACACAAACTAGAAGATTTAGTAGATCAGAAAATGTGAGTGGGATGAGTATTGGCATTTCCAAATGACCCCCTACATTCTGACTAGGGTTGCCTGGTGTTCGGTATTGACCCAGACAGTCCGGTATTTTCGCCTCCTGTCCAGTAAAAAAGTCAGAAAATACTAGACACCTAAAATGTCTGGTATTTTCTGTTTTTTTTTTCCCGGCCAGGAAGCAAAAATACCAGGTGCTTACCTAGTTCTGCAGGGGAGCTATCCGGCCCAGAGCAGGAAGAGAAGATGGTGAATGACTGCCAGCAACCTGTCAAAGCCAAAAAGCCTCAAAGGTTTTTTTTAATTTAAAAATTTTTTTTTTGCTCAACAACTTTGATCTCCCCTTTTTTTTTTTTCAACAGAATTTTTTCCCCGGTGGTGGTTTGTTTTTGGGGTTTTTTTTGGTGGAGAGGGGTTCGGTATTTTGGGTTAAACCATCTGGCAACCCTAATTCTAACTCTTCCACACTCACTCCAGAATAATATGAGGGGGCTGACTGGGGTCTTGATATTACTCAGTAAGAATTTTTTTTTTATTGTTTTGCTCAGTCCAGGTGACATTTTACCTTTACCATTCCCTGCATAGCGGTACAAGAATTATTTAAAAAGAGATTGTGTGTGTATAGATGACCGGCTAATTTTATTATTGTTTTAATTTGTATTAGGAACTATTCATAGCATAGAACTAAAGTGCTGTTAAATTTCATTTAGATGTAATTTATGTTTTAATTTTGAAAACACACAACAATTGCCTAATATGGAATAAAAAGGTGTCAGAATTTCTTGGGAAAACATGTATATTGAAAGTCAGCATTTCAAACTGTAAAGTTTGGCTCTGAATCTGAACTTGCTGTTTTTGAGGGATCTGGGATTTTGGTTCACACCCATCCGTGATTTGTGTCTGGGCAAATTTTGAAAATATATATTAGTCATTTCTGTTCATAGATAAATGGTTAACATTTGATAATTTTTCACAAGTGCAATTTTTTGTTCTAACACTCCACTGAAACCCTCCAACTTCCCCATCAAGAAAATAAATGGAATAAAATATGTTTACATTACCTCCCAATGTAGCAAAAATGGAGAAATATCAGTAAATACAAAAACATGACCATTATTTTGCATTCCTTCTTAATAATCTGTTCTCTCTCAGTTGAAAGGACAAAACTCATTCTGCATTCCTAAATTTTCTGAAGACAAGGATCAATTTTCTAACTTTAAAAAAGTGACTGATTTCATGTCAAATTCAGTAGATCTGCAGCTTTGACAGATTATAGACTATTCCAGTCCTTACTGGTATGAAAAAAAATATTATCAAGGAGATATGACTGCCAGTATTTTCAAAAATGGTTGCCTGAACTTGAATCCATAAGTCCTTATTTAGGCACTTAAGCAAGTCCTCCAATATTCAAAAGTGCCTAGCCATGTAGCTGCTGTCATTGGCCTTAATGGGGGCTATTTGGATGTTCAGAAAGTCAGATGTCTAATAAGAATTTAAACACTTGTCTGAAGAACATAAAAATTGTTTTATTGCAATGGGTATAGCTGCTTGGTTGTGGTCTTCTCACTTTCCATTTAGCATCTGTGTTTAATTTTTATTTCTGATTATTATTTGTATTTAATTTTATTTCATTATTTATTTATTTGTTTATTTGTTTATTTATATGACACACACAATGTGGTAGGCATTTTGAAAAGCTTCCTCCCCAAAGAGTTTATAAACAAAAGACCTGAATGAAGTTTAAAAATCACACATCAATTGTAACTAATCACAATTTTGTCAAAATATTCAAATATTACAAGGGAAATCCAATCACTTTACAAAGCTTTTTAATTTTTTTTAATTGAGCTCGGTTTGATAACCCCCATTATATACTTTTTCTATATTTTTCATCCTAGCATAGATAACTGCCTAGATCTTGATGTGTCTAATGAAAGTGCTTTGTGATCAGGCTTCTCCATTCCATCTGACTCCACACAACACAACACAATTCCATGTCTGTGAACATCTGTGAACAAAATGGCTTCCATTGCTGAAAAGTGATAGCACAGACCATTGGACTGTGGCATCCCTGAGTGAAACAGAAGGAGAAGATAGCTAAGTACAGTATGAAAAAGGTCCTATATCTAAATAACAATAATAATTGACCTAGAATGATCTTATGGACAGATCTTTAAAGGTACGTAGGTGTCTCGCTTCCATTAATTTAAATAGGAACTAAGCTGTTTTTAAAATACCTTTTTTAATCTGCCTCTTAATCACATTGTCATGTCAAATTCAGCTTGTTTTAGTAACAAACAAAATAAGTACCAGTAGCTATATATAAACAAAATACCAGTAGCTATATATAAAAAATAGGGAAATGTGCATAGCTTGTATCAGCTCCAAATCACCCTGGCAATCAACATTATACAGGCAGTCTCAACAGACAGGCCAATAGGCTGCAGACAAGATTTTCTTTCACCTTGTACCTCTCCAGTTAGAGCTGAGGTATGCTGATTGGGAGGCATGGCTCATGTTGTCACCATATGTGCTGGACCTGTTCTGTGGACAGAGATTTTCAGTCAAGGTGCCTGGGAATTTTTTCAGAGGCTGTCGGTCCATCCCTCCTCTCCACTCCCAACCCAACAATTCCTCAAAGCTGAAGTTATTTACAAAGCAATGGTTTCAAGAAATCTCGAGATTTTTTTAAAAAAATGTTAATTTTAAAACATTCTATTTTGACATTTTCAAATTGAAAAGTGAGAGAGTCAAAATGACTTTTTATTTTGAAATTTCAGTAAATTTAGACTAAAATGGTTAAAGGGGTATTGTCAAAAAAATGAAATGTTTCAAAATTATTGAGTAGAAATCTTTGCACTGACGCAAACTGAAATTTCATTCATGTTTTTGGGTCACGAACATTTTTGAGATTCTGACTTTTTCTCCCCGGTCAGGATGGGAAGGGATAATATCTTGGAAAATTTTTGCAGGTTGGGAAAAGACATCAGGGTCTATGGCCATGTGCAGTTCAGTTGCTCCCGGAATATTAGAGAGAGAAGGTAGTAAAACGATAGATTTTATTGCATCAACTTTTCCTGGTGAGAGACAAGATTTTGAACCCCACAGAACTCTTGGGTTTGGGGAAGTCTTCACGGCCCCTTCTTTCACCAGCCTTATCTTCACTGCATAAAGAGGAGGGGAAACAGGGGGGGGGGGGAGAGAAAGATAAGAGGAGGGGCTGATCGACAGGAAAATCTTATTCTGTATTGTAGAGCTGGGTGTCACACCCTGAGCTGCTAGGCCTGGGTGGATTGGTGTGACTTTGTATCACAACCTTCAGCTGGCACACACAGCTAGGGGCACATGTTCACCTGCTTGCAGATCAAGACGAACGTGGGAGGGGGAGCCTCCCGCTCCTTGACTTACTGTGTCCTCTGTGTGCGAGCGAGGGAGGCTGAGCGGCTAGGCAGGGGGAGGAGTGGCTGAGGCAGAGGAGAGCGGAGCAGGGTGGAGAAGGGGCCGGCGGTGGATGCTGTGCGGCTGGCACAGGTCGGTCTCACCCGGAGCTCAGTCTCTCGCTCGGCCGGGTGAGAGGCGGCGGCCGGCTGACAGCAGCGTCTAGCGCCAACTAGTCCCCGCTTTGCCCAGCACTTCCAGGAGGGGCACGAGGGCAGGGGGCCGGTCCCGGCTGGTAACAGCGGCGGCGCCGCGCGACTTCACTCATGCCAACCACTTTCTGCCCCAGCCCGGCTCGGGAGAGCGCTGCGCCCCGGTAAGTGCTGGGCCCCGCCCGCGGCTGCGGCGGCGGCAGTTGGGGAAGGAAGGGGCCGCGGGCCGAGGCGGGGGAGCTCCCGTTGGTGCTGGGGGGGGGGGGGGGGCGGGCATGGCGGGGGGAGGGGTGTAACCCCCCCCCACACACACACTAATAGATGGGTCTCCACTAGGAATGCCCGGGGAAGCGGTTTCTTTGTGGGAGACGCACACGCCTAATGGGGAATGGGGGGGGGCCCACTCCTGGGGGGGCTGCTACCCTTCTGTACTATGCAAACCCAACCAAACAAGGGGCGCACCCCCTCCCCATGGCCGGCCGCCCCCTCCCCCAGTGCTTTTTCTGCCCTAAGTGGGGCTCCCCCCTTATGGCACAAGATATTTCCCAATACACCGGCCTCCTCCCCCCCCCCCCCCCCATGTCACATGAGGCCTGAGGAGCCGGGGCCCAGCAGCGAAGCTGAAGTGTGAGGTGGTGGGGAAATCAGAAACTAGCTCCCCCGCCCCAGGGACCTCTCCCTTCCTATGAGGGAGTGCTGTTCGGAGACTGGGGGAGGGGGGATGTTTTGGGGAGAAAGGAAAAGTTCTGCAAAGTTGGAGCTGAGCTCGTGGCACCTATTTGTGTGCCCGAGGCACCTTTGCAATGATCCAGAGGAAGGGTGTATATTACAAAAGAAATCAGTTGAAAAGGATTCACCTCCATATTTGTAGACATGTTATGTGCAGATATGGGTTATCCTATGGGTGCAGATCTCTTGAGTGTGTGTATCTGTCCATCTCTTTCTCTAATTAGTATTTTGTAGAATTATCAAAGTTGACGAGGGTATATTTTGTCCCTCAGTTCACACAGCTAGAATTAAATTTCTGATTTCCCATTATAAAAATCTCAAAAGATACCTATTTTGATCATTGTGTAAATTGCAAGCACAGCCACTCATTATATGTTTATTTATCTTGACTGTTCAATATAATCTGCGGTAGACTGGTGGGGAAATAATCTAAAATAGAACATGAAATATCTCCCTTATGTACTGTAGACAAAAATTTATATCTCTGGCATCATCTGAAAATAGAAATTATTTTAATAAAATAAAGAAAAAATTGATTTGACTATGCAACTGCTATGTATACAAATGCGGATAATATTGGAAAGTCTATACTCACTGGTTTTAAAATATATTTTTAATTTATTTTTATTATTTCATATAATCTGCAATAATCAGAGCTGATAATACCTTAATATCCTGAATAAGTGGCATCCAATAAAATCTGTCTCTCTGCCTATTCAATATAAAGTAGAAATAGTAATTATTTTTATTGCTTACAGCATATAAGATCTAATGTCTGTATACATCATTTTCTGTATTAAGATATACTTTTGAAAAAAGCTTAATTCAATCTAAACAACCATTATTCACAGCAGTTTTGAGTTATACAAGGCACACTTAGTGGCCCAATACTGCAAACTCTTTCTTGTATTAAGTAGTCCTTACTCTTGCACATAGTTAATCCAATACACTTCAATAGCAGTATTTGTGTTAGTCAGACTGTTTGCTTAAGACTTTGCAGGTTTGGGCATTTAAGTTTTTAGGCTATATTTGTCATGTTATATGTGGTTATTATTTTTTGAAAAATAAAGAAAAAATAATGATAAATTATATTTTTGTCTTAGACAGCCAAAACATTTTAGAGCGGGGGGGAGGGAGAACCTGTTTTGGGTCAGGGTCTGCTGACCCACAGAAAAATCAGTTGGGAATCGCACACAATTGAGAAGCAAAAAACCGAAACAAACCCTCACTTACCTGGCCCTCTACTGAGAAGCAGAAAGACACTCCCCACATTCCTCTCACACACCAGAGCCTAGGGGGTCCCAGCTACTAGATTTTGTGTGCTCCAGCCCCTATGTGAGGCACCAGGAGGGCTGAAGCATCAGTGCAGTCTTTTCAATTCTGGTGGAGGAAGAGGGTGAGTCCTGAGCCTCAGGCTAGGTCCAAGCAAGCCAGAGGCCAGATCCTTCCCCTTATTCTAGGGTATTTTAGGGCCTGATCCAAAGCAAACTGAAGTCAATGGGAGCCTTTGCCTTGTATTTCTCTGAATAAATCTATAAATGGGTCATGAAGCCACAGATGTGTTTGATCTTTATTTTGATACTATTATCACCAGTATTATTCCTACCTAAATTCAGTGATTGTTTCAGGATTGTTTATTTAAATGTAATGTTTACATCAAAACTGCTTGAGCTGCAAATAGGACTGACTAGGGCCATATTTGCCCCCAGGTTTTGTGTGTGAGTATTATTACACACTCATACACAATGTAAGGGAATACTTTTAGTAGTATTCACTCAGACCATAGTTTATTCATTTTTACTCACACACAGCTTTTAACCTGCACTGGAATTATTTTTTATCTGCTGAGAAGTGACTTTCTGAATGCCATGAAAGAGTCTGATTGATTAATTTTTATCCACTGGATTTTCCTCCCATGCAGAATTTGTTTTTGTATTAAAACGTTTTGTTGCTGTGTCTGCTGGAAAGCTTAATTTTGATTGGATGCAACATGACACTACATTACAATTTTTGTTTTCAGTGTTATAACGGTGTTGGTCCCAGGCTATGAGAGACACAAAGTGAGTGAGGTAATATCTTTACTGGACCAACTTCTGTTGGTGGAAGAAACAATCTTTCAAGCTTCACAGAGCTTTTCTTCAGGTCTGGAAAAGGTAACCAGAGTGTTACAGCTAAATAAAAGGTGGGACAGCTTTGTGGGCTAACACATTTTGAAGGAGACTACTTAAAGGAAGTGGGCAATTAAAACCTCTACAGTCATAGGGAAAATGTAGAGCTTTAAGCTTTGTGTTGAATCATGTATAGTAAAATAGATTTTAACAAGTCAGGTTTCTAATCATGTGTTGTTATAATAATGTTGATAAAAGTTGTTTTTCTTTTTAAGCACGAATGACGAATATAATCCATCTGAAGCATAAAAGTACTTGATTCTGGAAAAGCACATAAAAGCACCTTTAACATTGAAATCAGGAAGAAGTATGAAAGACCAGTCTATCTGATTCTGAATTTCTGGGCCACAGCTTCTTGCAGAGAACAAAAAATGACTCTTTCTAAAAACATTGCTGCAAGTATCCTGGAAGAATGGTGTTTGGAGGAACCACTATTTGGGTGTAGGAGGCATCAGAATGTCAGGAAAAAATGGAGACTGATACGAATAATTGGTCTTTTCATGAGCATAATGGCCATTAGCACTTTCTCTCTTTCAATTAGTGCCTTTTTCAAGATGGAGCCACATAGCACAGAGATAACTAGTAGTCTAGATAGCCAAAAGCCAATGCATGGGCATCAAAGAACTCTGTTGGATTTCAAGGAACAGAATCAAAATGACACTCCAGAGTCACCTATTTCTATGAAATATGAAACTGAACAGAATAATGCAACAGAACACTCCAAGGGAGAGTATCCACAAGATCTTTTTTCTCTTGCAGAAAGAAGAAGGGGGGCAGTAATCCTGCATATATTGGGAATGATTTACATGTTCATAGCCTTAGCCATAGTCTGTGATGAGTTCTTTGTTCCTTCATTGACTGTCATCACTGAAAAGCTAGCCATATCTGATGACGTGGCTGGGGCAACATTCATGGCTGCTGGTGGTTCAGCTCCAGAACTCTTCACATCTTTGATAGGAGTCTTTATATCACACAGTAATGTTGGCATTGGAACAATAGTAGGATCTGCAGTATTCAATATCCTGTTTGTTATTGGAATGTGTGCTTTATTTTCTAGAGAGATCTTGAACCTTACCTGGTGGCCACTCTTTAGGGATGTGTCATTTTATATCGTAGGCTTGATCTTGCTAATAATCTTTTTTTTGGATAATTTAATCATGTGGTGGGAAAGCTTAACCCTGCTGACCGCTTATTTTTGTTATGTGACTTTCATGAAATTCAATGTTCAAGTAGAAGAATGTGTGAAAAAAATTTTTAATAGGAACAAAGTTGAGAAAGTAACAACTACAGATTCTGAACAAAAGGTAAGTTATTTTTAATATGTATATAAATCTGAAATGTTTCTGTGTCTTAAGAGTCCTTGATGTGGTAAAATATGTGACATGGAGGTTTCTAGGTTTTACCAAATATTTCTGGGATTATCATTACAGTCCATTATACCAATCAACTGAAAAATAAGGGATGAAGCTTATTTACTCTCAGTAGCTTTTCACTCTACCGTAGTCCAAGCTACTTGGGTAGCCATTCAAAAGTGAGCATTTGTCAACATTTACCATATCATAGTGTTTGAGATACTACATCTTTTTGCCTATATACTTAAACTAAACAATAGCTTTGGTATCTCTTGTCAAGTGCTGTCTTTTTAATGACTTCCAAAGTACTTTCTTCGCCAAGACCAAGTAAACAATTTTGGAACAACATACAAAAGTACATTTTCTGTACTTTCATCTGTAGATGGAACAGAGTGGATCATGTTAATTTTTCAGTTATTTGGCTTTACATGAGTTCACCACTTTTTAATCATTTTTATGTGAATGAATGTTCATTTTTCTTTTCAGCATCTCCATGGCATAGAACTGGGCCCTTAATTTAAACAAGATATATCGTTAGTGCACGTTACCTGTTAGCTGAACATATTATATGTGTACATCTTATGCTTGGGCCTTGTGAAGAAAGATGGGGAGGTTTGAAATGGTATTCAGCAGCTCTGGTTATCACCAACTCAGTGAAGATAACTATAAAGAGAGAATTTCTTAAAATAGAATTTAAAGTAGAAGTTATTTAAGCTAATTACAAAACAGAATTCATAAATACATACAGCATATAGGCAGTGTGGAATTTTATGTTGTGCAAATTTTTCATGCTTACCTTTAAGTGGGGTTTAGTTGAAAGTCTATTTGTATCATGAATATAAGATGTTGGCATGGGGGGATTATTTACACATAGTTGGTATAGTCACATTTTTCTTCATTTGTGAAAATTATGTTGTTCAAAAAAGCATAAAGAATTAGCCGCCATTTTGTGCATATCTGCAACAGCCAAAAAACGGTGGTATAGAATAGAAAGTGTGATTTTGATCTCTCTGTGGTTCTGTGTATGTGTGTATTGTGTGCATAAAGATCGATATACATATGGGCTACAATCCTGCTATTGATAGCATGCAGTCAGATTGATTCACTCCTACAGAATGCCAACTAAGTCACTGGGGCTTTGGATGGTACTGCAGTCCATCTAAGTCGGTGTTTCTCACAGTGCTCCATGAAACCACTTTGAGAAATCTGTTAATTGGCTGCGCCACTTTATTTATGTATCTGTGCCATGGCCATGGAGCCTTGCAGCTCTTATTGGCTCCATTTTCACCGTTTGCAGCCAATGGGAGCTGCGGCAAACAGTGGTCCAGCCCATGCTGCTTCCCACAGGCCCCCTTGGCTGCAAATGGTAAAATGGAACCAATAGGAGCTGCGAGGCTCCGTGGCTGTAGCACCTGGAAATAAACTAACCGGAGTGGCCAGTTAACAGGTGTCTGAAAGTGGTTTCGTGGACCGCTTTGAGAAACACTCATCTAAATGTTAGGGGTGTGTGTGTGCATGTACGTGTGCGTGGGTGGTTGTGTGTGTATATAAAAATTAGAGAGTTTATCTGTTTGTCTAAGTACTTCTAAACAGTAAAAGCTAGGAATACCACATTCCGTATACTACTTCCTATTACCATAATTTAATGCCACATAAGGTTTGGTTGTGCCAGGAAAACAGGATGTGCCCAAAATGGGATTGCTTCTTCAAAAAACCAAACAGAAAAGTAACAGAATCACCAGTATATATAGTCCTCAAAACTGATGTAACTCGGCAAATGTTGAAAGAAACTGAACCAAGATGAGCCAGAGAAATAGGATGAACCTGGAATAGGATTGCATCTCAATAAACCTTATAGAAAAGAGATGAAACAGAAAAAATTGGAATAGTGCTCTCTTTTAGCACCAGCAGGCAAGGCCGGTTATTATCTGCTAATATATATATACTGTTTATATATAAAGAAACTCTTTATAGCTTTTGTTTTCCATCCATTTTCCCTGAACAGAACTGTCAACATTTTCTCTCTCAATATCTGTTTGAAAATGATGAAGGAAAATAGCAAACAGTTAATTGCCTTAATAAATAAGAGGGCTTTTCAAAAGTTCCATAAATATGTCTGCCTCTTAAGAATGAATTCTCTGGTGAGGAATTGTAAAGAAGATCACATTTTATACCAAATGTGTTTTTATAGGAAGCTGCTGCAGTATATAGAGTAATCATAATTGATCAGTTCACATTGACGTTATCTATTAATATGCTTATACAAGACATATGATGTTATAATCTTTCATTCAACATGCACAACACTATTTGAAGTTTTTCTCTCACCCAAATAAAAATGGAATCTGTCAATTAATCTGGATTATCCAGGTTGATCTATTTTAGTCTGTAAAGTAACATAGCATATTGTATGTATATCATGAAAAGAATTCTAGTTGATTGGTATACTGGACTGTAATGGTGATCACAGAAGTGCTTGGTAAAACCTGGAAATCTCCATGTCAGCTATATTTACTGAACAGTAGAATAAAATATTTGAAAACCAAATGAAATGTTCTGAATGCACACTAATGTACTTTTGACAGACTTGACTAAATAGATAACAGCCATGCAGAGTTCACTCATTTACTATATTTGAATAATTAATTCATTTTCTTAAAGGTGATTCCATACCCATTCAGCTTGTGCATTCCTTCAGTGGTTCACGTACGTGTGTGTGTGTGTGTAGCTAATATAACACAGGTATTAAAGAATCATAAAGTTGTTAATTTGTTTCTAGAGAAATTAGCTTTGCACCACAACTGTGAAAATATTGGGAAAGTGGACTCCGATAAAATAGTCACATAGGTATTTTTGTATGAGTTGAGCTGTAAAAGATTTTGGAAATTTTATTAAGACTTTGAAATCTATTCTGTTAGTATTCATATGAAAAAAAATGATCAGAATTAACTCATTTGGTAACAGTGATAATATTATAGTAAGTGCTTCAATAAGAATCCTGTTGTAATTCTGCATTCATTGATTTACCATTATTCTAAGGTGTTAAATAATTGCTTCGTATTGATTACTAAATGGAAAAAAAAAAACCCTGGAAAATGCAGCAGTCTCTCGTATAGAAATGTTAAGGGGTTCTTGTTGTACAATACATTCCAAGGATAGAAAATACAAATACTTATGTAGCCTGTATACAGTATTGAGTGATTAATCTCAGTGGCACATGAATGCTTATTGGCCAACCAGTGGAGATTAAAAGAGCTGCACAGGTGGTATTCTTGGTTTTTGAAGGCAGAACTCCCTTACTCCCATAGATATATCCCTCACTGGCCATAGATCCCTTCCCCCATAGGGAAAGTGCCATGATATCCAAGGCAAAATAATAGCATACATTATAAAAAGCATATTTATATTCAAAAACAACAAATGTAGTTGTTTCTAATGTAAAATTGGCATTTCTTTGATGTTATTCTGTTGGATATTCAATAGACACAGTTCTTTGAAATCACTAGATAGTGAGTATGGGTGTTTTCAGGAGCTCTTGCTACAGAGGCAGTTTTATGCTTTTGGGTTGTGCAAGATGCAGTATATTAGTCTCTTATTCATCTGTGTTGCTTCTTCTAAACGGTTGGTACCAGCTGGGTAAGCTAGAAAGTGGTCATCCCAGAAAACTGTTGTCTGTAGTATTTATCTTTAAGACTTTGTTGTAATCTGAGAACAGGTCAACAGAGTTCTGAGAGGTCTAAATAAAGAATCATAAAGCGGGATAGCTGAAGGGTTAAGTGGCTTAGCAACAAATCTCAATCTCAAAGAGTAAAAAAATCGTGTTGATAGATGAAAAATATTTGAAAAGTTTAAAAGGCTTGTTGAAGTAGATGGAAAAACTTAGATTATAGGTATGTATCAGTAAAAGTCTGCAAGAAATTTACTATAAAAGAATGATCTTCTGAGCCTTCTGGTTTATTTTTAGTTTTAAATCATTTTGTTTGTTCATTTAGCTACTTTCAAAGGATGGTGTAGATCATCCTATCTATATTTAAATATACAGTAAATCAATAATAATATTTCCTATCAAAGTAAAAATAGCTCTTAATTATGTGTGAAACCATCTGTCTGCCTACATGTTAGTATTTCTCAAGGATATTTCTAATGCTTGTGTTACCCTATTCTGTCTTCAGAGCTTCTTGAATTTCACATTGGTCCCAGTAGATTGTGAGCACTAAAGTGCAAACAGAAAGCCATTTTTGAACTGTAGTCTTCTCGTGTTTTGAGAATTATCTGTGTAAATGACTGTGCTTCTAGAAAGGAACATCTGATTATTGAACATTTTAAATTTAATATGGGTTCACTATAATCCCTTCTTGTTTTCCTATCCCTGTTCTTTAAATTTAAATATCCTGACCCTTCTCTCTTTAAAAGAGGTACAGATTAAGAAAATCTGGTAGAAATTGATATGGGTCAAGGCATGCTAACAACAATTTAGGCACTTGTTTTTGAAGTTGTCTAATTTTCTAGTTTTAGTAGCTCTCTAGCTCTCGCAGCCATGTTAGCTCTGAGTTTATTTCTGAATTTGAAAATTCTCAGTTTTGTTTTGGTGCTGTATATCTTTCATTTCCATATGATGCTGGGTTTAGTAAGTGCTCTGGATGAATGCCTTTCCTATTCTTGGTTTCAATTCCCTCTTGAGGTCTTCGTTGACACACATTTTTTATATTCTGGCAATGATTCAGTGTTTCCACTGATCCTAAGGGTCTCTTTTCCCCAAATTTAATTGAACAGCTATGCCAGTTTCATTTGAGTGATCATATTGGTGGGTGCTTTTAGCATTTTTGCTGTGATTTGCTCAACTTTTGCTGTGTCGTTCTTTGTCACCTTCTTGACTACAGCCCATTTGTGACATTGGTATTGGATCATCCAAGTTGATCAGGTTTATATGTTTCAAAATCTTGTATTGGAGTGGAGCTGGGTCTGTGGAGGACTTCTCTGAAATGCTTTGCCTTTCTGTTCTACTTCATTGCAAGCATTTTTCCCTCTCTGTTCTTATTGGTCCATTTCCTGTTTTGAAATGTCCACACTTGGTAAATAGTCCTATGGTTTCCTACCACTTTGCTTTTTCCAGTATTTTATTGGTCTTAGAATTTGGAAGTTTTCCTTTCAGTCCCTTCTCTCTTTGATGAGACACAAGGTCTTTGACCATCTATTTTGAAATCCCACTGAGATATCCAAACTGCGACTTGCAAGCTGCAGCTTGAATCACATTGTCACTGAGCACTACCCATTATTCTTCAGATGCAGTCTGTAAGGGGTGGGCAATAATTTTTGATTGGGGGGGGGCACTCAAAGATTTTGGAAAGTGGTCAAGGGCCACACTCTTCCATTATATTAATGGAGGAAATGTGGGGTCTGGAATGGAGGTTGGGTGCAGAAGGGAGCTTGGGGCAAGAGATTGGGGTGCAGGAGGGAGACTTGAGTCTGGGAGGGAATTGGGATGAAGCAGGCAGTTGTAACCTAGGGCAGGGGACTGGAGTGCAGGACTTTGGGATGTGACCTAGGGTTGGAGGGGTTTGTGATCTGTGGCAGGAGATTGGGATGTCAGACATGGGAGGGGGTATAGGTGTAAGAGGGGGACAGAGGGTTTGAGTATGTTGAGTGGGGGGGGCAGAGAGTTGGGGCAGGAAAGGGCTGGGATGCCAGAAGCAGGCTGTGCCCAAGAGACTTACTTGTCAACTGCCAAACTAGCGTGTCTGCCTGCAGAGCTTAAAATGTTTCCCAGCCAGCCAACCTGCCTGGCCATGTGCTTCATGAATAACTGAACTCAGGAGAGGGGCATGATTCTTCTTAGCTGCCTGTTGTTCTAACAAGCAGCTTCCATTGGCCGGTTTCTGCCAGAAACCGGCCAATGGGAATGTGCTGGGGGTGGGGTAGCTCCTAAAACTTCCCCCTTTCCCTCCAGTTTTAAAACAGAAATGGAACCCTACAGCCACATTTCTGCAGGGCGCGTGGAGCTGCGGGGCAAGCTGAGGAGCCTGCCTGGGGCTCCCCGCTGCCTCTGCAGGCCAGATCCATTGGCTTGGTAAGCTGAATCTGGCCCATGGGATGTATTTTGCCCTGGCTTAGTCTATATCTTGCCATCTTCTGCTTCAGATCTGCTGCTTAATTCAAATTGCAATTTCTCGCAATACCCTTTTGTTTTGAGTTTTAAGTCCAGTTAAAACAGCATAAGTAAAACACATACATTTAGGTAATGGACCATTCTGAGAGAAGCTATATTTCAGGTTCCTTATACAAGATTTTGTAACAGGGATATTCATTGTTGTGGAAAGATAAAATCTTATCTGGTAAATATCCAAAAAGAACTTCGTTTAGCAACTAAAGACAATATGTGGGTGGCATAGGAATGTTGTGAAATGACATCTATTTCAGATAGAATAACACTGTTACCAAACAGACGTAAAGTTATGAACTAGCCAGTTTTAAATCAGCATCTGCATATTAAGAGAAATTATCTTTAACATAAATTATTTTTACGTGTGAGACATGAGTTGAAATGATCTTATTGCTGAATTTTTTGTTTTGAAAAGCCTTAATAGGTTACATTCAGTGTCACATATGCTACTATAAGAGGAGCAGTGATCTATACAGATTTAAGAGCAGGCAGATTACAATAAATTGCACTATAAGTGACATGCAATTAACAAGTGAAACTTTCAGATATTTTTAGACAATGCCCTACTTTCAGATAACTATAACAGAAAAAAATTACCCTACTTAATATTATCCAATATATGATTATTTACATTAAAATCTTACTTACCATGCACAGCCAGAGTAAATGTGACACCTACTAAAGCTTTATATTTGTAATAATTATTGTGGCCTGCTGAGCTCACTTTACTTAGGACTTACACCACTGAATCCAAATAGTTTGCAGACCTTTATAGCCAGGAACCTATTTTATCCTAGCTTGCTCCCCTTCCTTTAGTCCGACAATGGAAAGAGAGTTTGTGAAGCACTATGGGTATGTCTACACAGCAAAGTTATTTTAAAATAACTTTCCTAGTGTCTACACAAGCCAACTGCTATTTTCAAATTAAATAAGTGGAGCGCTTATTTGGAATTTGGTACGAGGAATAATAACAGCTATTTCGAAATATGTGCTGTGTAGACACATTTCAAAATAGGGGGCCTCCAGCCTTCCCAGGGTGCCCTGGTGACCACTCCAGCCTCAAGCAAGAACACTCCTCTCCTTCCCTCCCTCCCCAGAGCCCTTAAAGTGACAGACTCTGGCCACAGTGCCTGTGCCAGCTCCAAGCCTGCCAGCCCAGAGCCAGCAGTCAATGCCCCTGACCCAGTGGCCCCAACACATGAGCCAGCAAGCCACTGGCAGCCAGCCCTCCACCGCTCCCCAGGAGCAGTCTACCAGCTCCCAGGAGCCTGCCAGGGCCCAGAGAAGGTGGGTGCCTTCCTGGTCCAGAGTGGAGATCATGGACCTTATTCAGGTTTGGGGGAGATGCCTCCAATGTTCATGTTCTTCGCACTAGATGGAGGAACGCGGCTGTCTGTGGCAGGATAGCTGCCAGCCTGGCCACCAAAGGCCACATGCAAACCTAGGAGCAGGTTTGCATGACAATCAAATTGGTCTGGCGAGACCCCCAATCCTGAGCTTCCCCTCCCCCTTCTTCCCCTTGCTTCCCCCTTCCAGCTCCCTCCTCCCAGGTTTTCCCCTCCCCTCTCCCACCCTCTCTTCTCCCCTCTCCCACCTCCTTTCCCCAGTCTCACCAGAGTTTCATTCCCTCCCCCCCCCCCCAGTTTTGTTAAATAAAGAGAGTTTGTGTTCATGAAAATACGTGTATTTTATTTGACATCAGGAAGGGGGGTTAGGGATGGGTAAGTGGAAGGACGTGAGGGAGGAATGAGGCACAAGCCCCCAGTGGGGCACAACAGGGAGGTTCTTGGTGCTCCTCAGGGTATGTCTACACTACCCCGCTAGTTCGAACTAGCGGGGTAATGTATGCATACCGCACTTGCTAATGAAGCCCGGGATTTGAATTTCCCGGGCTTCATTAGCATAAGCGGGGAGCCGCCATTTTTAAATCCCCGCTGCTTCGAACCCCGTGTAGCGCGGCTACACGGGGCTCGAACTAGGTAGTTCGGACTAGGGTCCTATTCCGAACTACCGGTACTCCTCGTGAAACGAGGTGTACCGGTAGTTCGGAATAGGCACCCTAGTCCGAACTACCTAGTTCGAGCCCCGTGTAGCCGCGCTACACGGGGTTCGAAGCAGCGGGGATTTAAAAATGGCGGCTCCCCGCTTATGCTAATGAAGCCCGGGAAATTCAAATCCCGGGCTTCATTAGCAAGTGCGGTATGCATACATTACCCCGCTAGTTCGAACTAGCGGGGTAGTGTAGACATACCCTCAGTGTGGAAGCTCTCCCACAGGACCTCCTGGATACTGACAGCCCCCCGACAGACCTCCCGCTTGGCAGCCTGCAGAAAGTGTAGCCAGGCTTGCAGCAACGCATCCAAGAGAAGCACCAGAGTGCCCAGGGGCAGCTCTGGCTCCATGTTGCAGAGTGCTGTGGCGTCCTGAGTGAGGGCAACCAGAGCATGCAGAGGCAAGATGCTTTGCTGTCCCTCATTGAGGTAGACAAGCAAGCAGGGAAACCTGAGAACTGGCTCTCTGGGGGGGGGGGGGGGGGCGGGGGGGTCCCTTTAAGTACAGACCTCAGGCAGCAGCCCCACACAGTAAGTCCTGACCTGGTGCCCTGCTGGAACTGGTTCCGGCCAGCCTTAAATATGATTCAGAGTCCACTCAGTGTGGATGCACTATTTCAGAATAGCAAAATGCTATTTCAAAATGCATTTTGTGTGTAGACATGTTATTTTGAAATAAGCTATTTTGAAATAACTATTTTGAGATAATATATTTCGAAATAACACTGTAGTTTAGATATACCCTACTTGTGGTTCATAATAAGGAATTTGGAATTTCTCTCCTTAGCCTCTGAAGAGTTGGCTAGCCTGCCTCTCCCCCACCACGTACCCTGGTCCCAGTGCATTTGGGTTCTTGAAGGCCTGCTCAATGAGGAGACTGGATTTTCCTCGCAGCTTGCAATAGAGATGTTAATGTGTAGTCATTTACATAATTAATTGAGAAGCCTGGGCTCATCGGTTAATCCTAACGATGACATGCACCCACTTGCTACCTCTTTTGAGCCAGCTTCCCGTGCATACTGGCTCCTGTGGGGTCGCCTGCCCCTACTCTGCTGCCTCCCTTTTGTGGAGCTGCCTGTCCTCCCTCTCCACTACACTACTGCCTCTCTATCTGATAGAGAGGCAGCAGCGTGGGTGGTTAGGGGGGGCAGGCAAGAGCCAGCTCCCTGCAAGTACTGGCTCCCGCCTGCCCTCCCACCCCCCCGTAACTGTGTAACCACTGAAAAATATAAACATTTGCTAACAACCCTTGTTTTTAAATATTGCATCATTAAAATTAATGGGGCCAAATTCTGGTCTGATTAAGACTTAGTAGGCCCCCTGACAGTGGGGACAAGTGGGGCATCTGCCCCAGGATCTGGCAATTCAAAAGTGCCGAAGACTCCCAGCTGCCACCACCACTGCTGCATGATTGGTGGCACCCAAAGCCCTGGGCTCTTTAAATCATTGCTGGAGTGCCACGTAGCAAACTCAGGGAGGCTCTCAGGGCTGGCTGTGGAGAGGGGAGCAGTGTGGCATGCTCCGGGTGGCATTGAAGGCTGGCTGCCACAGCCCTGCCTCTTCTGCCTGAGGCCCCACCCCTTCCAGGAGCATGGAATCGGCTCCTCTCACCTTGCCTAGGGGCCCAGTGAGTCTGTCAGCCTGGTTGACACTTAGTTATTGTGCTTACATCTTATTTGCTTGTATTTGTTTTAAAAATTGGTGAAACATCTATGTAATCACTGTGGTAGCTCTGAGAGCAATATATGGTACGATTCAAGAAGCACTAAGACTTTGGAGTGATACTAAACTTCAGGATTCTCATTAATGTACGTGATTTTTTGCTAGTTGTTTCTAGGCAGCAGTTGGCAATATTATATCTCTCTATATATTTTTTAAAAAAATTCCTGTGGGACGACAGTGTGATGTCATCAAAATCAGCATGGGGATAAAAATGGAGAGGTACAGATAAACATATAAATCTAGAATCTGGGAGGGAGTTTGGGTGAAGGAGGTGGTTGTGACCTAGGACAGGTGACTGGAATGCAGGGGTTTGGGATGTGACCAGGGTAGGAGGGGATTGTGATCTGGATCCCTGCAGCCCCTCCTGTACCCCAGTCTCCTGCCCCAAATCACAGCCCCCTCCTATTCTAGGTCACAGCTGAAACCCCTCCACCCCCTCCTTCACTCTAGTCTCCTAGCCCAGGTCACAACCCCTTCTTGCCCTAGGTCACAACCTAAAGCCCTGCACCTTAGTCTCCTAATCCAGGTCACAGCTACCTCCTTCACCCAAATGCCACATCTTCTCCTGCACCCCTGTCCCTTACCCCAAGCTCCCTTTTGCACCCAACCTTCATTCCAGACTCTGCATCGCCTCTATTAATATAATAGAAGAGTGACATGATATTTGGGTTCTTGAATGCCTGCACAATGAGGAGACTAGATTTTCCTCACAGCTTGCAATTGGCCCTCAACCGCTTTCCAAAATCTTGGAGTAGCCTGCCATAAAAAATTATCCCACCCTGGAGTAGATGATCAAGATGGTCCCTATACGTCTATAATATCTGTTACTAACTCATAACCAATTGTTTTGCTGCCAATTAGAGCTGGACAGAGAAAGTTAATTCTGTTTGTGATGGTTTGGAACCTCTGTAGATGCCAACTGAGGTGCCTACGATACCACTGAGTCTGCCTTTTCAATCAGTCTGTGTCCCCTTTTATCTGGTCTTGCTGAGCCAGGCTCTCAGACCTCCTCCTGCAAGGCACACAGACAGTGCCCCAGTCAGTTGCTGATACAAACATTGGGGTTATGTTTACACTGCCCCCTCTCGTGCAAAAAATATGAAATGAGGCGAAGTGTGGAATATCATCACACCTCATTTGCATAATTAATTAGCAGCCATATTTGTGCAAGAGTCGTTGTTCCTGAAAAAGAGAGGAAGAACAGCTCTTGCGCAAGAGTGGGATTTTGCGCGAAAATGACTGCTAATTAATTATGCAAATGATGCATGGCGATGTTCCACGCTTTGCCTCATTTGCATTTTTTTGCACAATAGAGGGCATTGTAGACATAGCTTGGGGCTTTGTCTACACTGCCAAGTTTAAAATGTTGCCACAGCAGCGCTTTAACACGGCAACGTAGTCATGGCACCAGCACTCTGGGGAAACCACCTCCATGATAAGAGTTACAGTTCAGTAAAGTGGCAGTGTAGACAAGCCCTGAGATCAGCTCTTGGAGGACTCAGCTTAAGACAGTGTTTCTGAAAGTGGTCCCACTCTGAGGCTATGTCTAGACTGCAGGCTTCTTGCACAAGAAGCTTTTATCGGAAGAGATCTTCCGCAAAAATTTCTCATGCAACAACGCATCCACACTGCAAAAGCGCATCGAAAAAGTGATGGGCTTTTGTGAAAGGGAGTGTCCAGACTGCATGGATGCTCTCCCGAAAGTAAGCTCTGATTGCAGTTCACAGAATGGCCACCAGGGCACCTGTGCTTTTTCCTCTTTCCTCTTTTTGTGCAAAAACTCCTTCTTCCCCATCCCCCCACACCTTTTTGAGAAGAACTCTTTCGCAAAAAGGCTTCTTCCTTGTAAAAAGAGGAATACCAATTGTGCAAAACCCCCTCTGTTCTTTTGATTCTCTTGTGCAAAAACGCACTTGAGCTGTGGACGCTCTGCGAGTTTTTGCAGAAAAACAGTTGTTTTTCTGCAAAAACTGTAGTGTAGACATAGTCTGAGAAAGCTGTTACTGGTCCGCTCTGGTTTGTTTGTTTATTGGCTCTACAGCCATGAAGCCTTGTGGCTCCCATTGGCTGTGGTTTACCGTTTGCAGCAAAGGAGAGCTGCGGGAAGCTCTCAAGGCTCCATGGCTGTAGAGACGGTAAGTAAACTGGGAGTGGCTTAGTAGCAGCTTTCTCTGAGTGAGTCTAGGGACCACTTTGAGAAACACTACTTTAAGGAATATATTCCAACACCCAGCTGTTCACTCCTCTTGGGATACAAACCCAAATGTATATGAAGTTCATCTCCTTCCTCAATCTGAAGGAAAGTATGCACAGCCTCTCTCACACCCCCTTCCCCGTACATAAACTGGATATTTTATAAACCAGAAATAAATTTATTAACTATGAAAAGATGGATTTTAAGTGGTCAAAGAGATAGCAAGCAACACAAAGCAGATTGATAAGAAAATAATACAAAGCACACAATCTAAGCTAGTTTCACTAAAAAACTTGTTACAAATAATTTTTCACTGTAGTTATTGTTTCAGGTAATGTCCTTGACAGGTCAGGTAACTCTTAGCCCAAGTCCAGCAGTCCTCTTCCCCCCCACCCCGACTCCCCACACTTCAGTTACAATCCTTTTGTTTCCAGGGATTTTCAAATATCTCTCTGGGGTAGGAAAGCAGAGGTAAAGCAAGCTGATGACAATCATTGTTTTCCAGTAGAACAGTTCAGCAATCCAAGATGCAGGTTGGTATCAGGTGATCAGGTCATCTCACTCTGTCATCCATGAGTCAGTAAAGGTCCATAGGAAGGCAAAGCCTATTCACATTCCATTGTATTATCTGATGGGCCATCAGACCCATATGGCTTTTCCATTGTAGTCCCTGAAGTGTCAGCAGTGGGAATGACCCAAAACAGGAAATATGAACACAAATACAGACATCAGTATTCCTAACTTTAGATATAAATATGTCACGTTCATACAAATGGGATAATCATATTCAGTAAATCATAATCTTTCCAGTGATATTTTGCATAAAGTACATCTCATTTACATCATATTTATATCATACACAGATTTTCATACAGAATATGGAATATAATGTCACACTGTTGTGTAGATTGATTTTGATATTTCAGAACTTCTTTGTGTTAATTAGGAACAAAACCCAAAAATTTCAAAATTCTCTACAGAAGAGAATGGTCTCCATCCCTAGGTAGCACACATGGCAGGGCTGTCCTGGAAAGGTGTGTGCTGGAAGGCTTGGGTTCCCTGGCTCCAGGGCAGTTCACATGTCTGAAATGGATTAATAAAGCTGACAGCCACAGACCAACACAATCACCATCAGGTGGGTTGGTGAAGAGCAAGGCAGGAAAGTGTGCCGGTTTGTCATGAAATCTTTCCTGGGGTCATCAGAACTTAACTGGACTGGCTCTGTAAAATATTTGGATTTAGCCAAATCACAGATTCCAAAGAGCCATTTTTCCTGCCAACTCTACAGCCAATATAAAACAGTCTCTGTTTGAGCATGATTAAGGCTCTGTATTGGGCCAGCCCTTCACCAATTTAGGGATGTTTAATTAGCTAATTGAATAATCGATGCAATTTGCATCAACTATTCAAATAGTCGATAAGGACGCCTCCGCCTTTGAAGTGTACAAGAGCCCCTTGAACAGCAACAGCCCTTTGCTACACTTCAAAGGCGGAAGTGCTGCTGGGAGCATAAGGCTAGTGGGGGATTCAAGCAGTCCTCCACTAGCCCCGGGCTCCCTGCGGCGTTTCAAAGTGGCAGCACCACATGGAGCCCTGGGTCAGCTGGGGACTCTAAGCTGACCCCGGACTCCATGCTGCACTTCTGCTTTGAAATGCTGCAGGGAGCCTGGCATCAAGCTCTATGTAGTGAGTCAAAGTGGCAGCGCCATATAGAGCCCGGGTTCACTAGGGGAGTCCTCAGCTGATTCTGGGCTCCACGTGGTGCTGCCACTTGGAAATGCTGTATGCAGTCCGGGCCAGCTGGGGACTTCCCAGCTGGGGACTTCCCATCTGGCCCCAGGCTGCACACAGCATTTCAAAGTGCCAGCGTTGCGTGGAGCCCAGGGTCTGGCCCTGAGCTCCACACAGCACTGCCACTTAGAAGCGCCCCCTCCTCGTTCTTCCTCCCCTTGGTGCCTCTTTCTGATAGAGGCAGCGGGAGAAGGGGGGGAAAGGGACTAGTCGACTAGCATGTTGACTGTCCGATAAGTATTTGCTTATTGGAAAGTTGACTCGTTCACATCCCTACACCAATTGGCAAAATCCCTATTGATTTAAACTGGAGAAGTAACAGGTGCTTTGTCTTCCTACGTCGCTGTGGAGGTGTGTTTTTGTTTCTTTTAAAATTGTGTTTGGTACAACTGCAGTTGCGAGGTTCAGAGCTCACATTGCTTCCAAAGTAGCTTAGAAAAAAAAATCCACCAGTGTTCTGGAATCAGCTGTACCTGAAAATTTACTCTGGCAATTTTGCAGTCCCACTATATGCAGAACCAATTTTATCAATAATATTTCTTCGGTTAAGAAATTATTCGGTGATCTATATCCAATCTACTCTTTTTCATCCAGTTGCAAATATATTTATTGAAGTGGCTAGCTGTAAATATCTATGACCTTGACTGACTTTTTTAAGATGAAATGTGGAAACAGGGTTACAAGACATATGCTTTATGGTATTAACAGCTCTACACAGCACTAAAAAAACCAGAACAGTTTAAAATTGTTTTATGTTGTAGGAGAAGTAAATTCATCAGGAAATATTACTGCAAGCTTCACTGGCAATTTAATCACAAATTATGCTCAGGAATTAATCCTGCTTTATCACCTCTTAACTGCTTACTGTTGTGAGACTAGCTGAAAGTAAATGGTATTACCAGTGACATTAATTGCATAACTTCCCAGTGTCAACATTTCACCTTTTACACTGCTGTAGAACAGCTCTAGCTAATGTAAAACACCCTGTAAAGAAAAAGAGGGTTTGTTGACAAACCTTGGATTTGGATTTCAGGGCTGGTCTACTTATGTTGGCTTTTGTTTGAAGAAATGTCTGGGAGGAACTTTCTTAGGGGCTGATATTTTTATGATAATTTGTTTAATCAAATTACTATGTAAGTTAGGAGTGGGCAATAATTTTAATGTGGGGCCACTCCAAGATTTTGGCAAGTGGTCAAGGTCCACACTTCTGTGCAGGGGGTGTGCAGTCTGGGACGGAGGTTGGGTACAGAAGGGAATTTAAGAAGGGAACTGGAGTGTAGAAGGAGCTGAGGGGTCTGAGGTATATATTAAGTTGCAGCTACTGAGCTAACTGTATAGTTGATACAATTTAGATGATAGCAGTGCTCTGCAGAGCTGCAGCGGAGGGAGCTCCGGGAGCCACATGTGCTGTGGCTTTTCATTTTAAATGTATTAAGAGCTGCCGGGCTCTTACTACATTTTGGGATGCACAATCCAGTAGGGTGTATGGGTACAGAAGAGGATTTTGACCTGGAGTAGGGGCTCTAAGAGGGCGTGCAAAGTCTGGGAGGGAGTTGTGACCTGGGTGAAGGGTGTGCAGAGGGTTTGGATGTTGACCTGAGGCAGGGGAATGGGGTGCATGGCCCAGTAAGAGGTATAGCTGCAAGAGAGGATTCTTGCCTGTGGAAGGTGTGTAGGAGGGGGTGCAGGGTCTGGGAGGGAGTTGTGACCTGGGAAAAGGGGTACAGAGGGTTTGGGTAGAGGCCTGGGGCAGGTGGTAAGAGGGGAAAGAGGGGGTGGGGTGCCAGAGGCAAACTCTGGTTGCAGAAACCTGAGGCAGACTGTCTGCTTCAGGCTGCTAGCTGCTCCACCTGGCTCCACTCCATGCATGAGAAGGCGGGGGAAGAGGGGATGGGGAGGGAGGGAGGTTTCCAAACTGCCCCTACCTCAGCAAAAATTTTCAGATTCCATTGACTGGAAACTGAGAGATTGACCAATGAGAGAAAATGGTTGCATTAGAACAGGGGTTCCACAAGATCATTCAATAGCCTTAAAGTAAACCAGTTAGAAGTAGTCCAAACGTTCAGTTATTTTTGTTCTACAGTGACCACCAACCTATTACTTGATGAAAAGCTAAATGTTTGCAGTGGAATGGCTGCCAAAACCATTATCAAACTAATTACAACTCAAAGCTTACCATCAAGATCAAAATGCTTGTGTATTAAGCTTGTGTTCACAGCTTTCTCATGTTTGGTGGGGAAATGGACAATTTATGCTCATCAAGAGAGAAAAGGTTAAATCAGGACTACTTAACATTGTGGTCCATGGGCCGCATGCAGCCTGCAATCCGTTTGTTTGCAGCTCTCGGGGTAGTTTGGGTTTACATGGGGCTCAACAGGCAGCCCGCAGGTGCGATCCTTTGAACATGGCCTCCACTGGGAACTTGGTTCACAGCTGCAAGGCGTCTGCCAGGCAGGGTGAGCATTAAAAGACACAAGCTGACAGGCTGGTTGGAACAGACCTGGTATAGGGAAAAGATGCTGGGAGTGCTGGGACGTTGTGGGAAGTGCTTTGTATTCATGCCCGTCAGTGTGAAAGAACCTGTTTGCATATATTTGCATATATATTTGCATGTATATGTAACCACACTTAAATTTCGGCCTTCGGCATGTGCTGTGAGTATCATTGTGGCCCCCAGGTCTTCCAAAGTTGAGTAGCTCTGGGTTAAACAGTTTCCACCTATGTTGTTTATGCTGCGTAATCAACACTAAATGGCAAGATAAAGTCACCAATACACACGGGCTACGTCTACACTGACAGCTTTTTGCGCAAGAACTGTTTTGTGGAAGAGTTCTTGCGCAAAAAGTCTTCCACAAGAGCGCGTCTACACTGGCATGTGTTTTGCGCAAGAGATGTGCTTTTGCGCAAGAGCATCCATGGCACTGTGGACGCTCTCTTGTGCAAGAAAGCTCTGATGGCCATTTTAACCATAGGGACTTCTTGCGCAAGAAATTCATGTTGCCTGTCTACATTGCCCTTTTGTGGAAGAGCTCTTGTATAAGAGGGCTTATTCCTCGTGGGGAGAGGAATAACTCTTCCAGAAGAAGCTAAACTGTAAATTTACTTGCGCAAGAATGCGCGTGCACTGTAGACATCAGGCAAGTTTTTGCGCAAGAACAGCTGCTCTTGCGCAAGAAGCTGCCTGTGTAGACATAGCCAGGTTCTTCAAAAGGCAAAATTTCAAAGCCTGATAGCTCTGCTCAAGCAAAGATGACAGTGCTGGCTGGGCCATTGGAGTAGTTTGGTTAGGCCATCGGAGTAGTTTGGAAAATGGATGCATAACCAAGGACATGCTATAGAGGAAGCTATTGGGGAACAAGACTAACAGGACAGCTCAAGCGTCACACACATGCAAGTGAGATATGAAGGAATTTGGAATTGAGCCTGACCAATGGCAAATCTTGGCAAATAATCATAACAAGTAGCACCGTCATCTCCATCAGGGTATCAAAATACATGTCAGAAACCAGCTTCTACAGGTTGAAGAGAAAAAAGGAAAAAAGCCTCTAGGCACTAAGCAGCTCCCTTCCATGATACATGCATTTGGAATAACTGCTTTGCAATAAGTGCCAAAGACAATGAAATCTTGGACTGCACTATTCAGTCACAGGAGACATTGCAAACCAACTATGTCAGAGGCTGTAATCCCCACCATTTCTTGAAAATGAAAGACTGCTAACAAATGAGTAATTGTATACCCCGTTGATATAACCTTTATACAACACCACCAAATGAAATACAGACACGAAGCACCAAACCTGTGAGTGACCACCTAAAGGCATCATGGTAGTCACTATGTTGCACTGTGGGACAAAGTTGAATTAAGATATGTAACTTCAGCTACATTAATTGCGTAGCTGAAGTCTAAGTAGCTTAACTCGGCTTTTGGCGCTATCTACACTGCAGGAAGTCGAAGGAAGAACACTCTTCCTTCAGCTTCCCTTACTCCTTGTGAAAGCAGGCTTACCGGCATCAGCCATAGTGCCCCTCTCACTTCAAATTAGCTATCTTAACTAGACTGCTAATTCGAATCCTGGAATATTGACAGTGGCAGCTTTGATCTTCCTCTGTAGTATAGACATACCCTATGATTGCATCAGACACTCTAGGCAACAGCAAGGATACAGCTCAGATCCTCCTCCAAAAGTCATGGATCTTTACTAACTGCATTGGCATTAGAGAAAAGGGAAATAAGGACAGTGTAGCTTTCTTTCTGCAAAAAGCAGAGGGAGAGCTCCCCCTACAGCTGTTTAGTTTGCAAATACAGTGCTCTGGCACTGCTTCCCCTCCCTTCCCCCTCAGCTCTAATTTGCTGCTTGTGCTTAAGAATTTTTGAGAGCAGTTATAAGGTCTATATAGGGGCCTGTCCAGAATTTTTCTGAAGGGAGCCCAGAACTCTCCCTCCCCTGTCCTGCTAAACTGACTCTTTCTCTTCACACTCTCTCCCTGAACACAGTGCCATTCACACTGCCCTTGCATCCAGTCTCGCACACTCCCCCACTTCCTATCCAACCTGCACTCCCCAAATTGCCCTGCATTAATGTCCAGTTCTCCTTCCTGCATCCAGCCCTGCAGTCTGCCTGCCCAATCTCTGTTGCTGAGCTGTTACCCAGAGAAGTGGCCACACTAAAAAGCACCATCCTCACCAAGGGCCAAGCAGCTCTGGGAGCCCCAAATACCATCCTCCTTCTCCTGGGTCTCTGCTTCCCCAAGAAGAACCAAAAGACTGGTACCATTCTCCCATCCTCCTGGGGGCTCCTAGCAGAGTTCCCTCTAAGATTTTTCCATCCATGAGCGGACTGAGTTTTGTCTTGTGCACCAACATTGAGGTCATGTGTTGCTGGGGTAGTTGCAGACCCCATTGAGGTCATGTGTGCTTGTTCGGATGTGCGTCACTATGAAATCCAAGTTATAAAGGGAGAGCCCTTTTCCCCTCTGTTGCCATGTTTCCCATCCTCCTCTCTCCCCATCTGCTCTCCTGGTGCCTGCTGTTGCCCCCCCCCCCCCCCCCCCGCTCCCCCGCCTCCATCCCTCACCCTCCTCTGCTGTCCTGGCTCCTGCCCTTCTTACGCCTCTCAGCTCTCCTAGGGTTTGCCCCCCTCCCCATCCTCTCTGATCCTTGCACCTGCCCTTCCCTCCTGTGCCCACCCCTCTTCTAGTTCCCCTCCCTATCCCTTCACCTAACACCTCCTTCTACCCACCTGCCTTGTCTTTCTCCTCTGCCCTCTGGTGCCCATCCCTCCTCTTCCCTCCCCTCCATTCTCCATGTCTGCCCTTCTGCTTTACCCCCAAAATCCCCCTGGCACCTGTACCTTCCCTCTACCCCCTGCACCCTCCTGGTGAATCCCCCTTCCATCACTGCCCCTGCCCTCCCAACACCTGCCCCTCTTGCCCTCTTCCTCTTTGGTGCCCACCCTCTTACCACCCTCTGCCCCAGTTCTCCTCATGCCTGTCTGCACCTTCACACATGACTAGCTCCAACCCCTCTTCTCCCTGCACCCACTCCTCCCCTCTCCTCTTCCTTCCTCTTGCCCCCATTGCCTCTCCCTTCTCTCACCCCCACTAACACCTTCCCATTCCCCCCAGACCTGCTCCTCCTACCCTTTTCCCTCATTGTCTTCTCTTGTCTACCTGGCATTTATCTCTCCTGCACCCTGCCCCTTGGTGCCTTCCCCCTTTCTTCTCCTACTCCTTCCTCACCATTCAGCACAAGTCCCTTCCTCTCCTCACCCCCACCTTCCTCTTATTTATCTCCCTGCCCCTTGTTTTATCTTCTGCCATCCTGACACCTGCACCTGCCAGGCGGGGCAGCATGGCAGGCAGCTGCCCTGTGTGCCAGGACTGGAGCCAAGGCTGCAGTGCTATTTTTAGTATCACAGTCCCGGCCCCAGCTGCTCCCAGGGACTGACTTTTTAAAATTGAAGGGGTACTTTTTTCATTTTTAAATGTTACTTTTTTCTGTTCCACAGATATAATAATATAATCTACATTTTCTTTTTTTTATTTGAAATTATTTAGTAAATACTGTGAGAGACAATTCTTTGTAGTTCATTTGCAGGCAGCTCATTGAGAATATTCAGTAAATTAAATATTAATTTTGAGCAGTTTTGATTGGACACATCTGTCATAAAATATATTTATTTCTAATAATTGGCTGGGAAAAATATAACTCTTAAATTTTAGTTAAGTTAGGTTCTCACAAACACAATTATTAATTCAAAGTTCATTTTCAGCAAGTATTTTTCCAAAAATTGTGGAAAATGTGCTGATTCTCCCGCCAGAAAAACCCTAGACAGTGAAAACCGTGTCTACGGTCCAGAAAAACCCTAGACAGTGAACAAAACATAATGTATACACAGCTAAAATGAACTGAGTAAAAATGTAGAACATAGATATTTCAATCATTTTGTAGTATTTCCCCAAATCTGCTTATTAGCAATCAGAATGAAAGTCCTGAAATCTCAAAGTTTTGAGTGGCTTTGTCTGGACTGGCAGGACAATAGGTTAGTAGCTCCTATAAAAATTCCCGGGGGGGCTGGGAAGGGAGACATCATCTGAGCTGGTTGACATGACATGGTTTAGGTAAGTCAAGGGCTTCTGTGCGTCTGTGGGAGAGTATATAAACTCTGTTCTTCATGCTGAGCCCTGCCCCAACCCCTTTTTTAGGGACGAGGAAGAAATTTTTCCCTCATGGCCATATTGGCTACAGCAGCTCAGGGATCCATTTAGCAGGTGACCTGTGTATAGTCACAGTTACTTGTTCCATAAGGAGTCCAGAATTGGCCCTGTATTTAGGGAAAAGACATTCGCTGAAGAATATTGCTCAACTAGTTTAGGGCTCTCATTGCCTGATACATTAAGCCCCTGATAAAGTATCCCAGACAGAAGAAATCCATTGTGTTTCATTATATCTTATAGTTATAAGATATAATGCAGTTGCACTTTTAAGAAGTATAGGTTTTGTTTGGCAAAAACCATGCAATCTTTTTGCTATACAGGCAGTCCCCGACTTACGTGGATCCGACTTACGTCGGATCCCTAGATACGAACGGGGTGAGGCAACTCCCGCACATGCGCAGCAGCATTCCCGGGGCTCGCTCACCTGGGTCCTAGAATCCACCTCCTCCTCCTCTTCGGCCGGCTCCAACTGGCCTCTGCCTGCAGCAGCTGGCCACAGGGACAGGGATCCTGCAGAGCTGCCGGGCAGAGGAAAAGTGCCTCCCCACGCCCGCTGCCCCCCCCCCCCCGCGGCCTCGCATCCTGCATGCCTCCCCCCTCCCCCCCTGCCAGCAACAGGCTGCCCCCTCCCCTGAGCAACAGGCTGCAGAACAGCAGACAAAAGCAGCCTCTCCGCCCCTCCTCCCCCTATATATGCTGGGCTCCCTGGGCAAACAAAGACTCCACCAAAACAAACAAAGTGCTGGCCTCATTGTGTTAGCAAAAAAAGGACCCTCTTCCTAGAACCCTGGGTGGTGTGTGGAAATAAAGCTATTAGCTCAAAGCATGGTGCAGAGCTGTTTGGTATTTGATGAGTTACTCCTTTAGTCCTGAGTTTGTCACAGGGACAGAAATAGATGTGAAATCTTCTGAACAGGGGAACAGACAGCAAAACAAACATTAGAGGGGAGTTAACCTTTCCCTATGCTATCCAAAACTAAAAAAAATGTTTGGCTAGAGTTTCCCCTACAATATGTACCAGTTCCGACTTACATACAAATTCAACTTAAGAACAAACCTACAGTCCCTATCTTGTACGTAACCCGGGGACTGCCTGTATTGAAGACTATGGTGGAAAAAATGTTAATGCATGCAAACAAAAATCAAGATAGACCTTTAGTCATAGAATAGCATATGACAGCAAACATGTATGCACAAAAACAAGCAAAAACCAAATTGCAAACTCATGCTTTAGTTTAGGATTTAAGAGTCTAGATGTGGTTATCTCTATCATTTAATCTTCTTAGAAACCAGTGGCTTTCAAGCCTGGTAGAACATTTTACAGTAAGCTGTAGGAAGCTTTATTTCTGCTTGCCTGATTAGATTAATGTCTGAAAGTAAATCAATGAGCAGCATATTGACTGCAAAATAATCGTGACACAAGGTAGCAGCCATGGCATTTCAAACAAGGTGGGAGATGTGGTAATGGTGCAGCATAGTGGGAACTAACAAAGAAATGCCTACAAGAACAGAAGATGCTCATTTGAGTGAGAGGCTGTTTTTCAAATGCTACTAATCTAGATGAACAGGGTAGTGCAGTAATATGTTTTATTGAACCAGCTTCTATTGGTCAGAGAGACAAGCTTTTGAGCTAGCTCATAGTGCTCAGTTATTGCCAAAGACGCCAGTATATATGGAGAAGGACTTGAAACATTTCTTAAATATAAATAATTTCCCCGTGCAAGAATATTTTGTCTTTAACAGGGTTTTCTGCAAATTATGTCTTTCAAAGTAATGCTTGATAGTCACACAAACCAGAGAGCACAATTCTGTTGTGTTAATGAGAAAGGTTTACATTACTGCGTTAACTGCAAAAAAGGCTTGATCTGCTCTTGTTGAAGCAAGTCATAATTTTGTCACTGATTTCAGTGGAAGTAGAATCAGTAGAAGCCCAAAGACTCTCCTTTCTTCCAGGTATCTTACAATTTCCAAGTGTCTGGACTGACTTTTTTCAGACTTACACAAACATACACCGCACAAGCACCAAGACACCTCTTCTGGACTGAGAACAAGCAAAAAGGGCTTTATTCTGAAGTACTGATAGGGTTGCCAGGTGTCCGGTTTTGAACCGGACAGTCCAGTAGTTGAGCTTTCTGTTCGGGAAACAAATTGAGAAAATATAAATGTCTGGTATTTTCTAAATAAGTTGTAATGTCGATTGTGATGTAATGTCAAGTGTGTCCAGTAATTTTGTTGAAACCATCTGGCAACCCTAAACTGTACTGAGAGCTTTCAGCTTCCATTGACACAAGTTGGAAAGAAGGGTCCTCAGAACCCCACACCATCAAAGCCCAGTTATTTCCATACAAAATAAAGTTTTTGGAGAAAAGTTACGAATCTCAAAAACAGAGTGACTACTATATTGCTGCGGGTAATACTGTAATAATCTAGTCTGTGAGTGACAGTCAGAATATCAAGACATAGACCTGCTATCTTTTATTCTACTTTCCTGTGCCTATTTTGACAAAAAGAATTATTTGAAAACACAAAATTGGAACAGACTAGTAAATATATTTTTGTTGGAGGAAATGTTTTCAGAAATAAAATATCACTAAGGGGACAGAATAGGACAGTAATGTTATAGTAACATAACATTTCCTATTTTGCCTTTTAAAATGACTTCTACTTGAGAAAGTGAATGGAAAAACCTTTTTAGTCATCAAATTAGATTCTGAATACTCAAAACAATTTCCACTGTTTCCTACTATTGTAAAAGATGCAGCATAATTGTTAAAATAATAGCAATGGAAATTATATTGTATATTAAGCATCAGTTGCTAAAGAAAAAATATTTCTAAATGTTGCTACAAAATAGTCTCAGGATTCGTTGTAGACAAAATATTTTAGAATGATAAAATGTACTGTAATAGGACCATTAAAATGTTTTTGGTAACATCATTTGTATCATCTGTATAGTACTAGAGTGGCTTCAAAGATCGACTTCTTAAATGAAATTTGATCTAGATTCTTACAAATATATAAGTGGTCACTGTAAATAATTTAGATTTTTTTTTAAATCAGCCTGTTTATCCAGAATATTGGAGAGAGCTGATTAACTTTTTCTTTATATTAATTTTTGACCTAATAACTAAGAGTCTAATTAGTACCTGTAGAACAGGGAAATACTGGTGTGCTGATACTGCCAAAGCTGCCAAAGCTATACTCTGTGAAAGCACTTTAGCTGGAACACCCTAGGTATATGAGATCTGCCTAATGGCAGATCTGAGGACCCACAACTTTAGCAACCCTTGATCAGAAATAGTGCTAGTGCTGTCAAGCTTTAAGCAATTTACAAGGCCCATCTCTTTACCAAGAAGTATTTGTAGTAAAGCAGGTACCGTTTAAATCAGGACTATTCAACACATAGCCCGTGGGCTGCATGCGCGCCGCGGCCCATTCACTTGCAGCCCGCAGTGTGGTTTGGGTTTATGCAAGGCTCAACACATGGCCTGTGGGTGGGATCCTTTGAATATGGCCTCCACTGGGAACATGCTCCACAACAGCGAGGCATCTCCCCAGTGGGGTGAGCTTTGAAAGATGCAAGCGACGGGCTGGTTGGAACAGATGGGTACAGAGTATCGGTGTTTCTAGCCCCAGGGAGGAGGTGCCGGGAATGCCGGGGTGTTGTGGGAAGTGCTTTGTATTCATGCCCGACAGTGTGTATTCATGCCCGACATGTTTATGCAACCACACTTTGGTTACGTCTACACTGCACAGTTATTTCAGAATAAGCTATTCAGGAATAGTTATTCCGAAATAGCTTATTTTGAAATAGTACGTCTACACTGCAGGGAAGCCTCAAAATTAGTCCAAGGCAGGCTTCACTAATGTAGATGTACTAACTCAATTTAGAGCCCCAGGAGGAATAACTTAGAATGGCCGTAGTGATGGGCTATTTCAAAATAGCAGAAGTGGAGCATCTACATACGCCTTATTTTGAAATAGCTGTTTTGGAATAGGTGTTATTCCTTCATAGAATAAGATTTATAGATTTCGGAATAAGCTGCCCGTTATTTCAAAATTATTTCAAAATAACAGAATTGCTGTGTAGACGCTCACATAGTTATTTCAGAATAACAACCATTATTCCGAAATAACTTAGCTTTGTAGACACACCCTTAAGTTGCAGCTCTCATCATGTGCAGTGAATATCATTGCGGCCTCCGGGGCTTCCAAAGTTGAGAAACCCTGGGTTAAATTACTCTGATATTTTTCTAATTATTGTCTGGTTGGAGATAGAAATGTTGCCACTGGCTCATTCTTTTATTTTATGTGTGATTCACCGAGGGATCACGCCAGTGCCATCTCAGTACAAATCTCCTTCATCAGTAACAGTCACTTTGAATATGTCTACACTCCCAAGTTTTGTCAACAAAATTTATGTTGACACTGAAAAGGTGACAAAACAAAAATCACCAGAGATTCTTCACACTTACTCCCTCTGTTGACAGATCATGTCCACGCTGGGCACCATCATCAAGAGTGTGAGCAATGCACTGCGGGTGTGTATCCTTCAGTGGCGTGTTGGGGGAAGGCATAGCTGATCCCTATACATCTTGGCTATGTCTAGATTGCATCCCTTTTTCGTAAAAGGAATGCAAATTAGACGTATCGCAATTGCTAATAAAGCGGGGATTTAAATCTCCCCTGCTTCATTAGCATAAAAATGGCTGCCGCTTTTTTTCGGCACGGAACTTTGCCGGAAAAAAGCGCCAGTCTAGATGCGGATCTTTCGGAAAATAAAGCCTTTTCCAAAAGATCCCTTATCCCTTATTTTAAGGGATTGTGGGATACTGGAAAGCCTCTTAAAATAAGGGATAAGGGATCTTTCAGAAAAGGCTTTATTTTCTGAAAGATCCGCGTCTATACTGGCGCTTTTTTCCGGCAAAGCTCCGTGCCGAAAGAAAGCGGCAGCCATTTTTATGCTAATGAAACGGGGGAGATTTAAATCCCCGCTTCATTAGCAATTGCGATATGTCTAATTTACATCCCTTTTACGAAAAAAGGATGTAGTCTAGATGTAGCCCTTGAGATTCCCCCTTAGTTCTCCCACAGGGTCTTCAGCTGCTGGGAGTGAAACGAGTAGCTCTGTGAGCTCTCTGTGCTGAGGACTGTCAAAGCATCAGCGTAGCCTGTCCCACTTCCCCTGCAGCAGCAGTCTGCCTACCACTGTGGTTGTAGTGCAGGGAATAACAGAAGCATTCCAAAGATTTGCTCTTTGTTCCCCGAATGGAGCAGCTCACTCAGCTGTCAGACACTTCCCAGAGCTTTGAAAGGGAAGGGGTGTATGGCTACAAGGCAGCAGAGATCAAAGATGAGCAGAGCCATCAGGGCAGGCATTGCGGGATACTGGAAAGCCAGTTCTGCCAACAAAACAAACAGCAGAGTCTACACTGGCTCTTTGTCAACAACAAAGGGAGGTGAAAAGAAAAAAATCTCTTGTAGGGATGGAAGTTTCTTGTTACTGAAACTAGGCATTTTTCCTGACTTTTATCCCATTTCAATGTGTATGCTCTCTCTGTTTTTTCAATAAAAGGCAAGTTTTGAAAACAAAACTTTACAGTGTTGAAAAAACCCTTGATTAGTCCAAATCCAACCGGCCTCATGTTGGCTACGTCTACACTGGCCCCAAATTCCGGAAAAGTCATGCAAAGCAGGTAAGTCAGAATAGGGAAATCCGCAGCGGATTTAAATATCCCCCGCGGATTTAAATAAACATGTCCGCCGCTTTTTTTCCGGCTTGGGGAAAAGCCGGAAAAAAGCGTCTAGACTGGCGCGATCCTCCGGAATAAAGCCCTTTCCCGGAGGATCTCTTATTCCTACTTTCAAGTCATTCAAGTAGGAATAAGAGATCCTCCGGAAAAGGGCTTTATTCCGGAGGATCGCGCCAGTCTAGACGCTTTTTTCCGGCTTTTCCCCAAGCCGGAAAAAAAGCGGCGGACATGTTTATTTAAATCCGCGGGGGATATTTAAATCCCCCGCGGATTTCCCTATTCTGACTTACCTGCTTTGCATGACTTTTCCGGAATTTGGGGCCAGTGTAGACGTAGCCGTTCAGTTTCTGGACAATGGGAATGCCAAGTCTGGGGCTTTTGTCTATACTGGCAATTGAGCAACAAAGCATTTGTCATTCACAGGTGCTGAACCCCTAACAAAAGTTTTGCCTCAGCAAGTGCTAGTTACATTAGAACATAAGAACAACCATAATGTGTCAGACCAAAGGTCCATCTAGCCCAGTATCCTGTCTTCTGACAGCAGCCAATGCCAGGTGCCCCAGAGGGAGTGAACAGATCAGTTAATCAGCAAGTGATCCCTCTCCTATCATCCGTTTCCAGCCTCTGACAAACAGAGGCTAAGGACACCATTTCCTACCCATCCTAATAGCCACTGATGGATCTAACTTCTATGAATTTATCTAGTTCTTTTTTGAACCCTGTTAAAGTCCTGGTCTTCACAAGCTTCTCTGGAAATGAGTTACACAGGTTGATTGTGCATTGCATGAAGAAAAAAACTTCCTGTGTTTTTTTTTAAAACCTGCTACCTGTTCATTTTATTTGGTGAACCCTATAGGGTTCTTATGTTATGGAACAAGTAAATAACTTTTCCTTATCCACACCAGTCATGATTTTATAGACCTCTATCATATACCCACTTAGTCTTCTCTTTTTTAAGATGAAAATTCCCAGTCTTTTTAATCTCTCTGGCTACATCCACATTGCACATTCTTGCGCAAGAAGATATGCAAACAAGGTGCGGCAACGAATATCGCTGTGCCTCATTTGCATACCTAATGAGCCGCCATTTTGCGCAGGGGGCTTTTGTGCAAGAAGGAGCAGTCTACACTTGCGCAACCCCCCCCTTGCGCAAGAGCTGTTCTGCCGCTTATTTTTGTTTGCTTTTTTGACTGCTGCTGCACACTCAGCAGATGTTTTCAGAGAACTATCCACAATGACTCCAAGATCTTTTCCTTGAGTAGTTGTGGCTAAATTAGTCTCCATCATTTTGTATGTATAGGTGGGATTATTTTTCCAATATGCATTACTTTACATTTATCAACATTAAAATTCATTTGCCATTTTGTTGCTCAATCATGTAGTGAGATCTTTTTGAAGCTCTTCACAGTCTGCTTTGGTCTTAACTATCGTGAGCAGTTTAGTATCATCTGCAAATGTTGATGCAAATGTCAACTTCACTGTTTACCCCTTTCTCCAGATCAGTTATAAATAGGTTGAATAGGATTGGTTTCAGTACAGACCCTTGGAGGACACCATTAGTTACCTTTCTCCATTCTGAAAATTTACCATTTATTCCTATCCTTTGTTTCCTGTCTTTTAACCAGTTATCAATCTATGAGAGGACCTTCCCTCTTATTCCATGACAACTTATTTTGCTTAAGAGCCTTTGGTGAGAGACCTTGTCAAAGGCTTTTTGGAAAACTAAGTACACTATTTCCATTGGATCCCCCTTCTCCTCATACTTGTTGACCCCCTCAAAGAACTCTAATAGGTTAGTCAGGCATTATTTCCCTTTACAGAAACCATGTTGACTTTCCCCCAACAAATTATGTTCCTCCATGTGTCTGACAATTTTATTCTTTACTATAGTTTCAACTAATTTGCCCAGTACTGATGTTAGTCTATAAGGGTGTGTCTAAACTACATGGCTCCATTGATGGAGCCATGTAGAGTAGGCTGATCGGCAGCAGGAAATGAAGCTGCGATTTAAATAATCGCGGCTTCATTTAAATTTAAATGGCTGCTGCGCTCTGCCGACCAGCTGATGATCAGCTGTTTGTTGGCAGATCGGGGCAGTCTGGACATGCTGCTGGCGACAAGGAAGCCTTTGTTGACCGGCGCAGGTAAACCTCGTATACAGTTCCTAAAATAACAACGGGAAGTACTTAATAGCAATATTCTGCTATTTTAAACCCAAAGGGAAAACTAGCATATAGTAATGCAGGCTTTGTGGTATTGGCAAGCCTAGTGCTCCGTAACTAACTCTTTTCAAATATTTTGTGGTATACAGAGGAAACATGGTCTGCTCTAGGGATGTTAAATATTGGTTAATTGAATAGTCGATTAACCTCATAAATTCTTATCAGTTATTCGACTATTCTATAATCCTTGGGGGCAAAGCCAGAGCCAGCGTGCTCCTGTCCCACTCCTGAGAAGTGCCCTGCCACTGTGCACTTCTGCTTCTGTATCAGAGGGAGCAGCATGGGGTGCTAGGTGGGAACTGGTCTGCGAGGGGAGCCAGTTTAAAATCCAGCTTCCTTCACGAACTGGCTGCCTGTCACCCTGTCCTGCTGCCTCTAATAAAGAGATAGCAAGGTGCAGTGGCAGCAGCCCTGTCCAGGAGTGGGGGCTTAGTTCCCAGACCAGGTGCAAGCCTGAGCTGAGCCAGTCTGCCTGCCCACCTGGCTCCTAATACACTTTAAATGCAGAGCCACAGCGGGGGGAGGTCTCAAAACTGGTGCGAGCCAGGACTGAGCCGGACTGCTGGCCAGCCTGCTGAAAAATTAACTGGCAGGGGAGGTAAATGCATATAGTCTATACCATTAACCTATAAGCTTTTGCTTATCAGTTAATTGGTTAACCGACTATACTATTACATCCCTAGTCTGCGATGAAGAAGCATATGTAGTGCTTAAATCCAAAGACTGGGGAATAAGAGGATTAAGGTCCATTTAGGGCTCATTCTGTCATGTTGTTTGAACTTGGGGGAGTCATTTCTCTTCCAAGAGCCTCCATTTCCCCATCGGTATATGTTGATGCCTACCTCCATGATGCTTGTAAAACATTTTCATATTTATGCAATGAAAGTGCAAAATAATTGTTGTCTATATAATGCAAGAATGTCACTCTGTGACTCTGAGCAAAAAATCTGTGTTGATTCAATGGGAAGTGATGGAAACAGCAACAAGCATGGCTGAGAGCTCTTCCAGCACACCATTACCCCACACAAATCAACACAACTGGCGTACACAATAACATCAAATATACCTTACCACAGCTCATACCCATCATTTGACCCCTATGCAAATAACATAAATGTCCCAACACAACTACCTTTATAATATAACCAGTGTGCATATATAACCCCAAACATCACTCTAAAGCATAAAATACGGAGTCAGCATGAAGCAATGGAAACAGCTGCAAATAAGCTTGAGAGCTCTTTTTGATTAGGATACCGCCATTTGTTGCCATCCCCTTTTTAAAGTTCTAATTCATTTTTGGCTTTTTTTTTATGCCCATAACTTCGTAAATGGACACCAGTGGTTCTCAACCAGGGGCACATGCATCTCTGGATTTACTAAGAGATCTTCCAGGGAGGCACATCAGCTGATCTAGATATATGCCTAGTTTTACAATGGGCTACATTAAAGCACTAGAGAAGTCAGGGCAAACTAAAATTTCATACAGACAATGACTTGTTATATTGTTCTATACACTGAAATGTAAGTACAATATTCACATTCCAATCAATTTATTTTATATTTATATGGCAAAATGAGAGAAAACATTTTTTCAGTAACAGTATGTTGTGACACTTCTGTATTTTTATGTCTAATTTTATTAGCAAGTAATTTTTAAGTGTAGTTAAACCTGGAATAGGCAAGACAAATCAGACTTCTCGTGGGGATACAGTAGTCTAGAAAGGTTGAGAACCACCAAATTACATCCTGACTATAGTATGAGCTGTAAGCTATTAGTTTTATTATAAAAGCTTTTGGAAACAGAAGGAGGGTATCAAAAAGGAATTCCCTTTTCCTGCACCAGTGCTAATTTTGGTCTCATACCTCATTCTTTATTGTAAGTTATTTCATAGCCATCATGGATTTTGTAGAATATATTAATTTGACCCAAAAACTTGAAATTCAAACACTGCCAAATTTTCAGTTGTCAGACCTGAGAGAGATGGGTGTGAGCAATCAATAATTTTCATTGAGACAGGGTTGAAAGTGTAGGGGCGGAGGAGATATGAGTTAAATATTGGTTGAAGACAGCTGATCTATGTCTTGGGCTTCCTTAGATATTTAGTTTGTATACCACTCCACTGAAAGCAGTGGGAGAGATGAGAAAAGAAAACAGATGGTCCTATGAACATGGAGAACTTGTTTTCCTAAGCTCTTATTTTTGCTTTTTTTGTTTTCTTCTTTTCTGCTGCTTTCAGTGAGTCTCCTTCACTGATTTGCCATATTGTAGACCAGGGCTACTTAATACATGGCCCATGGGCCACAGGTGGCCCACGGCCTGTTGGTTTGCAACCCACAGTGCAATTTGGGTTTACGCAGGGCTCAACACACGATCCAGGGATGGGATCCTTTGAACATGGCCTCCACTGGGAACACGCTCTGTAATGGCGAGTCAGTATAATGGTCTTCTGTTGATATGTGTTTTAGTAGTTCAGTTCCTTGACTGTCATTGCTCATTACAAGTGCTGTCATACGGGTGGAAATTGGGTAATTATTGCATGTTATTAATATCAGCAGAACTGACTTAAATGGGGCCTGCGTGTTTTGTAGTCTTGCCTTAATCTTGTATTCATGACCGTCAGTATGAAAGAAGCTATTTGCATATATATTTTCATGTACATGCAACCACACTTAAGTTGTGATCCTCGGCATGTGCTGTCAGTATCGTGGCCCCGAGACTTCCAAAGTTGAGTAGTCTTGTTGTAGACCATGAGATACTTCCTGGCAGTCTGCAGAGGACAGTATATCAAATGTATTTTTTGCAAAAAGAGAAGGACTAGAGGCATCCATCCCCATATAAGTTGGGGATTGCACTGCATTACTTGATTGCTGTTACGGTGCTTTTTCTCCCTGTTTCTTGATGCTCCGTGATGGTAAGGAAAGCTTAAAACACAGACACACTTTTCTAATATAACTTGCTCAAATAAACAGTTGCTTAGTTGCCACAGATGTTGTAGGATTGTGAAAAGAAGGGACGGCGGAGTATGATATACTGTAACATGAATTTCACCTTACTAGAAAAACTAATAATCATTTGTGATCATTGGCCTGTTCTGCAGGGCAAGTTTCTTGTTTCATTTGCATGGAGAGGACTTAATTATTCAAAAGTCAGAGAGACAGGAAAAATACATTAAATAGTTATAGAATGAATTCCCCACTTCAATGAAAAGTTAATGATTATGGCATCTGTCATTTTAAGATTTTTCATAGCCTCTTTTGCACCTTGTGCACTATTCTGTGTGCTCATAAAAGAAAAACTATAAGCTTTCATACAAAAGCCTCAAATGCATAGGACTTGATCCACAGCCAGTGGGAGTCTTTCCCTTGATTACAATGGATTTTAGATGTTGGTAGGAAAAGAAAAACTGATTGTACTGTAACATTCTCCGAGAAAAAGATGAGCATGAAAGAGTTGTTTGACATTAAAAAAATGCTAAGAAGAAACACATGGCTCTAAAATTGGGTGAAAGTTTGTGTGTTTACTAGTATGCCAGCTGTCCAGTGCTCAAGATAACTTTATATTCCTAAAAATTTACTTCATTACAATTCAATGTCCAGAACATTTAAACTGATGTCATTGTAACTGTTGTGGCATTGAACAACTTGTACACAAGTTATTCTTTCCTGTATGGAAAATAGATTGTGAACATTTTATAAAAAAGTAAGATTCTGCATCACATTCTGTAGGTATTTTGACTGATTTCTGTAGATCCCCATTGGCGTTCTTTTTATTACATTCTATAAGTTTTTTCCAAAAAAGGATTTACTTAGAATTTTCCAATGTATCCATAAAACATGAAAGCGAATGGATATTGTTTGTTTGTTCAAATATGTACTAAAGTATTTGTAGAATCTTATAGGCATTGTTTAGTTGCAACTGGCTGTTATATATGTTTGTGTTTGTATATTGCTCTGTAAAATTTGCTTAATAAAATATGGCATTGTGGTTCCCAAATATATTTTTGTGGACAAAGTTACACATCTGCTATGTACATTTATGTCCTACAAATACACAAGCTACATCAGAGAATTAAATATTTAAGAAAATATGTATTTTAGGAATCTCTGTGGAGATACTAGGCATTATTAAAACTATCAGAAATAAGCTTCCCTTAATCTGTGACAGAGTTCCTCTTGGTATCCGTGGCAGTTATGTGTGTAGATCAAGGGTGGTATGTCACCATTAGAATGTAATTTAGGAGAAATAAGATAAATTAATGCTTTAGCAATAAGATTATCTTTGCAGTTGAAATAGAGAAGATCTATTTCTAGATGTCCTTTGAAATCACTTTCTCTGAAAAGGTTTGTTATATGTCAGAGGTAGCATATGCAGATGAGATGTTTGTTATCATAAATTAACTTTTCATTGAATGCTGTTGTTGCATAAATCACATCCTAGATATCAGTGGTTCAAATTAGAAGTTACCCTGAGCAGTTCTAGCTTGCTTTATGTGCTGATGGGTAATTCCATTGGAGTTGCATCAGTATAATATGTGTATGAGAGAATTTTAGTACTGATATCAGATGAAACTGTATTTTCTCAGTTAATCAGCACCATGAATATTAGATCACAATAAGGTCTTGATTCATGATAGCACTTAAGCACATACTTGACTCTAGTGCTATATGTACACTTGAAGATAGGAATTTGATTCCTAGCTTACATGCAGATATTCACACCTGTTCTCATTGAGCTAATATGCTCAAAATAATAGTGCATGTTCAGTGGCAAGTGGCATCATAGGCTAGCTGCTCTAAGTATAAACCTACCTGGATCTCATGGGGTACATATTTGAGGCGGTTAATGCATGTTGTGACTCGCCACTATCAGGCTATCCCAGCTCTGGTTGCTATTTTTTGCATGATAGCTTGGTGAGAGCTAGTGTGTGGTATGTCTACTCAAACTGGGAATCACACTTTAAATTCCATGTATAGACATATACTTTAAACCAGTAGGATTTATATTTATGATTATACTAATCTAAACATAGCTATAGGTGTCTAATTTTAGATTGGTGTGTGTGAAAAGTTTGTTTTAATGGCCCTTTCTGATCCCATTTAAATAAATGATAACACTATCATGTTATCCATATTGCCTTGAGACTTTTTTTTTATTGGAAGCATTCATTTGTGCAGTATAGGATCCGGTTTAGTTATCTGCTTTTGACCTTTTCATCCTTCTGACACTGAAACTGCCTTTTTAGATTCCAGAATCAAATTTAGTTTGTACCATTTTATTTCAGCTTGCAGCAGTTGTTCCACTTGAAGATAATTAAATTGTATTTTGCCATTGAGGAAAAATACCTCCCAATGCTGATAGATACTGTACTTCTAATTACTAACAAAATGTATAGTTAAAAAGAACTGTGTAATACACAGTGTTGATTAAAGAATACTAAAATAAGATTTGACTTGGAAGTGGTAGTTAAACCAGAAATTGTACTATTTCAGATTTGAGGAGTAGTTGTATTAAAAATATAAAATAAACTTCTGCTAAAAATATTTGCTGTTTGGCAGGGAAAAAATAGCCCTCCAGATGGTTGAATCTCAGGCAGCTTCACACTTTATCATGCAGAGACTTAAGATTTAGCTGAAGTTTTATTGTGCCTTATCTCTCATGAAAAGTGCACATCATTGAAATACAACGAGTAAAATATGTGAGAGAGGAAGGAACCACCGTGGCCTAGCATTCTAAGCATTATTGGTTTTATACATATGGTGAGAAAGTGACTCATGATGTATATATTTCTAAGTATATGTATACCTTACATGTTTTTGAATCTATCCATACCTAGCATGCTCATGCTTTTTGTATTTCCATCAGGGATGTTAATTGACATGTATTTGTGTAAACATGTAACCAGTGGATTTTTTAGCAGCTCCATGTTTACATGCATTGGGGCAGGCGGGAGCCGGTGCTTGCAAGGAGCCAGCTGTTAAGCCAGCTCTTCACAAGAACCAGCTCTCACCTGCCCCAGCCTTGCTGCCTCTGATAAAGTGCAGGGGCCAAGTGACTCTGAAGGAGCTAGTACATGAAGGGAGACGCTTCCCACATGTACCAGCTCCTGCCTGCCTCCCCATTCAGCTGCCTTTGTGGGAGGCAGCAGCAGGGGGTGAGGAGGGAGGAAGAGGCAGGCGGCTCTGCAGAAGCTGGCACATGTGAAGAGCTGGATCCTGCATGTCCCCCCACGCTGCTGCTTCTGATCCAGAGGCAGCAGCATGGGGGGAGGTGGCAGGCAGATCTGCAGGAGCTGGTATCTGTAGGGGGATGGCTGGAAGCTAGTTTCCCACGTGTATTGGTTCTTGCTGCTGCCTCTCTATCACAGGCAGCAGCATGAGGTGGCAGGAGGAGGGCAGGCAGCTCCACAGGAGCCAGTGTTGCCTCTGTGGAAGGCTGCAGGGGGAGTAGACCGCTCTGCAGGAGCCAGCATGAAGGGGAGCCAGCTTAAAAAACAGCTTCCTACAGGCACTGGCACCTGCCTTCCTCCAGACTTGCTGCCTCTGATACAGAGACAGCAAAGGAGATGTGCATGTAACCATTATGATTAACTGATGAGCCCAGGCTTATTGGTTAATCGTGTAAATGGCTACATGCTAACATCCCTAATTTGCACACATACATACCTAGATAGCATCAATTTACAAATAAATATTTTATAAGTTGATATTTGTTGTAATGTATTTCAAGTTTTATAATTTTCCATAGCTAATGGATGACATTTTTTAAAGTGTCTGTTATCCTTGGAGCTTAAGTTTAACTGAAAATCAATGGGACTTAAGCTTCTGAGTGCATAAAGATATGTCTATACTGCTGTGAAACACCTGCAGCTGGCCCACATAAGCTGACTAAGACTTGTGGAGCTATACAGTTGCAGTGCAGTGTAGTTCCAGGGCCTAGACTCCAACTCAAGCCAAAATGTATTGCAGTTTTATAGCCTTGCAACATAAACTGTGCTAGGCCAAGTCAGCCGACAAGGGCAATTGAAAGGTGTTTTATTGCAGTGTAGAAATACCAAAGTCACTTGAAAATGAGACTTAGGCTCCGAAGTATATTATGTATTGCAGTGCTGAATATAGCAATGCCTAAATATCTTTTAAAATCTGGGTCTTGCCCAGGGTTGACAGATGTCCAATTTTTGACTGGAATGACCAGTGGGGGTGAGACAGGGGTGTTCTGTTTTATCCTATTAGAAAGTTGGCAACCTGTCTTGGGAACTCTTCGAAATTTTACCCACCATCTAAAACAGTCTGACTACGTCTAGACTGGCATGATTTTCCGCAAATGCTTTTAACTGAAAAGTTTTCCGTTAAAAGCATTTTCGGGACAGAGCATCTAGATTGGCATGGACACTTTTCCACAAAAGCACTTTTTGCGGAAAAGCGTCCGTGCCAATCTTGATGCGCTTTTTCGCAAAAAAGCCCCGATCGCCATTTTCGCAATCGGGGCTTTTTTGTGCAAAACAAATCTGATCTGTCTACACTGGCCCTTTTACACAAAAGCTTTGTGCAAAAGGACTTTTGCCCGAACGGGAGCAGCATAGTATTTCCGCAAGAAGCCCTGATTTCAGACAGTAGGAAGTCAGTGTTCTTGTGGAAATTCAAGCGGCCAGTGTAGAAGGCTGGCAAGTTTTTCTGCAAAAGCACCTGCTTTTGCGGAGAAACTTGCCAGTCTAGACGCAGCCTCTGAGGCCTGAATTACAGATAACTAAAAGATATACATTGCTCTTATGCTATAAGTTTGTGTTATTGCTAATATGACATTTATCTTCGTTTGTAAGGAGAAAAGAAAACATGTTCTGAACTGTGTAGCAAATTAATTATCCATCCTTTTTTTATTCCTGAATATGAATGTCAGGGCAGAGATCAGTCTTCATGAGTGTGCCCATTGAGCTTATTGAAATATATTTGCAGCCTGGATATAGAAATAAATGAGTGTGCAACTCAATAGCTAATTTGAACATACAGATTATTATTAGTGTGTATACATATTGGTTTACAGACACAAATGCAGTTATTTCCCTGTAAAGTACTGCATGTGCTATTGCTTACTGAACGTTTGGAAACTAAGGCTCATTAAGTATAGACAACTTGAAGGACAAGACTTATTTTATTTTCATTTTTAGCTTATTTTGTATTGAGGGAACTTGATGGTATACGCCAGGGCTAGTCAACACATGGCCTGCGAGCCACATGCAGCCCGCAGCCTGTTTGTTTGCTGCCCAAGGTACAGTTTGGGTTTACGTAGGGCTCAACATGCAGCCCACAGGGGGATCCTTTGAACATAGTCTCCACTCGGAACACGCTCCTCAATGGCAAGTCAATATAATGGTCTTCTGTTGATATGCGTGTTAGTAGTTAAATTCCTCGGCTGTCATTGCTGATAAAAAGTGCTGTAATTTGGATGGAAATTGGGTAAATATTGTATTTTATTAATATCAGCAGAACTTTAGGAACTGTAAGAACTTTGTAATTTGCTAGGGAAAACATTGTACTTAAAGAGGGCTTAGTCTATGTTTAGACTGCAAATTGAAAACCGCAATTTTCGTATTTTTTCCGCTTTTTTTTTCGGAAGAGGCTTTTCCGAAATTTGGCCCATCTACACGGCACCAAATTTTAGAAAAACCTCCTTTTTTGGAATGTCCCTTATTCCTCTCACCGAGAGGAATACAGGGATGCCAAAAGAACATGCCCCGCATTCATCTATCAGAAGGGATTGATGGATTTTTCTCTGGCATGAACCTCAAACTCTAGCAGGAGATAGTGAGGGCACAATAATCCCTAATGTATTTCTTTTGACACTGGAGTATCAATGCCTGGAGTATATTTTCTGACACTGGGCACAGTACTATCATCATATAGAATGCAGAATACCTTCATATCTGTACTCTGACCAAGACCAGTTCTATTTTTTTCTAGCCCATACAGCCAAGAGCAATTTCCTTAGAAAAAGGGATGAAGGGGCACTTCTCTACCCTTATGGTGAATGTGAAGTTGCACAGCGGTATTCAATTCACTCCTTTTAAGGAAATCTGTCCAGAACCAGTATGCTTTCAAATCCCTTCTGGTACTTTGTTTACCTGTCTCGTTAAACCCAATACAAAGGAAGATGAAGATTTGTGACCAAGTAGTAAATGAAAACATTTGAGGAAAATGATTAGCATTCTCGGGCAAGACCTATTCTTTCCTTCTGTGGAAACTTTTAAAATGTTTTTGAAGAAGGTTGCTATAATATTAACAGGCTACTTCAAAGTCTTATAGAGAAGTCATAATTATTTTCCTCCACACATTCAGTGCATAGTCATCTTCAGTAGTATACACAGGAAGATAATAAAATAGAGAAATTCAAACTAAGAGCATAGTGACATGTGTCATAGACTCATAGAATCATAGAATACTAGGACTGGAAGGGACCTCGAGAGGTCATCGAGTCCAGTCCCCTACCCCCATGGCAGGACCAAATACTGTCTAGACCATCCCTGATAGACATTTATCTAACCTACTCTTAAATATCTCCAGAGATGGAGATTCCACAACCTCCTTGGGCAATTTATTCCAGTGTTTGACTACCCTGACAGTTAGGAGCTTTTTCCTAATGTCCAACCTAAACCTCCCTTGCTGCAGTTTAAGCCCACTGCTTCTTGTTCTATCCTCAGAGGCCAAGATGAACAAGTTTTCTCCCTCCTCCTTATGACACCCTTTTAGATACCTGAAAACAGCTATCATGTTCCCCCTCTGTCTTCTCTTTTCTAAACTAAACAAACCCAATTCTTTCAGCCTTCCCTCATAGGTCATGTTCTCTAGACCTTTAATCATTCTTGTTGCTCTTCTCTGGACCCTCTCCAGTTTCTCCACATCTTTCTTGAAATGCGGTGCCCAGAACTGGACACAATACTCCAATTGAGGCCTAACCAGTGCAGAGTAGAGCGGAAGAATGACTTCTTGTATCTTGCTCACAACACACTTGTTAGTGCATCCCAGAATCATGTTTGCTTTTTTTGCAACAGCATCACACTGGTGACTCGTATTCAGCTTGGGGTCCATTATAACCCCTGTCAGTAGACTTTAATCTTCCTAGGTTCCTGCAGTAAGTTTACTGTGTCCAGAAAGCTCAGGCAATGCAACAGGAGAAATATAACAGCCATCTAACATTACTTGCAGAGACTAAAGTCAGAATCTAGCCCCAAGTGATTTTACCCATTCATGAATAACCATTTCAGTGTATCTGTGCAGTTCAGTAAAACAATTAATAATGATTTTTAAGCAAGCTAGGCATCTGTGATAATGCTTCATGTATTCTATTTAAAGCTTAGAAATCAGTAACTACTTGAAGTGAGTAATCAGCAAGAGAACTAGAGAATATATAGAGCTAAACTGTTTTATTAGCAGATACTCAATTATTAATGTAGTCCCATCCAGCCCTATATTTTACACTCTGTTGAATTCTGAAAAGTCTGAGTCCTGCTGATTCAAATCAAAACATTTAACTTAAAAAAGAAGCCAGGGTTTTTTTTCAATAAAAGTACCATTTCTTTTTATTACTGAAGGAAGGCAATGGCTTTGTCTACACTGATAATTGAGCGACAAAGCTTTTGTCATTCACAGGTGCAGAACCCTTCCCCCCACCCTCAAAGGATATAACCTTTGCTCTGGCAAGTAACTGTTTAAACAGCACTTCGTGTAAGCCAGGGGTCTCAAATTCATGGTCTGCAGGCCATTTATGGGCCACAACATAGTCACAATCCAGCCTGGGAAATCTGGTGGCCCAGAGGGGTGCATGTGTGAACCTAGCCTCCAAGCCCGCTCCTTCCCACCACTGCCCTCCACCTTACCTCCCCCATGGCATCCTTTCTTTCCGAGGGAAACGTCCTTAGGGATTACATAAGAGGCTTGGCCCAGGGCAGCAGCTGTGGTCAGGCCTCCCTTCAGTGCCCTATTGCTGCCCCACACTAGATTCTCCCTCCCTCCGCAGCAGTCTTGGGGAATGGGGTGCTGTGGGGAAGAGAGGGTAGAGCAGTGGCAGGAACGGTTGGAGCTTGGGGAAAGGGTTTGGACCTGACATCTCTGGACCACCAGGTCTTCTGGGTCAAATTGCACTAATGCTCCCACTTATAGATGGCCCATGAGCCCTGAGTTTGAGACCACTTAATGTAAATAGCTTTCTTAGCAGGAGTGTTCTCTTTCCAACAAAGTTAATGTTGCTTATGGGGTATGGAAGTTCAAACAGTGTTTATTCTGCCTGACTTTTAGCAACACTGCAAAATGGAGGTTGGGTTTTTTCCCTCAAATTAAATTTAAATTTTAAAAGAAAATTTATGATGAGTTAAAGCACTTTCTGATAAAAGTTAATACTTAGTGATTTGTCTGCTAAATAGATCTTAATAAAATTAGCTGTCCATTTCAGGAAAAAAGGCAGGAGCAAACTAAACAGAAAATAAACTGCTCTGACTCCATAGACGAGTTAGATGTTTACGTTTTCTTGTAAGTTTGATTTTTTTTCTCTCTCTCTAAATCCACATCAAAGTACCTGAACTTGCATAGATGGTATCTTCTGTAAAAACGGAATATTTCAGATACATTCGAGGGAAATTGACGAAGGTGAGTGGACAAAGGAAAGATTCAGAAAGATGAGATGACCTCATGAATAGTAGTGGAGTGCCTTGGCATGCCGACATCTTAAACTTTGTAATTAGGCTATATAAAGTGCCTTGAAAGTGATTTAAGATGTCTACAGATGCTAAAGTATTTGAGGTTTAGTGTGTCTTCAGACACCTAGATGTTTTCCTGAACCAGCAGGATATACAATGTTTAACATGTCCATTGGCTTTGATAGCACAATACTTGTCATAGATATGGGGAGGTGTGTAACTGAATACTACATTCTTTGGGTCTCTGTGGGTGCTCCACAGCAGTTGTTGGTGCATCCCAGTGCCGCAGACCGGATTCTTCATGGCAGTGCATGGGGGGGCCAAAGGGAAGGTGCACAGTGAGGCTACAGGCCCCCTCCATGCCTACCTCTTATGCCTTGGCACCCAGTACGGCACTGAGTAACCAGAAAACTGAATCCTCAGCACCAACGATTACTGGCATTGCACCGCAGCAGCCAGTGCTGCAACCCATTGGCACTGTTGTCACCTAACAGTACTGCAGCTACCTCAGCACTGAAACCTCCATTGTTGCCGACCGCAACCACACCAGCTCCAGCACCACTCACAGTACTGACGGTTACAGCACCGTCCACTCTGGGACCCAGGTACTTACATCACAGAGATCTTACAGTGTCATATACATTTAATTCTCCATTTCTTGGTACTGCAGCAGCACTGAAACATGTCTCCTTGTTTGCACTTTTATCTAGTGATGACAACGATGAAGGCAATTTATCATACTCACTGCAGTTATCACCTTGTACCAAAATTTTAGCACCATCGACTCATCCCAGTTTTAGGCACTTCATTACCTCCAGCATGCCCCTTCAGGCCCCGCATCTGTAGATGCCACTACCCCTGCCTTATGCTACACAATGGCAATATTGGAGCCCATGGGCTTATGACTACGAAAAGAGACATTTAAAAAAAAAAGAAACATACACACCTTGCATCCTCTCCTCTGCCACAATCCCTGTCACTGCAGAGGAAGCAGCAGGAAACTGTGGTGAGTCAGGCCTTGATACATCCCCAGATACAAACTCATCCTCCTCACCCGATGAGGCAGTCATGCCACTGCTCCCAACCACAGCTGATGACTTTACACCTTTCTAGGATCTGTTTAAGAAGGTTGCAGTGGAACTCAATATTGCCATGGAGAAAGCACAGGAGACATAGTATGAATTCACCAATATCCTCCAAGCTATGCCATCATCCAAGATTGCTCTGCTTATTAATCCAGCTATTATGGAGCCTGCCAAAACTGTGTGGCACATCCCTGCAACTATCCCCCTGACCTCTAAGAGGATGAATAGGAAATATCACGTTCCCTCAAAGGGGTTGGAATTCCTCTTCACCCACCCATCCCCAAACTCTCTTGTGGTGGACACTGCCCATCAAAGGAACAATCATCATAAGCCTCATTTCACCCCTGCTGACAAAGATAGCAGAAAATGGGAGTTGTTTGGCAGGAAAGTCTATACCACATCCATGTTGCAGTTCAGGGTTGCCAGTTATGCTGCACTCAGTAAATATGATTTTAACAACTATTCAAAATTCAATACTTTTATTGAGAATATACCCTAGGGCAAGAAACAACAATGCAGGGCAGTCATTGTGGAAGGGGACACAATTCTGAGAACAGCGCTATAGGCTGCTCTCGACACTGCAGATACTGTCACTAGATCAACAGCGGCTGCAGTTGTTATGAGACAGGCCTTTTGGTTTAACTCCTGCATTTCCACATGAAATTCAGGCAGCCATGGAGGATCTACCATTCGAAGGTGAGAAGCTCTTTTCAACCAAGACCAATGAGGTTCTTCATTCCATGAAGGATTCTTGGGTGATGTTCCACTCTCCCGGCATCCATATATCTGCAAGCAGCAGGAGGCAGTATAGATACCAACTGTACCTGAGACAGAGGTATCCACTTTTGCCCTACCAACACCAGAGACAGGACCAACAGCCACAAAAACAATGTGATCATAGCAGCGTGGGTGCAACAGTGATCTGTGTGCTCACTTTAAAATCCAATAATGTGACACAGGGCAAGGATCATCCTCATAGCTCCTTGTTGGTCCCAACAACTGTGGTTCCCTTTCCTGAACAGAATGACTCTATGTTCCCCAATTGCGCTTCCACGCAACCCAAGGATACTTTTCTGACCAGGGATCCAGGCTCCACATCCACAGTATTAACACTGCACCTGAAAGCCTGTTACCTGATGGTCCTCAGGGATAGAGCTACAGTGCTCAGAGCAGATATAACATGTCCTTTTGCACTGTAGAGCTCCCTCAATTTGAAAGACATACATGGACAAATGGTCTCACTTCATTCATTTGGGCTACTCCTTGCAATATAGGTCCAGAGACTACTCCATTATCAGTCATCCTGGATTACTTATTGCACCTCCATCAGTTGCATCTCTCTATGAGCTCAGTCAAGGTCTATTTAGCAGCTATCGCTCATTTCTGGAGTTCAACTTAGCAGGTCTAGTATAGACTCATAAATTGAATGCTGAGGATAGTTCTGGCTGGCATCCATTACTTGTCCTTTTCTTGGGAGTAAGGGAAGCCAATGGGAGCGTTTGCTCTCGACGGTCTCCGATTATATGGATGGTGCAGAAACGTGATTTAAGATACGTTTACTCCAGCTACGTAATTAATGTAGCTGGAATTGCATATCTGAATTCAACTTTCTGCTGTCGTGTAGACCAGGCGTGAGAGTCTGTCTATTTTGGGGTGTGTGGAATAGGGTGAATGAAAGATTTAAGACAGTTGTATTTTTATATGTTTTAATGGGACCGTTTGTGCCCATCATTGTAGGATCTCAACACCTCCCATTTAATTAGATTATCTTAGCAAGACACCAGCATACTTTAAATGTTCCATGTTTATAAGGATTTCTCACTCAAATTATTGATACGTACTTACAACTTGAACTCTGTTTGACCTCAAGAGTTTCTCTTCTGGGAATAATGCTTTTAGTTGTTGATAAAAGCTCCTTTCAATACCATGGACAGCAGCATGCTCCTGTATAACACACTTTAGGAACCTAAGAAGGGTTATTTGAATTCTTTCATGTGTATGATACAGATATTCAAGGTAGAATTCCTCCTCTGTGATTTTATTTAATGTTGATTTTAAGGCTATTATTTCAGGCCAGTTCAACCATCTTCGAAGTGTCCAATTGTGTAAACTTGAAACTATAATAAAATATTGTGGCATGCTTTTATTCAAACCAGATTAGATATTTGATTTTACCTGGTTTGATTTACATTCTGTATATCATAACTGATGTGGTTTAAGGGAAGAAAACAAATGACACGTAGTAATTAAACTTAAAGTACCTCACCTCTTCTCTAGCCCTACTTCACCACATGCATAGTGTCATAAAGAATCCCATGACAGCCAGGGAAGTTTCAGCTATTCCTGCAATTAAGGAAGCCAGTCATAAGCCCTCTTCTTGGGCTGCAAGTTCTATGCTACATCTCTGAGGCAAATCATAGAATCTAACCCATATATCCTGTATAAGATCCATTCTATTTAAGCAATAAGTTCCATTTGTACACAAGTTGAGGCATCTGGACTTTTGGTGGGGTGCATGGCTTCAGTTTGGTTTCTATGAGTCCTGATATACCTTCAGTAAGAGTGCTGGGGACATATATGATGGGTCTGCCTAGGTTCCCTTGTTGTGCTTCTTGAGAAGCATGTGGAAAGTCCCTGGGATGACTGGGGGGAGTAGGGGAATGAGGTTGTAGAGTTTTTCTTGGAGTTGTTTGGGGAAACATTTGATATCCTTCAGTTCCTGGGTAAACTGGTGCATAGAGTCTGCCTTCTCTTCTTTAGAGTAGATGATGTTGGAAAGTTGTTGATTCACCTCATTAGCATAATCATTACAATTGAGGACTACAGTGATGCTCCCTTTGTTTGTTGTTTTGATCATTGTTTGGTGATTGGATTTCTGGGACTGCATGGCTGTTGTCTTGGTGATGTTGAGATTTTGGTGAAACAATTATTGGGGAAGAACAGATTGCAGTGAATGTCAGGCTGGCTGTTTTATCCACAGTCAGAGGCATACCATGTCTCACGCAGGCAGGCATTCAGGTTGATTTACAATAACCTGTTCATATGCAGAGATCCTCAGACAATCAGTGGACCAATATTATCATCCATAGAATTTAGCCATTGGTGTTCCTTACAAAGCCTAGTTAAGCTACAAATTACAGGGTGAATAGTGAGAAACTTGCAAAGCAGTGTGCCCGAAGCTACTTAAATAAGGGGAGAGCAGAATATGTGAACTTCAGAAAAATTTCACTAATCTCACATTTGAATAAGGGTGCTACTTAGTCATTCAAAATCACAGTGAATCAGAGGGAAACAGGCATGCTTCATAATGGTATCAAGAATATGACTCTTCTGGATGAATTTTCAGTGTGTGGATTTCATAAGAATAAAGCAATTAAGTCAGCCACTAATGATTACAGAAGGTTTTTTATTCTGTTACAGTATATGCAGTTGTGAATATCAATGATTGATGATAGTTACAGAATTTAAGAATATTTAGAACAATCAATGTTATATGCATTGCATACTCCCCAGATATAGATGTTAACTAAGAAATGTAGATGGATACGTTTTTTTTATCATACATCTAGTATTATTGCAGTAAGACTAGCATAGCCATGCCTCATTGAGCATAACACAGGAGAACAGAGAAGACCGGTGATACTAATTACTGCTCTGTAATACTGTACATAGTCCCCACCAATCTTGTCTCTCACATACAGAGTGGAATACACTACACTGAGGCTATGTCTACAGTGCCGGGAAAAGTCGGAAAAAGATACGCAAATTGCAAACTCCATTTTGCTTATCTTTTCCTGATTTTTTTCTGAAAGACATGGAGCCAAATTTCAGAAAAAACTCTTCTTTCAGAACATCCCTTATTCCTGTCACCAAGAGTAATACAGGAATGCCGAAAGAACATGTCCGCTTTTTCAGAAACTGTTCCAAAAAAGCGGATGCATTCCTTGGACATGGCAGAGCTTCTCTGAGATATTGGAGGTATCCTGGAAAAGCTCTCAGTCTAGACATAGCCTGACTGAGTAAATAAAATTGTAACCTTTGTCTGCATGGCATAAAAGCAACTATAATGGATGAGAAGTTACACATATGAGTGTTATAGCCAAGGTTGTCAGTGACAGACTGATTCACTTCTCCAAAAGTCTTTTGAGATACAAAATATATAGGATCCATAACAGGGAAAAGATTGGATCCTTAAAGATATGCTGATCTGACAAATGAATTAATGCTGTTCTGGCCTTATTTGTATAGACTGCAGTTTGCTTGCATAAAGACCTATGTAGCATCTAAGCTATAGGTTAAGTGTTAGAGTGGGCCCTGTGCAATAGGCTGAATTTCACCTTGGAGAGAGAATCTCTTGCCCATATAATAAGCAAACAAAAGTCTGGTGGAATAGTAACAAATTTAGGTATGAAGCTTAACTAAAGCAGAAAGGGTATATTCATTCATACGTTTAGATTTACAAAATGAGCTGATTAAACAATTTCTTCACCAATGTACAAAAACTAAGAGTAAACAATCCATTTCCAATTAGCACCATACCAACATAAATCTACTCCAGACTCAACTAATTATCCCCTGCCCCTATCAAAAACAGACAGGCCTGTATGAGGGTTAAAGATCATATGCATATTTTGCTATTGGTTTTTGTTGCCAAAAGGAAAGGACTACAATAATGCAATCCAAAGTATTGAAGCAATTTTTAGAATTCATAAAGCACTAAGTTTCTAGGATCACCACAATTTTCAGAACCATTGTAGGAGAAATTATGAATGCAGTGGAAAGTACGTCAGATGTATTTATTTTGAATACATTTAACTAATTACAATTAACTGTATATGAAGAATGAGAACAAAATCCTGATCTCATGGCTACATAGGTTGTATTAAATCACTTAGGGTATGTCTACACTACCCTGCTAGTTCGAACTAGTGGGGGTAATGTAGTCATCCGCGCTTGAAAATGAAGCCCGGGATTTGAATTTCCCGGGCTTCATTTGCATGAAGCCGGCCGGCGCCATTTTTAAATGCCGGCTAGTTCGGACTCCGTGCCGCGCGGCTACACGCGGCACGGACTAGCTAGTTCGGATTAGGCTTCCTAATCCGAACTAGCCGTACGCCTCTTTCCACGGAGTCCGAACTAGCCGGCATTTAAAAATGGCGCCGGCCGGCTTCATGCAAATGAAGCCCGGGAAATTCAAATCCCGGGCTTCATTTTCAAGCGCGGATGACTACATTACCCCCGCTAGTTCGAACTAGCGGGGTAGTGTAGACATACCCTTAGGTTGTACTAAATGTCATATTTGCAGAGCTTTAAAAACTCTGCTTTTAGTCTGTTTAATTTCAGAATCCTTCATCACAGGCTATGAGTAAAGCTTTTAAAGGGGGTAATTATTTCTTAAATTTATTTTCTTCATTTGATTCCACCACTTTAGAGACCAGTCCAATCAACATCAAGTTGTACCACCAATCCTGCAACATGCCCAGCACACTCAACTCCAGGATTAGGGTCCTATTGAAATCAATGGAAGTTTTATCATTGGTTTACTGACAGCAGAATCATAGCTTTATTTGCTAATTGCTAGCCAGATGTTATCATTATTTAATTAATACAATTTCAACTACAGTTGAAGGATATGGGAATAAACCAGAATATCAGAGAGGATACATTTCAGATGCGGCAAAGTGAGTGATCTGCCTGATCAACAGTCTACCAAACCCTCTAGGTTGGTGGAACTAGGTATATCAGAAAAAAAATTCTAGGTGAAATTAATCTATTTAATTAGATAACATGCTTTTCCAATATGCTTTGTTCAGAAAAATCCAGCTTGCTAGAGCATTAAATGGAAAGCTTATCTAATTTAGCAGTAGAACTGCAGCGTATATAAGTGGAAGTTTTTACACATTTATCTCACTCTAATGGAACATGCTAGTGTTATAAATTTTACACTGTCAGTTCTAGTTACAATGATTAGGTCCCTATAATGTCCTTAGAGCTCAACTTGTTTATTCCTGTTTTTATTCCAGAAGATTTTCATTAAAATATTGAAAAGAGAAGAGTTTAATTTTGTGAAGATAGTGGAATCAACAGAAAATAATTTTAGCATATGAAATTTAGATCTATGCCAAAGATCTTTGGCATTTGGATATATTTATGAATTTAAATAACAAACAGTAACCTTGAGCCTCTCTGATAGCTTGTACTAAAAAGGTGGGTCTTGAAACATGCATGTCTGCCACATCTTAAAAAAAAGTCCCCCAAATGGATATGCTGTCACTAAAAGCAGAGGGAAATAGAAACAAAATATTTATTGACAAGAGTGTAGTTAAGGTTCTGTGTGATTGAGATAAAGAAGATTTAGGATTTTATTGCACTTTTCATCTGTAAATCTGAAGCATTTTACAAGGAAGAATTAGTAAAATTACCGTCATTTTGCAGCTGGGGATACAAAAGCAGAGAGAGTTAAGTCTTTTACTCCTATAGGTAAGTGGTGGAGCTTGGAATACATCTTAGTCCTGGCTTTCAGTCCAGTGTTCTTTCTGCTACATGACCCTTCCTCCCAAAACATTTGGCTGAAGTAATTAGTTTATTTTAATGTTTGTGGGCTTTGTTCATTTTGGTTGCAAGAAACATCTAACTAGGCCTTGCTAACCATCACTCATTTCACAATTTTTATTTTATGCCTAAGGATTCCACTGAATGTCCAGCTTTTGCCACATATGCTGTACAGTGCTTGCAGTGGAAACTCTGACTATGGATGGGGAAAATTTTCCTGAATAGGGACTATATTTTGCAATAATTTGAAAAACAAAAAATTTAAGTTGTTATCCTTTTTGTCAATTCTTCATGCTTTTCCATGACAGCAATTGAAATACTTACATAATCCAATAAAGGGCTGCATCTTTCCTGCTTATTTAGAACATTATGTTTCCATGTGGTAGGAATGACAAGCGATGTTTAAATCTTAATTTTTGAAATATGTAACCTCTGAAAAGAGCTTCAAGCTGTTAAGTCTAAAGCTGCTAAAAGTCCAAAAATTGCAGTGCATATGCAGTTGTATTGCAGCCTTCTGTGGAAGAAAATCAGAGCAAGAAAAAGATAATATCCTACTCTCACGACTTACTGACTCCAGCTGGAGTTGTGGGTTCTAAAGTCAGTCTCTAAGGCTATGGCTACGCTACACGCTTTGCCGGAAGAGGCAATGCAAATGAAGCGTGGATTAGCATTTTCTCGCACTTCATTTGCATACTCTCTTTTGTTCCGTTTTTGCGCTAGGGATTTTTGCTCAAAAATAGGCAGTGTGGCCGTGGCTGTTTTGCACAAACCCCCCTTTTTTCCGCAAGATCCTTATGCCTGTACCAGCATAAGGATCTTGTGCAAAACAGGGTTTTTGTGCAAAACAACCACACTTCCTGTTTTTGTGCAAAAATCCCTAGCGCAAAAACAGAACAAAAGAGAGTATGCCAATGAAGAACAAGAAAATGCTAATCCGCGCTTCATTTGCACTGCCTCTTGCAGAAAAACTCCAAGTGTAGGCAAAGCCTAGGTGTCTAAAATTGAGCCTTCTAAAAATGAGACTAAAAATTTCACTTTTGAAAATGTGGCCCCAGGAATTGCAACTAGTCACCAAGACTGTGGTGTCCACACTTAGTGGACATATTTGAAAGCTTAGGCCAGCTCCCTTTTTATTTGAAGGCCCTGATTCAAGAAAGCATCCCTATGCAGGAAAGCCCTTAAGCGCCTACTTATATACCAGTGAAAACAATGGGACTTCAGCACATTCTTCAATTTAACACATATGTATTACTGAATTCAGGGCTAAGGGTCAAATTCTGCTCTTGGATATGAACACATGACTCCCATTGACATGCAAAGAACTGCACAGACAGAATTTACCCTTAAGGAATATTCATGTCACAGAAATACATTTTCTCTTTGTTTAAACTTTGATGCTTTCTATAGTTCTTCAGACCTCATGTATCACAGACATTGGTATGATATATCAAAAGTACTTATAAGCTTCTTTGAGATCTCTCCTCCCTCCCCTCTTTTAGAACTGCTAAGGTGATCAGAGTCTTATCTAATTAATGCAGCTAAACCTTCAATAAAGCTAAAATCCTGATAATGTAGGACACCATTATCTTTGCAAAGGCTGAACCATGCAGCTTGAAAAAGTTGATAAATGTGCAATTTAGTGGCTTAATGATAACAGCATAGTGTAGATATTCCACTGTGTCTTTGATGATTAATGATAAAACTAATGGTAACACTCATCATGAAAAAACATGCACATATTAACAGAGGTGCCAGTTCAGCTATCACTGAGAAACTACCATTTCTGGACTGGGCCCCTGGAGCTGTTTAATTGTACATAGCAATACAGTTCATTCTCAGTGTTTACAGTTTCTGAAGTGCTGGAATTCACTTTTATTCCACACAGAATAGAGCTTCATCCCTCCCTAGCTTGGTTGTTCCTGAAGTTTCCTCAGAAAAGCTCCTCTGTCCTAGACACCTCTGGCTTAAAATGTTACCCCCGCTATCAACTTCCATCGCCTAGTTGAAGTTAATTAGGCCCCAGCTGCTGACTGGTATGTCTCAGCAGTATTACTCAGAATCTTAAGGTAGTTTTAACACTGGGTTTGTGGTGACTCAGCAAGAAAGCTCTGCATTTTTCTATATAGGGCTTTAGCATTTGACACCTATTGCATTCCAATAGTGGAACATTTCAATTTTAATTCATCAAATGTGAATCTCCTGAGGGTAAATATCAAAGATATATCAAGAGATACATGAACAGCAGGGGAGCTGACAGCTTCTATTGGCCCCCAGGCCAGGTGTGCGGGGGGGACAGTTCTGTACCCCAGAAGAGGCAAGATATCAGGCAGAAGGGGCAGGGCTGGGACAGCCAGCTCTCAGAGCCACCCAGAGCACAGTACATTGCCCTCCCCTCCCCCTGGCCTCAGAGCACATGGCATGATGCTCTGAAGACAACTTAAAGGACCCAGGGCTCTGGCCACTGCAACTGCGGCAGCTGTGGTGGCCAGGAGACACTGGACCCTTTTAAATCACCAGGCTCCAGAGAAAGTGCCTTCTTTGTACCCCACTGTCGGTGAGCCTGATGAACAGATTTTCTTAAAATTGTTTTTAGGATTTCTTTCTTAAATGACAACAGGTTGGGGGGTGGGGTAGATGTGTGTTTTCTGTAGTCATTTGTTTTATAATTAGAGGAAAAGAACATATGACTGCATGGTAGCAAAAGGTTCTCTCTCCACATTATCACCCTGAAGCATCTGGACTGAATTTCACATCCAGAATGTTCCTAAATGCACTAAGATACTGTTAATTGGGGCACCAGTCTTTATTCACCCAGTAACCAAAGATTTCAACTTTCTTTGGTAGCTCTAGGCTAGATTGTTCTCTATTAGGCACTAGTATGCACTGAGAGTAGCATGAAGCTTTACTGCCAAATGGGGAACTCAGGAATGCGGTGTGCCTTGTGACACACTATACCTCTTGGAGCTCTCTTAGGCTATGTCTACACTACAGGCTTCTTGTGCAAGAAGCTTTTTGCAGAAGAGATCTTCCGCAAAAACATCTTGCACAAGAACGTGTCCACACTGCAAAAGCTCATAGAAAAAGTGATGCGCTTTTGCGCAAGAGAGCGTCCAGACTGCATGGATGCATTCTTGAAAGGAAATTCTGATACCTATTTACAGAATGGCGACCAGGGCACCTGTGCTTTTTTCGATTGCCTCTTTTTGTACAAAAAAACCCCTGTTCCCCGTCCACACACACCTTTTTACACAAGAACTCTTGCACAAAAACGAGCTATTCCTCATAGAAGGAGGAATATCTACACCGGAAAAGTCCCTCTGTTCATTCGTTTTACTTGCGCAAAAATGTGCTTGAGGTGTAGACGCTCCGTGAGTTTTTGCGCAAAAACTCTGTAGTGTAGACCTAGCTTTAGGGTAAGTCTACACTATGGGATAAGGTCCAATTAAGATATGCAATATCAGCTACATTAAATGCGTAGCTAAAGTCAAAGTACCTTAACTCAATTTTTGGCTTTGTCCACACTGCAGGAAGTCGGAGAGAGAACACTCTTCCTTCGACTTTCCTTATTCCTCATGGAAGCAGGATTGCCAGCATGGACCGAAGTGCCCCCTCAGTTTCTAAATCAGTGTCTTAATTAGACCCGCTAATTTGAACCCTAGAAGATCAACAGCAGCAGCTTTTATCTTCTCTGTAGTGTAGACATCCTCTTTAGAAACAGGGTTAGTGGGCTGTCTGCAGTTCCATTTAAGAGGGTGAAACATGTATTCCTCTTAGGTTTGGGGTGTTCAGTGCCACTTGTGCTCAAAAAATCATAAAAATTGTAAGTATCTGCCTCTTTTGCCAGCAGTCACTTCTTGTGCCCTCCCCATATATTTGTGCACAGTGGGATCTGGCACTACACATCCTCTTCTAAAAAACCCTCCGACCTTGGTTATTTGTGTTATTTCACAGGCATTTCTTAAACTGTATGGCTGCGTCTACACTGACATGATTTTGCACAAATACTTTTAATGGAAGAGTTTTTCCATTAAAAGTATTTGCGCAAGAGAGCGTCTATACTGTCATGTGCCTTTGCACAAAAGCATCCGTGCCAGTGTAGACGCTCTCTTGTGCAAGAAAGCTCCAATGGCCATTTAGCCATTGGGCTTTCTTGTGCAAGAAATTGATGTTACCTGTCTACACTGGCCTCTTGTGCAAGAACACTTGCGCAAGAGGAATTATCCCTGAGCGGGAGCGTCAGAGTATTTGCGCAAGAAGCACTGATTTTGTCCATTACAACGTCAGTGTTCTTGCGCAAATACTTGTGGCCAGTGTAGACAGGTGGCAAGATTTTGCGCAAAAGCACTTGCTTTTGCGCAAAATCTTGCCAATGTAGACACAGCCTATAATTAAGTATCCTCAAACATAGGCGTGCGCAGCACATTTCACTAGGGTGTGCACCCAAAGAAGTTTTTTTAAATGTACTTTCTGACTCCCGTTAGCCATACTCCTGACCCCTGTTAACCACGCCCTCTGACCCCCATTAGCCACACCTCTGGAGTTAACACTCTCAGGACAAGATGGACACACGACCAGAAGTAAAAGGTATCATGTGATCCCCCTCTAAGGACTTTTCCCACCATCCTCCTACCAATAGGGATTAGTTTGTCCCCCACCAAACCTCCCTCATGCAACTATCCTGCAATTGCATTAACCCAATGTGTGTGATATTAACTTGGGGGCGGAGAGGCTGGGGGAAGTGTTCACTCTAAGAGTTTCCTCCCCTGAACAGAATGAATTTTGTGTTGTTCACCAGTACTGAGTTCATGTGGCTTGTTCGGATGTGCCACTGTGGTACCCAAGTTATTAATAAATATTTTATAAACCTCTACCTTTTCCTTCTGCTGCCATGTCTCCTCCTCTTGCTCCATCAGCTCCCCTGGTGCCTGCTGCCCAGAACATAAGAATGGCTATACTGGGTCAGACCAAAGGTCCATCTAGCCCAGTAGCCTGTCTGCGGACAGTGGCCAGTGCCAGGTGCCCCAGAGGGGGTGGACCAAAGACAATGATCAAGCAATTCGTCTTGTGCCATCCATCTCTAGCCTCTGACAAATAGAGGCCAGGGACACCATTTCTATCCCTTGGCTAATAGCCTTTTATGGACCTAACCTCCAGGAAATTATCTAGTTTCTCTTTAAACTCTGTTATAGTCCTAGCCTTCACAGCCTCCTCTGGCAAGGAGTTCCACAGGTTGACTATGCGCTGTGTGAAGAAGAACTTTCGCTTATTACTTTTAAACCTGCTACCCGTTAATTTCATTTGGTGTCTTCTAGTCCTTATATTATGGGAACTAATGAATAACTTTTCTTTATTCACCCTCTCCACACCACTATCATATCCCCCCTCAGTCTCCTCTTTTCTAACCTGAAAAGTCCCAGTCGCTCTAGCGTCTCCGTATATGGGACCTGTTCCAAACCCCTAATCATTTTAGTTGCCCTTCTCTGAACCCTTTCCATGGCCAAAATACGCGCTCTGCCCCTCCCCCCAGCGTGGCACCCAGCAACTGCCCTCTCCTGCCCCCCCTTCACTAGACTCTGCAGTGCTCCTCACTCCCCTGCCCCTGCCAGATACGGCAGGGGAAAGTTGTCCCTGCCGGGCTTCCATCTGGTATTTCATGTTTTTTTTTAACCAGACGGAGCCCATGGGAAGACACAAATTTTTTCAAGAAAAAAACAGATTCAGCTATGACCCCCCCCCCCCGTAAGTTGGTCACGACCCCCAGTTTGAGAAATGCTGCCTTAATTGGTACCAAGAAAATGTGAATTATTTAAGAGTGCAAAAATAAGGGTATGTTTACACTAGCAGATGTAGAGCACTGGCAGTTACAGCACCAGAGGGAAATTGCTATTGTGTGTTCACACTGTCAACCTCCAGCACAATAGTGTGACCACAGTTGATGGCACTTGTAGTGGCATTTGGAACCTGTTCCACAGAGCATCTCATCCTCTTCTGATGCCAAGGCATATGAGAAGGAAGAGGGGAATGCAACCTGGGTCCTCTACCCTGTGGTGCATCACATCGTATCCCAGCAACCCAACCCCTGTGCTTCCATCCACTTTTGGGGCCATCTTTCAATAGCCTTTGTACTGAATGCTGTGCTGCCTTGGTCTGTGGAAATGCATCTTGAACTGTTGTTGTCACTACGACACCAAGAATGGAAGTCTTGTTATTCCTTAAACTACAAAGTGAAGAAGACAAGTCCAACATTTATCTTGCCACACATAATAGCTATGACACATGATTGCTTGGGGCAGCCGGCTGATTCACAGTGTTCAGGAAGCTCCAGGAGGGAGTGCAAAGAGAGGGCATGGGGCGCTCACAGGGGAGGAATCAGAGTAAGGCAGACACTTGGGGAAAGGGTAGAATGGGGCAGGGCAGGGGCAGAGTAGGGGTTCAAGAACCTTTTGGCTAGAGGAGAAGCCTGCTCCTATGCACCCTAGGGTTATTTATATCCTATTCTGTACATGCCCACAGCACTACTTCTATTCCTTCTGGTTTGTTAGGCCCCACCTCTTGCCATTTTGCATAATCCTTACTCCCACAAATCATCCTGTTGTTCAGATTACATGTGAAAGAAGGATCATTCATGGGGTAAGCATGGCAGGACTGCATGCTTAGTTGATTATTACTTATTTTATTTGGGTGCAATATGCGAGTAAATCCTGAAATTCTTAACCAGTCTGTATTTAAGGAATGCTCTATATGAAGTAAATAGGGCTCTAATACAGATGAGCAGACTCTAACCTCCCACAATGTGGATGCCACCAAGGCTCGGCTTAAAGTAAGCCGACTCCAGCTATGCATTTTGCATAACTGGAGTTGTGTACCTTAAGCAAATTTTCTTGGTCTAGTGGAGACCAGGCCTAAGGTACTACATACTATGTAAGTGGTGGGTGCTTAGAGAGGAGCAATGATCGAAAAAAGAAAGCTGACGAGTGTTTTCTGATCTCATTGTGTTGTACTGTCAGGGAAAGTTATGTCCCAACTGTGCAGCCGATCATGAGGAAGATAGAGATGTGAGATTAATCTGATTGAATGTCAGATCCTGCTTATCTTTTTCATTTACACAGGGACAGCACCACTAGTTTAAGCTATAAAGCACCTTTGGCAAAAGTGATTTGGACAGTTAATGATCTTATATTTACATCTGGTTCTAATTTTATTTCTTTTTAAAGCAAACAAATTTATGCACAATGATTTAAGTATACAGTGAACCCTCGCTACTTCGCGGTTCGACCATCGCGGATTCACGACTTCGCGGACTTTTTTCATTACATTATGTATATACGTGAATCCGCGATGGTCGAACCGCGAAGTAGCGAGGGTTCACTGTACTGTGAACATAAAATTGATCCTTACCAAAACTTTAAAAAGCCTCGGGGGAAGCCGGCGGGGGCCGGAGCCCCTCCGCGGCTTTCAAAGCCTCGGGGGAAGCCGGCGGGGGGGCATCCCAGGCGCGCCTGGGCTGTTCCCCCGCCGGAGCCCCTCCGCGGCTTTCAAAGCCTCGGGGGAAGCCGGCGGGGGGGCATCCCAGGCGCGCCTGGGCTGCTCCCCCGCCGGAGCCCCTCCGCGGCTTTCAAAGCCTCGGGGGAAGCCGGCGGGGGGGCATCCCAGGCGTGCCTGGGCTGCTCCCCCGCCGGAGCCCCTCCGCGGCTTTCAAAGCCTCGGGGGAAGCCGGCGGGGGGGCATCCCAGGCGCGCCTGGGCTGCTCCCCCGCCGGAGCCCCTCCGCGGCTTTCAAAGCCTCGGGGGAAGCCGGCGGGGGAGCAGCCCAGGCGCGCCTTGGATGCCCCCCGGCCGGCTTCCCCCGAGGCTTTGAAAGCCGCGGAGGGGCTCCGGCGGGGGAACAGCCCAGGCGCGCCTGGGATGCCCCCCGGCCGGCTTCCCCCGAGGCTTTGAAAGCCGCGGAGGGGCTCCGGCGGGGGAGCAGCCCAGGCGCGCCTGGGATGCCCCCCCGCCGGCTTCCCCCGAGGCTTTGAAAGCCGCGGAGGGGCTCCGGCGGGGGAGCAGCCCAGGCGCGCCTGGGATGCCCCCCCGCCGGCTTCCCCCGAGGCTTTGAAAGCCGCGGAGGGGCTCCGGCGGGGGAGCAGCCCAGGCGCGCCTGGGATGCCCCCCGGCCGGCTTCCCCCGAGGCTTTGAGGATCCTACTTCGCGGATTTTCATCTATCGCGGTCGGGTTTGGAACCTATCTACCGCGATAAACGAGGGTTCACTGTATGTAGAAAAATACATTCCTCTACGTGCAATAGGTAAATATTTAGCTTTTATCAATGTGAATGCTTCACTGGATATGGGTATTTTGAGATCTATAAAAAGAACACATGGAAACAAAATAAAATAAACTTTGATCAGTGTTGCCACTAATACTTTTAAAGCTGGATTGGCATTTTGTAACCTTCCTCAATAATACAGATAGAAAAGAATAAGAACCATACAATAATACTATAACAAAAGTACTTACAACATACTAGTGAAAGACCAGTTCTGCACTCTTTCTCATATTTAGTAGTGCTTACTCATTCAAGTAACTTCTTTGGTACTAGTGGCGTTACCCACATACACAAACACTACTCAGTTTTGGTGTGACTAAGGCTTGAAGAATCAGGTCTGAATAAAGTATTTTTAAGCACCCATAGTTATTTGAGTCCTCAATATTTGCTGGTTCAGCCTTAGATTTAATTATCTATTGCTTATTTATGTGTCTGTGTCTGATGTGGTTTATGAACACCACTCAGCATGAAAGCTGAAATCAAAGAATGAAGAAAAGAAAAATCAATCAATCACACATCCTGTTTAAAGATCAATTCTAGTCTGCTGTTGACCTCTAAAGAAAGGTGCCCTCTTTCCAGTTTCTCTATATTCCTGCAAAATTCATTGTGCTGTAGTTATATTTTGCCATGGAAACAGACCCTACCTTTCTGCTCCTTTTTGGAACAAAGGTTGTTTAGTTGGTTCAGTTGCAGTGCATTTCCAGTCTTTACCTGTGGATTATAATTAGAAGTGTGTTGCAGGGATTGGGGAGAGAGGAAAGAATGCTAAAATTAAAAGAAAAACATTTAATGCAATAATTGACAACAATGGAGATTGCACATTCAATGAACAAATAGTGAATTAGGGTATGATTATATTTTTACCACATAGACATAGCCTTTTAAATTATACTTTTCTTGAAATCAGATAAAACACAAACTATAAAATAAATATTTCCAGAGTACAATCTTGGATGCATAGTATACATTGCTGCCATGTGAGATAAATCTACTAGTGCTTTTGCTCATAAATAGTACTGGATTTTTCAAGATACATTCATGAGTTGTCACATCTAAGATTATATTGTTAACCCTACTCAATATTATTGTAGGGCATTTCCACCGAAGACGTATCTACAAAGGCAGCAAATATGTTAGAGCTCAGATATGGGACGTTCATAGTTTTGTGTAGGGCAACAGAACCCCTTGAGTCAATCCTTCTGTATTATAATGAGTTCCATCAAAGTCTTAATGCAGCTATTATTGGTTTGTATAAATGTGCTTGATACAGTTGAAGACCTAAAAGACAGAAAACCCCTGCTCTGAAGCTTTAAAATCTAATCAAGACAGATAGATTAGACTAGAAGCAAATGGAAACTAGAAGAGATATTAATATGCTTTTTATTTTCATATTACTGACTCCCCTTTTTTGGGCAATGCAGAATTGAGTTCTTAAATTGATCTTGAATTTAAGGGAGGACAATGGCTTGATGGAAAAGAAGTGGTAAGACATTACATGCTTATCAGGAAGCAAGAAAGAAGGCACAGAAATGGTTATGAAAGAAGTAGATGAGCAGGATATCAAAGCTGATACGGTTGGTGGAGCAAACACATGTGGCAGTGCTGTAACATTCAGAGAAATGAGGTGTAAAGTATAGGTTATGGACACAGTTCAACAGGTAAGTGTGTGCAAAATGTATGTAGATAGAAGAAACCAATGAATTTAGACCAGATGCAGTCATCCCTTGAAGGAATGAGGAATTGATTTGACAGTGTGGCTGGGTCTCCCTGGCAGTGGGGTATCCTAGTGGTTAGGTTCCAGATTGAACTGGTAGGAAAGGGGTACAGACCCCTGCCGCTATTGCCCTGGGCCTAGGCATTCCAGCCTAGTATCTGAATATAGTTCTTAAGTTTGGGGCACGGCCCCGAGAGTCCAAATTTCCCCCTCCTTTGTGAGGGTTCTTCATAGGTTCCTTCCCCATTGACCTATGGCAGGGCTGGAGGCTTATGTGCTCCTGTGACTGGACAAGTACATGGGTTCTGGCTCAGGTCCTGTAGACAGCAGAACCAACTCCTGTCTCCTCACTGGTCAGCAACTAACTGAGCCAGGCTCCTTTCTTTTATCCTGAACACCTGGCATTGGCTGCAGATAAAATGGGGTGGGGCTAGTTGGGCAAGAAGGCTTTGTTAGGCCCTGCACTTCCAGTCTCCCCTCACTCTCTCACAGATAGATATGCATTTATTTCTTGACAAATTGAAAGGAATTCATCTCAAAGAACAACTACAAAAATAGGCTGCAGTAACTGAGTTATGATGTAAAATTAAAAGACTTTGTTATAAAAAACGTGCATATTGCAGCTAAGCAGTGACTGAAGGTTCTAAGATTTGATCCTAGTCTACTAATGTTTAAAGGGTATAAGTTTCCAGGTGCAAAAGGAATTGTATGATAGACAATGAGAGGTAGTGGGATGAAATTGAGAGAGGGAAAATGTAATATGAAGTATCAGAAGAAACTACCTGATGGTAAAATCCATTAGCCTGTGGAATTGCCCATGGGAAATGGTGGAATCCCATTGCTTTGGGGATTTTTTAAAATATTCTAGATAAAATGATAGAAAATATACTGAAGGGAACAGTCTTTCATTGACAAAGAGATGGACTGGGTGATAAGATAGGTCTCCCTCATCTCTTACGTGATTAATTCCATGATTCAATTATTGTTTTTGCAAACCATTGTCTCTTGTTTATATACAGGCTGATTCAACTTTTATTAAATCAAAGTCAGGTTTTTCATTTACTTTAATGGGCGTTTGATTACATCCAAGATATAATAGAAAAATTAGTTTGTTCACAAAAATGGGAGAGCAAGTTCAGAAGTGAGCATAAAGGGATCTAGAGCAAGTCTGAAACATAATGTAAAATACACTTTCATCTTCCCACCACACTTGAATTACTTTTCAATTGAATTAAGATAAAATAGGTTGTATCTGCTATTTTACTTATTTAAAAACTTTATTGCAAACAGAGTTGAACTCGGTATATCCATTTGCTAATATTTCACTGCATACATACATCATCCCTACATTTGGCCTGCAGAGTCTAGCTGAGAATGAGAGTGTGTAAGGAAATAGAAGTTTGCATAATTTATAGCATAGCAAGAAAATGTAGTTTGCTAAATTTATCTTCCAACTTCACATTATGTAAGTTGCTTTTCATTACATAATCCAAAAGAGCTACAACACATATTACAATATTTGAAACTGAAAATGTCACATTTTTGTTAGCTCAGTTTAATAATAATAATAATCCAATGACATTCTTCACATGAGTTAGAATTTGTATGATTAGTTCCTAGGCCTAGCAAGTCTAAAACTTTGATATGTGTTCAGTTAGAAAGTGTGCGTTCACAATTGTGGCATTTGCCCATCAAAGGTACACTTTTGGGAAAACTGTTGTTTGTCTATCGATTTTAGGCCTGCAATTTTGGACCCTAAAGGTGTGCCTACACTGCACTGTTATTTCGAGATAATTAGTATTATTTCAAATAAAAATGTGAGTGTCTACACAGCCATTCTGTTATTTTGAAATAATTTCAAAATAACAGATGGCTTATTCAAAAAACTGTAAACCTCATTCCATAAGGAATAACACCTGTTCTGAAATAGCTATTTTGAAATAAGGTGTGTGTAGATGCTCCACTGCTGCTATTTCAAAATAACCCCGCACTAAGGTCATATCCCCCCGATGCCTCCTTAGGGCTCTAAATTGAGATAGCACATCTACATTAGAGAAGCCTACCTTGGACTAATTTTGAGGCTTCCCTGTAGTGTAGATGTGCTATTTTGAAATAAACTATTTCCGAGTAACTATTCCAGAATAGTTTATTTTGAAATAAGCATGCAGTGTAGGCATACCCTAAGTGAAATTTTAGTTAAAAGTCCACTAAAGAAATAGCACCATGATGTTATATTAATAACTATATAAGAAAATCTCTTATGGGACTGAAATTTTCCATTCATTATCTCAGCCCAAAGAAGTTTGAAGCATTTTCCCCAAATCCCTTCACTTGACTTAACCTTGTTCTTCCTTTAAAATACATTCATACTGGAAGTATATGGTTAGTATTTATGTATGGAAACATAACACTAATATAACGCAAATATTGTGAATGGCTCGGGTATTGTGATATATATCCTCTTATAAGTGAAGCTGAAATAAAAGGTGTATTGTTCAGAGAAGAGAGCTCTATTTCTCCAGTCTTCCTTGTATCAGTAAGAAAGTAGCATGCTGCTCAGTTAGATTTGGAGTCAGACCAAAATGGGGATGCTTTATTTGGTTACCTTAATAGCTTAATGGATTTTAGGGATTGTTACTCTCACAAGCCCTTTGAGATTATAAAATCCTAAAGTATTTGCTCTTAGAAATAGAGGCCCAATCCTAAAATTGTTATTCATCTGAGCAATCTTTATACAAGAAGTCCCAGTGGAACTTCCAGGCTTGTAAGATTGCATTATACATTTACAAACATTTGCACAGAAAATTAAAGGGCAGGGAATCCTAATTGTTAGTTTTCAGAATTGAATTGAAAAACTACCATTTTCAATTTCTCTGGGCACATATCCAAAAATACTTAAAAGTCTTTTTCACATTAAAATTTCAATTGAATTAAGATAAAATAGGTTGTATCTGCTATTTTACTTATTTAAAAACTTTATTGCAAACAGATGACAATGAAGGGAAGAGAAGTTTCTTATTCTACAGCATTGTAATGCTATTCGTCTCTTTTTTTGCCCATCATTAAGAACCTTTATTTATTTTTAGATTTGTGAATATGCCTTTATATCCTGCTGATCCAAGTTTTACAGACCCCTTGGGGCCATTATGTAGCAGAAATGGCAGAAACATAAAGTCTTATGGCCATGCCCCCTCCAAGCCTCATTGGGATACCTGTGAAGAAGTGATGTAGAACTGGTTATGCTAAATCTATACCACCTTTGAAAATTAAGCTTTTCACTTTGTTTGCACTGCTAGAGAGTAAAAAAGGCTAGAGAAGGTTTACTGGTGTATGAGAATGATATGTTTGCTGTATGAAACCATAGGGTAATTTTATTTGCATACACACAGAATATGTGGCTTGAGAGTAGCAGTGATATTGACCAATAGGAAGATAAAAGGACTTGCTTTAGCTATATGTTTCAGTGGGTTCTCCTTAGCTCAAGTTATAAAAGGCTTGTGTATTTGAAGCTGAAGGAACTTAAGGATCTAATCACATCTTTCTGTGTGTACATAATATAGCCATAACCAAATCTGCTTTTTCCTGCAGATATTCTATCAAAGTTTTTTAAGATAACCCTGTATAGCTATTTTAAGGAAGTAAAGTTTGCGAAGGTCAATACTTCATAGAATCATAGGTTTGGAAGAGACCTCAGGAATCCAACCCCCTGCCCAGAGCAGGACCAATCCCAACTAAATTGTTATTCTAACAAGCCCTTTTGAGCTTATAAAATCCGAATGTATTTGCTCTTAGAAACTAGAGGTCCAATCCCAGAATTCTTACTCAGCTGAGCAATCTTTAAACAAGAAGTCCCAGTGGAATTTCTAGGATTGTAGGACTGCATTATTCATTTACAAACATTTTGCATAATTTTCTGTTGGCCCAAAGCAGGACTAACCCCAACTAAATCATCTCAGTGCAGGCAGGGCTTTATCAAGACTGGACTTTAAAACCTGTAGGGATTGAGTTTCCATCATTTTGGTTGCCCTCTGCTGGGCTTTCTCCAGTGTGTCCACATCCTTTCTGTAATGGGGGGCCAGAATTGGATGCAATACTCCAGATGTGGCCTCACTAGTGCTGGATAAAGGGGAATAATCACTTCTCTAGATCTGCTGGCAGTGCTCCTGTTAATGAAATCTAATATGTCATTAGCCTTCTTGGCTACAAGGGCTCATGATTGACTTATATCCAGCTTCTCATCCACTGTAATCCCCAGGTCTTTTTCTGCTGAACTGCTGCTCAGTACCAGTGCTTGGGATTCTTCTGTCCCAAGTGCAGCACTCTTGTTGAACCATATCAAATTTATTTTGGCCCAAACCTCCAATTTGCCTAGGTCACTCTGGACCTTATCCCTACCCTCCAAAGTATTTACCTCTCTCCCTAGCTTAGTATAATCTGCAGACTTCCTGAGAGTGCAATCCATTGCCTCATCCAACTCATTAATAAAGATGTTGAACAAAACCGGCCCTAGAACTGACCCTTGTGGCACTCCACTTGATATCGACTGCCAGCCAGACATCAAGTCATTGATCACTATCCATTGAGACCAACAATCTAGCCAGCTTTTATCTACCTTATAGTCCATTTATCCAATCCATACTTCCTTAACTTTCTGGCAAGAATATACTCTGTAAAATCTTTACAACTGTAGCAAAGGTCATTTAAGACAGCTAGTCATTGAGAGAACATAATCTTTGTTAGCAAATAAGGAGGCCTGTAGAGCTCAAATTGAAAGCATGCTTCAAGAAAACAGCTCATCTTGTGGTTCTCCAGAGCCTAATAAAATTGGAAAGTCTAATTCAAAAAGTATTTAAAAATACAAACAAAACAAAAACCAGTAGTCCTTTTCCTTGGAACCCTTAACCTGTGGTTGGTAACCTGATAATCAGACTCTCATGAATCTGACACCAAATCTAGAATCATGCTTTTCCTTAGGGAGGCTATACATTGAGTTTTAAATTGGCCAGTCTCCTTTCTATGTGGCTTGTCAATTTTATATCCATATAAAATTGGATATGGTTTTGTCTGCATCGAGTATGAAGAATACAGTTTTGAAGTGCACACTAATCCACCCTCACCACAGTGATGTGCATTGCAAGATCACCGTGGTGGGTTTGGAATGCTCTTCAGAATGATATCCTCTGTGCTGTATAACCTCACTCGTTGAGGGGTGGGAGGTGTAGTAGGGCAGAGTTGCCGTCCACTGACCCAGAGGGGGAGGAGCCCCTAGCAAAGCCCTGATTGTCAGTGCCCTACCAAGCCACAGGGTGAGATGACGTCACTAGGGATAGTGTCATGCAGGTGGGCAGTACTGGAATGCGTGGTAGTCTGGGGGGATGCATCAGTGGTTATTTTATTTCTTTGGGCAGGATATTTTGAAACAACAATCATCAAATGCCTTAGAATTACAAGCAGTTTAGGAAGAGTTTAAAAATCCACAATGGAAGTTTTTCTCTGAATTTACATGCATGAATGAGTCACCTACTACTAAAAATAGAAGTATAGTCAAGAAGAAATTGTGAAACAACAGAAGCTTTCACCATCTGTTTTTTAGAAGCATTTGAACTTGATGCAGTGACTTGTAAAAAGTCATGATGACATCTACAGTAAGGGGAAATTATTAAAGAGTGACCTCCTTCCTGGAGAAAACAAAGAAATCAGATGCACACAATAAGTGGTGCCTATGTTTACGTTAAGTGGTTTTCAATCTGAGGCCCTGAAGATCCTAAATTGTGGCTCTTGAAGGTGACTCTTAAGAAGAAATGTGTTTAATTATTAATTGAAAACATGCTTCTTATGCCACATCTGCAGTTTTTAAACTGAAGTCTTTTGAATCAGCACCATTACTACATGGAGGATGCATCGGTCTGCCTGCAGTCCTTTGTGTGGTTATGACATATCCTGAGAGTGCTGTAAGCAGCTGCTGTCCCTCCCTTGCTACAGCTTCCTTGCCAGCTGGTTGTTTCATGGCAGGGGAGGAAATACTGTGTCTCTCTTGCTGCTCCATTATTTCTTTCCCTGTTAAGCAGCAGGATCTCCATGGAAAAGCAGGATAGGAGCTTGACTAATTTTTCTGGCTGCTAGGGGAGCACCATTCAAAGAATAGCTACTCTTCATGACTGAGCAGACTAGGGGAGTGGGATGAGATGCTGAGAATGCCCAACCAGTTACAGCTCCCTGATTCTCCACTCCAGTGATTAACAACCTTTTTCATGCCGCAGACTGGCAAACCCATTCACAAACTTTTGGCAGACAGGTAATGTGCTATTTACATATTTGCATATTCATTATGCAAATAATGGATCTGCAAATAAAATGTTACCTGTCTGACTAGCCACAGGCCAGCCTTTTGCTCCCGAGGGCCTAACACCCTTTAACCCCTGCCTCTATGCCCTGGGCCCTTTGACCCTTTAACCTCTGACCCCTACAGTCCATTCCAATACCCTCTTGTCCGATGACCCCACCGCGTCCTCCCCCAACACTCCTTTGCCCCCATCCTACCCCCACACTCCTCAGAACAAGGCTGTCCCCTAGGAGCATGGCTGTTACTGCACACAAGCAGGGGGAGTGGCTGTTGGTGGCTCGCATGCTCCCTCCTCTTTCATGCTCCGTCCCTCCCTCCTTCCCCCCACAAGCGCATCTCATGTCCCCATGGGGGGTGAGCATGGAGCCCTGGCTGGCTGCCATTACCGGGGGAGAGGGGAGGGAGGTGCCTCCTGCTTCACCTTCTCCTGCTGCCACCTCAGCTCCAGCACTGGCACTGGCAAAACTGGCCGTGTGGGCAGGAGGAGCAGCCATTGGCAGTGGGCATGCTCCCTCCTCCTTTGTGCCCTCTCCCTCCCCAAATGAGGAAGGGGATGAGGGGAGAAGGAAGGAGAGAGGCGCCTACTACCACTGCCTCAACCACCACGGCTGCCAGAGCTGAATGACTGGCTTGAGCTCTGGCAACTGCCCTGGCCCAACAGTCAGCAGTTTGTGGACCAACACCAGTATGCAGACTGGCGGCTGGGAACAGCTGCTCTACTCCACCACTAGTACCACTAGAGCAGCATGGGGACTGCTCTAATTTGCAGCAACTGGTTCCTAAGGGACCACATATGAGTTTGGGATAGCCAGTGTACAGTTCATTTCAGGTACTGTACACCTTGTTTGCACGATGGGTCCTGCTGTGGGGGCAGGGGACTGGCCTTGATGACCTCTCAAAGTCCCTTCCAGTTCTAGTGTTCTATGATCCCAACACCAAAGGTTGCATACAAACCAGCTTATACCAGCACTGTGCTTTTTGAGGGCCATCTTTACTCCAAGATAATCCTTGAAATAGGAATTGTGGGAAGCATCATAGAAAATCCACCCCAAAGAACTGATTGTGACCCAGTTGACATTTTTTAACTAATATGTCTGGCACTCAGACTGGATAGATTGACTACAACTGGAATGAAATAATTCAGTATTGATCCTTTAATGCAGCCATAAAGTGGAATTTATAATATGATAGCCACTTCTATGACAACAGATTGTGATGTCACATAAATGGTATTGTGTGTTTGCTGCATGATCAAGCAGAAACAATAATTAACAAATGAAAACCATAGCCATTAAACGTATCAAGCCAAAACTAAAAATGGGCCTAAGTCTTGTTTAATTTCAGTAGTGCTTCAGTTGCCTGCTAATCCTTCTTCCTTTCTTTTTACATCTATTTAGATAGTAAATAGGCAGGGACCTTGCCTTTTTTCCTGTTTTCAAAGTGCCAAAAAATAGTTAATAGTGTTACTAAGTGTTGCTGGTACTGCAGTGTTGTTAATGCTGCTAGGGCTGCTGTTCTTAGAGCTCCAGTGTTATCTGAACTAGCAAAGAGTACAGCTTGTTTATTCAACAGTCAAAAACATGGAAATCTGGAAGAAGAGTCAGAAATTGGAGGAGCCTAAGCTGTAATAGCAGGGATAAAGGAGAGACAAGAGAACTAGGTGGAGATGGCAAAATCAAAACAGTATATTAGTTGTATGTGTATTAATGTGAGAAGTATGGAAAATAAGCAGGAAGAACTTGAAATACTAAGAAACACAACTATGACATGGTTGGCATCACAGAAACTTGGTGGAATAATACACATGACTGGAATATTGATATAGCTTGCTCAGGAAGGACAGGGAAAGAAGTATTGCCTTATATGTTAAAAATGTATATTTGGACTGATGTTGAGATAGAAATAGGAGTAGACTAATTAAGAGTCTCTGAGTAAGGATAAAAGGGGTAAAAACAAGGATTATGTCATGGTAGGGGTCTATAACAGAGCACCTCACCAGGAAGAAGAGGTGGATGAGGCCTTTTAAAAACAGCTAACAAAATCACCCAAAGCATGGGAATTGGTGGTGGTGGTGGTGTATTTCAACTACCCAGGCATTTGTGAGAAAACTATCCACAAGTTCCTGAAATGCACTGGAGATTTTATTTTTTATTTCAGAAGGTGGAGAAAGGTACTAGGGGAGAGACTATTCTAGATACGATTTTGTCAAATTGGGAGGAACCAGTTGAGAATTTGAAAGTGAGAGGCAACTTGGGTAAAAGCGATCATTCAGTTATAGAGTTTTTGGCTCTAAGGAATGGTAGGAGGGAGAACAGTAAAGTAAAAACAATGGATTTTAAGAAGGTAGACTTTAGAAAATTGGGGGAGTTTGTAGGTAAGATTCCATGGGAAGCAAGTCTAAGAGGAAAAACAACTGAAGAGAACTGGTGGTTTTTCAAAGTTTTATTAAGGACACAAGAGCAAACTATTCTACTGTGTAGGGAGGATAGGAAGTATGGCAAGAGACCACTGTGGAATAACCAGGAGATCTTGAATGATTTAAAAATAAAAAAGGTGCCCTACAAAAAATGGAAACTAGAACAAATTACAAAAGATGAATATAAACAAATAATACAAATACATAGGGGCAAAACTAGAAAGGCCAAGGCACAAAACAAAAAAGCTAGAAACATAAAAGATGACAAGAAAACATCCTACAAATACATAAGGAAGAGGAAGACAAAAGATTGGGTAAGCCTCTTACTCAGTGAAGTGATAAAAACAATAGAAAATATGGAAATGGCAGACCTGTGAGGGAAGACTGAAAGAACTGGGTTTGTTTAGTCAGGGAAAGAGAAGGTGGCATGATTATAGCTTTCAAATACCTAAAAGGGTGTTACAAGAAGAAAGGAGGAAAAAATATTCTCCTTAATGACTGAAGATAGGACAAGAAGCAGTGGGCTTAAATTGCAGCAATCGAGGTTTAGCTTTCTAACTGTCAGGGTGGTTAAGCACTGAAATAAATTGCCTAGGTAGGTTGTAATATCTCCATCATTGGAGATTTTTAAGAGCAGGTTAGCCAGACACCTATTAGGGATGGTCTAGATCAGGGGTGGGAAATCTTTTTATGGTCCAAAGAAAAATCAGTTGGGGCCACACACAAGTGAGAATCATCTCACTGACCTGGCTCCCAACTGGGAAGCAAAAACATATAAAAGACACTCATATGAATCATAGTGAACTCAAGGTGTGGGGGCTCTGCTCACACTCCAGCCCTGGGGAAGGGTGCTGAGGCTTGGAGACTTCTTGCGGGCTGAAGCGTGAGCGCTGGCTCACCCCACTGTGGCAGGATGCCCTGAGCCTCTCCCATGGGCCAAATTAAAGTAAACCAGTGATCAGATCCAGCTTGTGGGCCATAGGTTGCTCACTCCTAGTCTCGATGGTGCTTGATCCTGCTATGAGTGCAGGGGACTGGACCTGATGACCTTTTAAGATTCCTTCAAGTTCTGTGATTCTTACTCATAAAGACCATAAGTTGGTGAAGGCATTCAGCCAGGCTTATTGTCTGCAAAGCACAGTACCAATGCCCCATCCAAAGAGTCACTGGGGCACTGACGCATGTATGCCTGGCACAAGGTATCAATGTATAATGTATCAATCAGCATAACAGGAACTGTCCCCTAGTCTGATAGAAAGTTACCCCTCCTAAAACTTCAACATTTATAGTTTGATACAAACAAGTTACATATTACTTTCCAGATGTGGGTTGTGCCCATGAAAGCTCATGATACTGGATATATTTTTGGTTAGTCTCTAAGGCGATGTCTTCACTGCGAGTTTTTCAGGCAGAAAATATGCCGAGGGACTCATTAGCATAAGTCATGATCTCATTAGCATATTTTCTGCCATTTCTTTTTGCGCACGGGGTTTTTGAGCAAAAAGAAGCAGCGTGGACTTTATTTTTGCACAAAAACCCCGTTTTGCAAAGATCCTTATGCCTCCCCAGGACAGACATAGGATCTTGCACAAACCCCCCTTTACACACTGCTTCTTTTCATGCAAAAACCGCTTGCGCAAAAAGAAATGATAGAAAATATGCTAATGAGATGGTAACTTATGCTAATGAGTCCCTCATTAGCATATTTTCTGCCAGAAGAACTCACAGTGAGGACGTAGCCTAAAATGCTATGGGACCATTTGTTGTTTTTAAAGTTTTTTAGTTACAGTTACTCCTCTGAGACTTATTCCAGATGTAATTACCACCCTATACCTTGTACCTAGTAGTTCAAAGAATCATCCTATCATTCCATCCTTAATTTATGAGGAGTTTGTCATCTCTTAGGAATTTGTTTACACAATTATTTGAGAAGGCTGTGTGTACCTGCACAAACCTTCTAGGTTAGGAATGGGTTTACTTGGTTAGCTAATACCTTGTGCTAATACTCTAACAAACCCTAGTTTGGTGCACGCCTAGCCAGCAAGACCTACAATATTTTGGTGCTACAACATTTATAATGGAAATGAGAATTTGTACTGCATGGGAGTACTTTTTAATAGCAATATATGTAGAGAAATGGCATAAAAATGCAGATCAAAGATTCTTTTTGTGTTGGTGTTCTCAATTTTCATGTTTGCTCCAGTGAAAGGTGTTCCTGTAAATCAACATTGATAAGTCTTTGTGCAGACACAATTTGTGAGAGAGAAAGATTACTTGTATTTTTGGCAATAAGGAGAGACTAGCCACATCTAAAGCAACCTATGCTCAAATTCAAAACAGTTCCATATAAAGATATTAATCCAAACTAGAAGAGGAAAAATCTTGGAAATTCTGAAATTCCAGCAGGGGTATTTTTTGCTAAGCCCTCAAGAGAAGATGGCTGTTGAGTATAATGTAACTATTAAAATCTGAACATCTGTCATCTTTCACACTCAGATAATGATTTTTAAAAGCAGAAAACATGAAGTATCCATCAAATTATTTAATCTGGAACCTTAATGTGATATCCTGGGATATTTCAGGAGCAGTATACAGAGTTATACCTGAAAATTTTGCATGTGTACCAATTATGTGACTATCAGAACTGCACTTCAACATAATTTTTTAAAATTTTCCCCTACATGTACAGGCAGTCCCCGGGTTACGTACAAGATAGGGACTGTAGGTTTGTTCTTAAGTTGAATCTGTATGTAAGTCGGAACTGACATCCAGATTCAGCCGCTGCTGAAACTGATCAGTTTCAACAGCGGCTGAATCTGGACGCCAGTTCTGACTTACATACAGATTCAACTTAAGAACCCCAGGCATCCCCAAGTCAGTTGCTGCTGAAACTGATCAGCGGCTGATTCCAGGAAGCCCGGGGCAGGGGCGTCCTGTAGTCAGCCCCTGGTCAGTTTCAGCAGCAGCTGACTTGGGGACGCCTGGGGCAGAGCAGCTGGGGTGCTACCGGGTTGGTCCAGTAGCGCCCAGGGCGGTGCTACGGGACCAACCGGCAGCGCCCCAGCTGCTGTACCACAGGCGTCCGGAGCAAAGCCGCGGAGCACGGGGGCAGCGGTACAGCCCAGACGTGCCGTGGCTGTCCTGCTGCCCTCGGGCTCCGTGGCTTTGCTCTGCTTTGCTCCCCGTCCCCCTGGTCTGCAGACCAGGGGGACGGGCAGCAAAGCGGCGGAACACGCGAGCAGCGGACAGCCCAGATGCGTCTGGGATGTCAGCTGCCCGCGTGCTCCGCGGCTTTGCTCTGCTTTGCTCCCCGTCCCCCTGCTTTGCTCCCTGTCCCCCCCCCTTGCAGACCAGAGGGACGGGGAGCAAAGCAGAGCAAAGCCGCGGAGCACGTGGGCAGCGGACAGCCCAGACGCGTCTGGACTGTCCGCTGCCCGCGTGTTCTGCCGCTTTGCTTCCTCTCCCTGGTCTGCTGGAGACCAGGGAGAGGGAGGGCCCCATTCGTAACTGCGGATCCGACATAAGTCGGATCCGCGTAACTCAGGGACTGCCTGTACTCCAAATATAACCAAATCCTTTCCATGATGGTCACACCATTGGGCTGGGGCCTAGACTGTTTTATTGTTAAATGATTGTACAGTACTTAGCACAGTGTAGTTCTGGTCCACTTCTAGGGTTCCTAGATACAACTATAATAATGATACAGCTACAAATAATAATAATATGCCTACGTATTTTTAAGCAAAGGAGAGGATGAATTTTTGGGATATACCTTACACTTAACCAACTCATTTTACATAAGTTTGAATGCAGGGTAAGAGAAGATCTTGGGGGCTCCTTTCTTCTCCTAGGGCACATCTGCACTATGAGAGAAGGCCAAATCTACTCTAGGTGATTTCTGGGCACCCAGTGTTGAGAGAAAGCAGGGCCGTGTCTCCAATATGGACAAGAATCAAATGTTGTCTGAGGTAGCATGTCCACATTTATGGAGCTTACCGGTGACTCAGAGAGCAAGGAGGCATTGTGGGGAGCTTGGCAGTTCAGTCTGTGCTTCTGGTGTCCGCTGGATCCAAAAAAACGGCACCTGTTGGCCATGTCCCAGAAGACACTCCTCTACATCCTCCCGCCTCATGTGACATAAAAGGGCCAGTGTGTTCACATGCCTTTTTGTGCCCTGGTTGCCCACGCGAATGCCACAGCACTATGAGCATGGAGCCCGAGGTGCTGGAATGTATTTCCATACTCATATCTCGTGCTGCACCTCATGGCATGAGAGTGCCCCCATGTTGCTGCACCGAGAAAAGGAGGAGGAGGAGGAGGAGGACAAACCTCGGTGTAGCATGGAGGCCCTGCTCATACAAGTGATCTTGGAGTATATCAATCACAAGGGGGTACTTCTCCATGGTGGTGTAGGTGCTTGTGGATGACAAGGGATGCTTCATCCACATCAACATCGGATGGTCGGGAAAGGCATGTGATGCACGCATCTTTTGGAACTCCTGCCTCTTCTGAAAGATGCATGCCAGAACTTTTTTTCCCAGACTGGACAATCAGAGTCAGGGAGGTGGACATGTCCATTGTGATCCTGAGCGACCCAGCCCCTTCCTCCTCTGTCTCATGAAGACCTACATGGGTAGCTTGGACCTTAGTAAGGAGGAGTTCAATAATAGGCTGAGCAGGTACAGAATGGTGGTGGAATGTGTGTTTGGACATTTAAAGGGGAGATTCAGGGGTCTTCTGACCAGCTTGGACCTCAATGAGTGCAACATCCCATTTGCAGTGGTGGCCTGTTGTGTGCTCCATAACCCGTGTGAGAATAAGCAGGAGACTTTTCTGGCAAGGTGTGGGGCTGAAGCAGAACGCCTGTCCTGAGAGTTTAAGCAGTTGGACACCAGTGACATAAGGAGATCACAGCACGGGGCAAGGCAAATCAGAGACACCTTGAAGGACAGTTTCATGCAAAGCCAGTTGTGAGACTCTCCCCTGTGGCTCTCAACAAGGTGCCCTTGAATTCGCTGTGTTTGCTTTTCATCCCCCTCTTTCCTTTCCCTTCCCTCTCCTGTTCTCCCCACCTCACTCCACCCCTGCAGTTCAATCAATAAAGAGTCCCTTTTGTAAATACAGGAATTTTTATTTGGGGAAAAACAATAGGGAACGGATTAGGAGAGGCTGGGGGAGGGATTTGGGCTTATTTGGTCTACAGAAGAGAAGTAGCCTCCAACTACCTGAAGGGAGGTTCCAAAGAGGAAGGAAAGAGGCTGTTCTCAGTTGTGACAGATGACAGACCAAGGAGCAAGGGTCTGTTATCTAGGGAGATGGTGGAATCTCTAACCCTAGAGGTTTATAAGTTCCATCTGGACAAAGCTCTGGATGGGATGATTTAGTTGGGTTTGGTCCTGCTTTTAGCAGAGGGTTGGACTTTATGACCTCTTGAGGTCTTTTCCAACTCTATGATTCTATCATTCTATCCACAACTATGGCATCTGCTTGAACAGAAAGGAGAAGTTTTGATACATGAAATTTGCAGTCTCTCAGGGTATGTCTACACTACAAAGTTAATTCGAACTAATGGACGTTAGTTCGAATTAACTTTGATAGGCGCTACACTAGCGCTCCGCTAGTTCGAACTTAATTCGAACTAGCTAAACCTCATTCCACGAGGACTAAGCCTAGTTCGAACTAGTGGGAGGCTAGCCCACCCCAGCTTTCCCTGGTGGCCACTCTGGCCAACACCAGGGAAACTCTATTGCCCCCCTCCCGGCCCCGGACCCCTTAAAGGGGCACGGGCTGGCTACGATGCCCGTGCCAGGTGCAAGCCTACCAGCACCCAGCCAGCAGACCCTGCACCTGGCACGGATCGAGCCACCCACCCAATGCCCCCCAGCCCTCCCCCTCTTCCCGGGACCAGGCTGGCGACTCCCGGGAGCTTGCCCAGGACCGCAAGAGGCAGGCACCTGCCTGGTCCAGTGCAGACATCGTGGACCTCGTCCACGACCTCCACACTAGGCACAGGAAAGTGGCCGTCTAGGGCAGGAGAGCTGCCAGCCTGGCCATCCAGGAGCAGGTTTGCATGAAAATCAAGGTGGTCCACTGAGACCCCCGACCCTGAGCCCTGAGCTTAGAATGGCCATACTGGGTCAGACCAAAGGTCCATCTAGCCCAGTAGCCTGTCTGCCGACAGCGGCCAACCCTAGGGACCCTGGAGGGGATGGACCAAAGACAGTGACCAAGCCATTTGTCTCGTGCCATCCCTCTCCAGCCTTCCACAAACTTCCGGCAGGGACACCACTCCTACCCCCTGGCTAATACCACTCCATGGACCCAACCTCCATGAATTGATCTCACTTCTCTTTAAACTGTTCTAGTTCTAGCCTTCACAGCCTCCTGCAGCAAGGAGTTCCACTTTGCTTTGTGAAGAAGTGGAGTTGACTCTTTGCTTTGTGAAGAAGAACTTTCTGTTATTAGTTTGAAGCCTGCTACCCATTCCTTTCCTTTGGTGTCCTCTAGTCCTTCTATTATGGGAACTAATGAAGAACTTTTCTGTATGCACCCTCTCCACCCCACTCGTGCTTTTATAGACCTCTATCATATCCCCCCTCCATCTCCTCTTTTCTAAGCTGAAAAGTCCCAGTCTCTTTAGCCTCTCTTCATATGGGACCTGTTCCAAACCCCTCATCATTTTAGTTGCCCTCCCCTCTCCCACCCTCTCTCTTCCCCTCTCCCACCTCCTTTTCCCAGTCTCCCCCAGTTTTGTTCAATAAAGAGAGATTCTATTTTTGAACACAATTGTCCTTTATTTTGTACATCAGGAAGGGGGGATAGGGAGGGGTAAGTGGAAGGAGGTGAGGGAGGAATGGGGTACGAGCCCCCGATGGGGAGGACTGGGCTGGCTCCGCAGGCTTCTGGGGGTGGAACCTCTCCTGCAGCCCCCCAATTGCTCCCTCTCCCCAAATGGCAGCCTGCGGCAAGTGCAGCCGGTCTGATGGCCGAGTGCTGTGATGTGCCCAGTGTGGGTACTCCAGGCAATCCAAGCCAGGACTGCTTTGCAAGCAGGGCACCCCTGAGAACTGTCTGTCCGGGGTGGGGGTCGGGTCCCTTTAAGCACAGCCCTCGGCTAGCCTGAGACAGCAGCTCCATGCTCTAAGTCGTCATCTGATGCGCTGCCGGCACTGCTTCCGGCCATGTTTAACCCCGGTTCAGGGCCACTCTGTGTGGACATGCTAGTTCGAATTAGCAAAACGCTAATTTGAACTAGTTTTTTAGTCTGGATGCGTTAGTTCGAATTAGCTTAGTTCGAATTAACTAATTCGAACTAAGTTAGTTCAAATTAGCGCTGTAGTGTAGACATACCCTCAGTGTCTGCCCATATTTGATAAAAGGCTGTACTGTAGGATAGCTTTTGCTTCTGTTGATAATAATGTTCAATTTGATATAATGTTCTGTTGATATAATGGTCAGAGAGATTGGAGTGTTGTGATTTGCTTTTTTCTCCTCCCTACTTTTTTAAAGAAAATTGTAGTCATATCCTCTCACTCCAGAATAACTCTGAGAATGAAGAAAGTAATTTTTACTTTTAAATATTTCAACATAGTAGACTAATTGGTTTTAGTGTTTTGAAATGTTTTGTAATAATGAGTTCCTGCAGTAGGTGTCTCTATGCTGCTTGTTTATTTGTTATTTTATGATTTGCTATTGAAACTGATGTCCCTGGAGACTGAAGTCTCTTCTACAAAGAAAGATACAGCATGGCCAGCAATTTCCTGAAAATCTTGCCAATGGTAACAGAAACTAATTGTCAGTCTACAGTAGTTTCTTCTCAGTGTAGGGAAACCAGCATGTTTTGTTTTGTGTTTAAACTGCTATTGAAATGCAGTTAGGTGGTTTAGATGTGACATAATGTTAACTGTTTTTCTAAAAAATTTTCTAGAATTTGAGCCTGTTAGAGCAACTGACATATTCTGATCTTGACCCTAGTTGGGTTGCTTTGACGCAAGTGACTTGGGTCTAGATCCTCCTGCCTAGCTGAGCTGCTCGTGATATAAGACTATGGATTGATGCTTGAAGACACTTTAAGATTTCTGGGTCCTGAGGCTGCCTAGGGACAGCCCTTAGGCTCTCCGGAGCACTGAAATACCATACCCCTTTACTCTAAGAATGGCCTCTGAACTGAAGGATAGAATGTGTGCACCCCATAAGCCACTTATTGCTCACCCTTGTTCTAGATATTTCCTTTAGAAAAAGTCTAGTGTCACACTGGGCCAATAACATCTAGAGAAAGCTTGAGACCCAAGAATTAACAACATGTTCATAGTTTTGTTTCAGTGGTGTATGACCCATAATCCTATAGTATATTCTAGATGTAAAAATAACATCTGTACAAAAACACATACTACAAATAAAATGATCTTTGATATATTTGTATTTCACAGTAAATGCCAAGTTCTGATGGCACTAAACATTTGAGACCTGATTGTCTGAAAGATCCCTTATTCCTTATTTTAAGAGGAATAAGGGATCTTTCGGAAAAGGCTTTATTTTCTGAAAGATCCGCATCTAGACTGGCGCTTTTTTCCGGCAAAGCTCCGAGCCGGAAAAAAGCGGCAGCCGTTTTTATGCAAATGAAGCGGGGGGGATTTAAATCCCCGCTTCATTTGCAATTGCGATGTGTCTAATTTGCATCCCTTTTACGGAAAAGGGATGCAGTCTAGACACAGCCCAGTAGTCATGGTGATTCCAGTCTCTGATTTAAAAATAAATAACTACTAGAGGTGTTAAAATGCATTTATTAAGGTAATTATTACACAAGGGGAGGCAGCTTTGCTTCCTCTGTATCTGGCAGCACCAGTGGAGGCGGGAGCTGGTGCTTGTGGCTTTTAAACCCAGAACTGCTTCTTCCCACACACCTCAGCAGCAAGGGGAAAGGGGCAGGAGCTGGTGCTTGCAAGGAGCCGACTTTTAAACCAGCTCCCTGTGAGCACCAGCTTCTGCACAGCCACCTTCCCTCCTCCCTCTCACAGGCAGGGGGCACAACAGGAGTTGATGCTCGTGAGGAGCCAGTTTAAAAGCCACTCCTGTCTGCTCCTCCAACCCCCGTGCTGCTGCTCTAGAAGCTCCATATGAGCAAGCTTAAAACCTGGCTCTCTGCATGAATCAGCTCCTGCCTACCCCCTCCTTCACTGCTGCCTCTGTATTAGAGGCAGCAGCGTGGGGTGGACATGCAGTACCCCGGGAGCCAGTGTTCATGGGGAGCCAGCTTAAAACCTGGCTCCTCACAAACACTGGCACTTCCCTGCTCTCCCCCACACTTGCCTCTGATAGCCCAGGTCTATACTAGGGAGTTATTTCAGAACAACCCCCCCTTATTTTGATATAAGAAGTGGAGCATCCACACTACCAAGCTTGTTATTTCAAAATAATGGGCTGGTTATTTTGAAATCCATGCTCCCGCTTTCCTCAGGGAATAATGCTTATTTCAGAATTGTTATTTTGAAATAGCATTAGTATGGACACTCCAGTACTGCTAATTTGAAATAATTGGTCTCCAAAATTTGTGGCCACACCTGTGAGCTCTACTGCTCCCCTTCTGCAGAGTTTTTAAAGCAGCAGGCTACAGGAAAAGGGCTTGTGGCAGGAGGAGAGTGTTGAAAGCCCTGTGCCACACTCCACCATTCTGGGACATACGGCAGACCCCACCACTCCCTCTGAGCCCCCCTTGGCTTCCAGCAATCCCACAGCACTCTTGGCTGCTATTGGCCAGGAACTCAAGAGAGCACCGGCCTGGACTGGTGCAGAGATCCTGGATCTCATCTGAGGTGAGGAGACCAATCTCCAGGATCTCCACACCAGAAAAAAGAACACTGATATCTACAGCTGGATGGCCACCAGACTGGCCAAAAAAGGATACACACAGATCCTTGACCAGATCCAGTAAAAATAAAGGAGCTCTGATAAGCCTACAATAAGGCCAGCGAACAGAGTGGATGCTCTGGGGCTGGCACTTCAAACATGCTGGTTCTATGACCAGATTGATGCCATCTTGGGAGGCGGGGCCAGTCATTTTCCCCACCCTCTGTTATCATTGAGTCCAGCCAGGACACTTCTGGTGTCAGTTTCCATGATGGTGGGATTGTAGAGGACAAAGAGGAGCAGGAAGAGGAGCAGGCCAGCTAGATGACCATACCCACAAACCAGGAGCTGCTTCTCACCCTGGAGCCAGTCCCCACTCCTTCCCCCCATTCCAGGATATCTCCCAGGCGTCAGACAAACCTAGAGAAGGCACGTCAGGTGAGTTCTAATAACTTACTCTATCTTCATGCAGGAGAGGCTGTGTGATCCTTGCTCTACCTACTCAGCCTAGGGGGTCGCACAACAGCCTGTGCATGTGGATGAACATGGAGCACCGGTCCAAAGCACTCAGCCCCTATGATGCTCTCACTCAGGAACCCCTCTGTCCTTCTCACAATGTTCCTGGAGAGTCCTGCCTTACTCTGGCTTCCATAGTGGGACACCTTCCCATGACAAGTCACCATTAAGGAGGCTGGGCTCATAGAAACAGAGCAGTGCCACACAGAGCACAGGATTATGCTTGCACTTGAGCAGCATCTGCTCCCAGTCAAGTGTGGCGATGCGGAGGAGACTGATCCCCTGCATGTGAACCTGTCAGGAAGGAAGAGGAGGAAGCCCCAGTAGCACTTTTTCCAGCAAGCAGCCTCTACCATTCATACACACCTCCCCCAATGCCCCTGCCCCTCCTCCAGCAGGCAGGGATAGAAGTTCTCTCTCTGTGGGACACCACCAGTGCTGAACCTGATGTATGTGGGATACAAAAGGAAGACGAGTCTCCGCATCCCTGACTCCCACCCGCAGGCTCCTGGCTGGGTCGGCACCTTCTCTTGCCTGCTTGTCCCCAGGCTATGGGTGTAGTGATGCTATCCTGTGACATCTGTGCCCCGGCAGGAAAGTGCACACTGACTAGGCAGCAGATGGCCTTGTTCAAAGCACATCACCATCTCACAGAGATCTTCATCATCAACTCAGAGATTAGGGCTAGGCTTCATATACAGTGTCTCCTGAAATGACTGCCCTTGTCACTTTTCTTCACAGCTGGGCCAGCTGCGAGTGTGGCACATCCATAACCTCCCATGCCATTTTCCCCAACTCCACATGATCCAGAGAAGAAAAAGAACCTGGGAAAACCTGCTGTGTGAGCAGATGGCTGCCTCCAGTCCCTCGTCCGGGGACTTGAAGAGAAGTGCCAGCAGAGGACTGCTGACTAGAAGGAATGCTGGGATGACTGGGAGCAGTGGAAGGCTGCCTGGGACCAGCTGTCCCACCAGCATGAGGCCATGTGCTCCTCCCTCACGTTGGTCATGGAGCACATGGCCTTGTGCATGGAGTGGGCCACAAGCCACTTCCCTGCTCCCACTCCTACCCCTTTCCCCTGGCTTTCCCTCTTATCCCCCCCAGGGGCCACCGGGGCCCCAGAACACAGAGCAGTGGGACCTCAAGGGCAGCCAATGCCTCACTAGCTGAATGAAGCAGGCACAACTCATAGCCCCATCCCTGAGCCCGCCTCCCCTCTCCTCCATTCCAGATTCTTTCTCCAGTTCCTCCCCTGTTTTATATCCCCCAATTAAACAGGCTTGTTTGCTTAAAAAAAAAAAAGAGAGAGAGAGAGAGATTTTTATTTGCTCTGCAGGGGAGGGGGAGATGGGAAGTGTGTGGGGGGGAAAGGCACACAGAGGGACTGCAGGGGCCCCTTGTGGAGAATCCCTGGGGACAGTCTAACAGCTGGCCTGGGCTGAAACTCTCCTTCAAGGCCTCCTGGATGAGTACAGCCCCTTGGTGTGGTCTCTGCATGGTGCTGGTGTCCAGCTGCTCATAAGTCCTGGCCAGCCATTCAGCCTCTGTCCCCGACCTTGGCAGGAAAGTCTCCCCCTTGCTTTCACATTGGTTGTGTAGCACACAGCTGACCACCACCGTGGAGGGGATGTTGCACTCACTTAGGGTATGTCTACACTACCCTCCTAATTCGAACTAGGAGGGTAATGTAGGCATACCGCACTTGCAAATGAAGCCCGGGATTTGAATTTCCTGGGCTTCATTTGCATAAGCCGGGCGCCGCCATTTTTAAATCCTGGCTAGTTCGAACCCCGTGCCGCGCGGCTACACGCGGCACGGAGTAGCTAGTTCGGATTAGGCTTCCTCGTGAAATTCAAATCCTGGGCTTCATTTGCAAGTGCGGTATGCCTACATTACCCCGCTAGTTCGAACTAGCGGGGTAGTGTAGACATACCCTTAGATTCAGATGGGTGAGAAGACTCCTGAACCTCCCCTTCTAGCCACTGAACGCACACTCCACCACCATGTGGCACCTTCTCAGCCTGGCATTGATGTTCTCCTTGGTGGGGTCCAGGCTGCCTGTGTAGGGCTTCATGAGCCAAGAGCGCAAGGGATAGGCTCTGTTGCCCAGGATGCAGATGGGCATATCCCTGTCCCCACCCCTGATGGTGCGATCAGAGAAAAAAGTGCCAGTGTGCATCTTCTGGAACAGGCATGAGTTCTGGAAGATACGAATGTCATGTACCTTCCCCAATAAGCTGATGTTGATATCTGTGAAGTGTGAAGGCCCCCACGAGGACCTGCAGCACCATTGAGAAGTACCCCTTCTTCCTGGTGCCTTCCCCAGAGTTCTTCCAGGGGCTCTAAATCCGAGATGGGCTCCAGACAGTGTGGACACGATATTTCAAAATAATTCTGAGTTATTTTGATGCTCCCCCATAGTGTGAACATGCTATTTAAATTTTGTTATTTTGTTATTTCAGTTTTACTTATTTCAAAATTATTTCCTAGTATAGACATGACCCCTACAGGAGCAGCAGCGTAGAGACGTGGTGTTGCATGTAACTGACGTTTAACCAGCGGTTAACCATTTAAATGCTTACAATAACGCATCCCTAATAACAGCAATAAACCATTTTTCAGATGTTGCCTGGTGTTTTGAGAAGTCCAAACAGAGACACCACTACTATAATTTTTGCAATGCTTGCATAACATACATAAATGAAGGTGTTTCATATACAATTACCAATAAAGTACATTTCAGGCCAATGGATGAAAACCAGAGGGAGTTTAATTTGCTTATTCTTCACATTAGCTACAGACTATTTTATGCATAGATAGACCATGCTGCTCCAAAACTTCAAATGCCTTTATTTCTTGTAAACCCTCATAAACTCACCGGCTACGTCTACACTGGACACAATTTCCAGAAAAGCCATGCAAATCAGGTAAGTCAGGATAGGGAAATCCGCGGGGGATTTAAATATCCCCCGTGGATTTAAATAAACATGTCCGCCGCTTTTTTTCCGGCTTGGGGAAAAGCCGGAAAAAAAGCGTCTAGACTCAGGTAGGACTAAGAGATCCTCCGGAAAAGGGCTTTATTCCGGAGGATCGCGCCAGTCTAGACGCTTTTTTTCCGGCTTTTCCCCAAGCCGGAAAAAAAGCGGCGGACATGTTTATTTAAATCCGCGGGGGATATTTAAATCCCCCGCGGATTTCCCTATCCTGACTTACCTGATTTGCATGGCTTTTCCGGAAATTGTGGCCAGTATAGACGTAGCCACCATGTTTAGTGCAGACTTTGGTTAATATAATATCCCTGGGTACGTCTACACTGCATCCCTAGTTCGAACTAGGGATGCAAATGGAGACAACCGAAGTAGTTAATGAAGCGGGGATTTAAATATCCCGCGCTCCATTAACATGATCTTGCCGGCGCGCTAGTTCGAATCACAGCTGATTCGAACCAGGAAGTGCGTGCTGGGACGCGTTAGTTCGGACTAAAGCCCTTAGTCCGAACTAATGTTACTCCTCAAAAAATGAGGAGTAACATTACTTTGGACTAAGGGCTTTAGCCCGAACTAACGCGTCCCGGCGCGCACTTCCTGGTTCGAATCAGCTGTGATTCGAACTAGCGCGCCGGCGAGATCATGTTAATGGAGCGCGGGATATTTAAATCCCCGCTTCATTAACTACTTCGGTTGTCTCCATTTGCATCCCTAGTTCGAACTAGGGATGCAGTGTAGACGTACCCCTAGTGTATAAAAACGCTGTGTAATAGGTCATGGCTTATACTCATCAAAACTTGTTTGGAGCCGCAGAAACTTTGGCATGACCGTATCACTTTTCATGAGTTAGCTATATAGATATTTCATTTTCCCAAAGTGTGGGTGAAGATTGTGAAGAGAACAGTCTGTACTGTATGCATTAACAACTGCTTTTACATGCATACGAGATGATTTGAGAGCCAGAATGTATGATTAATAGCAACAGAAGTATTGTTTTTATACAATGAAAGACCTCGTAATGGGATAGGTGCAGACCTATTATATTTGCATAAAGTATAATGAATTCAGACTTCTTATCTTATAATTTTCTTTGCATGATTAATTCAACAAGTGTAAAAGGCTTCTCTTTGCTAAATAGAGGGGGTTTTACTATAAGAACCAGACAAATGTAGGTAAAAGAGTATAGTGCATACAACATTGTAAGTAGGCTGGTACAGTCTGTAGGTATGGCTAAACTCATTTTTTGAGGAGTAACGTTAGTTCGAACCAAGGGGTTTGGTTCAAACTAACACGTCCCGGCGTGAACTTTCACTTTTGAAACAGCTGGTATTCAGAGTAACGCGCCGGCGAGATCATACTAATGAAGGGCGGGATATTTAAATCCCCGCTTCATTGATTATTTCGAATGCCTGCATTTGCATCCCTAGTTCGAACTAGGGTGCAAGTGTAGACATACCCTGGTACACTATACCGGGAAGACATTTTTGGCTGGTACAGTATACGGGGAAGACACTGTCTGGCTCCCAGCCTCTCCATGGAGCTGCCTGTCCTCCAGCTCCATCTGTATTGAGCCCCACAGGAAAATGGGGGCAGCTTCAGAGTGGTAGAGCATCCAGAGGAACTTATGGAATTCTGCTCCTTTCCCTACTGCCCTGCCCTACCTTCCTCAGCTCTATTCTCTAGTAGGGCTGCTACTCTGTGAAAGGGCCGGGTCCAGGCTACGGCTTCTGCTGCTTTTGCCACTGGCAAGGGCAGAGTGGGGAAAGCTGCCAAACTGCCAGCAGCTCCTCCAGCAGTTGTACTGCTCCAGCCCTCCCAGGTAATGTGGGATGGGCATGGAAGGGAAAGAGCAATGGAGCGTTGGGCTGGGAGCAGGGCAGATTCACATGGAGGGTCACACAGCGAGATCACGTGACCTCCCTTAGCTGGTGTTCCCTCTGTACCGATAAAACATTTATTTTACTTGCATCACTGGACACGTTACAAGAAAATGTAGGCATGCATATTGAAACAGTGGGAAACTATCAAAAGGCTGCAGGAATCAGGGTTTGATTATTCAAACAACTGCAAAGTATTTGCTCACTCTTAGTGCAAATTAAAAAGTATTCTTTCTTTTAAATAGATTGCCCTTCTCAGGTAGCTAATGTTGGAATTTTCAGGGAAAAGCTTAAAACCCTGTTATACACATAAATGGGAAATGCTATGCAAGGGATGGAATGTACTCCAGGAAGTATGTTTATTAGTAGTCTTGGAAGTTTTGTCATGGTCAAATGCTACTTTTCTTTTTTCCATTTTTGATGCAAATATGATAAATCTTTCTTTTTACTTTTTCTATTATTTTCCAACACCCTGTGGCAATGAGTCACATTGATTATATATTGTGTGATTAAAGTTTGTCCTTTCACACATTTTATCTGTTGTTCCTTTTAAGTGTCCTTTTGTTCTGATGTTACAGAACACAGTAATTGTTAGCTGTGCTCGGTTGCCTTTCTCTGTTCATTCATTATTTTATACATTCCTGTCATATTTTATTTTTCTTTTTTTCAGACTCAGATCAAGTTCAGGTTTCTATCAATTGAAGCTGGCAGAAATCCATGTGCAGGATCCCAGTGGCATAGAGTCTAGTGAGGTTGAAAAGATGCAGCAGTGAAAATGAGGTGATGAGAACAGTACCAGCCAGAAAGAGGACATTATGAAGGCAGCTGAAGGTGCACTGATTCTGCATATACCCTCAGCAGTTTATGGCAGGGCTCCAACAGAGTCCTTAGTGGAAATCACAGTTGGCCTCCCACATCAGAAATAGTGAAGGTAGAAAGACAGTGATGGTGATGCCGGGCCTCTTTCAGGGTGAATCACCTTTTAGAGTGCCATGCTGTCCTGATGCAGATATATCATAAGTAGATCAATATGCATCATTATAGTATCAGCCTGTACTAAGGTTGAATAACACTATCCACTGTAAAAGCGACAAGGAGTCCTGTGGCACCTTATAGACTAACAGATGCATTGGAGCGAAGTGGGTCTTTGCCCACGAAAGCTTATGCTCCAATACATCTGTTAGTCTATAAGGTGCCACAGGACTCCTTGTTGCTTTTGCAGATCCAGACTAAGATACCCCTCTGATACTTGACTATCCATTGTAACAGTAAGTGCAACTGTTTTTATGAAGTGCCTTATAGCTGGCTTCCTGATAATCCGTTCAGATTTGGTTGAGTAATGAAAATTCAAAAATCACCATCCCCTGTCTGTGATTAGCACAGTATATTTTGTTCCTGCAAGCATGTCAAAAGCATCCACATTCTACAGCATTTGCTGTGCACCTATCTGGTTTAGAAGAGAATTAGAAGAGAATTCTAATTAGAATATTAGAAAAGGATTAGAAGAGAATATGCAAATGAGCACTCCATTTGCATTTCCTCTTCTGGAAAAAGTTCTTAGTGTAGCCGTAGCCGTAGCCGTAGCTGTAGCCTTAGGCTACATCTTGACAGCAGCACTATTTTGGTATACCGCAAGTATCTCAAAATAGCTATTCCGCATCTTTAAACATGCCTGCTATTTGGAATCCTCCTTCCATGAGGGATAAGGAACATTTCAGGATAGCGCTTTATTTCAAAATTTGTAGACAACTCCAGATTTTGAAATAAGCTATTTTGAAATTAGATCGAAATAAGATACGCAATTTGTATATCTTATTTCGACCTACGGGTGCAGTTTAGTGAAGACATTACCCTCATAGGGTACGTCTACACTAGCTCATTAGTTCGAGCTAGGTAGGGTAATTAGGGCAAGCGGAATTGCAAATGAAGCCCGGGATATTTAAATATCCCGGGCTTCATTTGCATGTTCCTGGGCACTGCCATTTTTAAATCCCCCTTAGTCCGAACTCCGTGCCTGCGGCTACATGCGGCACGGAGTAGGTAGTTCGAATTAAAGATCCTAATTCGAACTACCGTTACTCCTCGTGTCCGGGGGCAGTGCTGGCCGGAAGGGGGGCAGGAAGCAGAGCTGGCAGGGGGGGCGGTGTCCGGGAGCCACGGGGCTGGCTGGCAGGAAGAGGGGGCAGGAAGCAGAGCTGGGAGGGATCGGGGGCTGTGAGGCTGGCCAGCAGGAAAGGAGGCCCGGAGGAATGGGGGCGGGAAGCAGAGCTGGCGGAGGAGGGGTGTTGGGGGCCGTGGGGCTGGCCGGCAGGAAGAGGGGTTGGGAAGCAGAGCTGGGGGGGATTGGGGGCCGTGGGGCTGGAGGGGAAGATGGAGGGGGACAGAAGGGGGAGAGAGGTGCATCCACTGGCCGTAGCCGGAGTCCTTCCAGCTGCGCCCCCGGCAAGCACTCCCTTTACTTGTCAGCAGAAGCCGGGCTGGGAGCCACTTCCCCCCTGCCCAGCTTCTGCTTGCAGAGGCTCCCAGCTGGGAGGCGGGGCTGCAATTGGTCCTGGGAGCCTCTGGTCCCATGCAAAAGCTGGGCGGAGGGGGCCGGTGTCTGGGATTCCCGGCCAGTGTTCCCATCCCACCCCGCCCCACCCCACCCAGCTTTTGCGCGCAACCACAGGGCTCCCAAAGCCAATTGCTCTCCGCCTCCCAGTTGCTCCCCCGCCCCTGCCCCTGCCCCCGCCAGGCTTCCCTCCGGCACCCAGCCGGAAATTCACAAAATACTGGACATTGCACATGTTTTTCTGAATTTTTCTACCGGACAGATGGTGCAAATACCAGACTGTCCGGTAGAAAACCGGACACTTGGCAACCCTACGCCCTCACACATATATTTATCCCCTGTTGATATAGTGCTGGCTATACTGGGGATTAGGTCAGTATAACTTGGTCACTTAATCCATATACCAGAGCAATGTAGTTATGTCAACATACACTGGTAGGGTAGACCAAGCTTTCTCAAACTGTTCACAAAGGCTTGCATTAGACTTTCTGGGGATGATGTTGAAGCCTGAGCCTCATCGCCCCAACAATACTCATCAAAAATATTGTCTAAAGATAAATGAGCACATTTTGTGGACCTTTTACTGCAGAAATTTTCTTTTCTTTTTTAAAGTTCTAATAAAAGCTCTCTCTCAATGGGTCATTTTCCAGTTGTTATTTTACTGAGTCAGCCTGGCTTAAGAGATAGCATGGAATTCATTGCAGACCAATATGTAGCCTTTACTCACATAATTTTTTTTTAAGATTAATGTTCTCAGCTGGGGATATTTTAGACATAAAAATTAAATCCTGTTCTTTCTCTGATCACTGTGCAACAAGCATGGATTACTTCAGTATCAGCATTTGTTTCATAATTATTTCTCTTCTACTTAACCCCCAGGGTTAAATTTGCTAACTGAAAAAGCATGTTGACAGTTAATTTTAATGTGTGTCAAAAATTAAGCTCATTGCACTGGATAATTCTCCTTGGAGATTGTGCTACAGAATCCAGCATCATTTTATTGAGCTGTTGATAGAAAGAAAGGCATCTTGGTATGGAGGAAATGGTTTACAACACTTCCTTTTTGAGGGAAGGGGCATTATCACATGAGGTTGACTCTATAAAGTGTGCACTGTTCTATGAACCATGGTTTACTATGTTTTCCTGGTGAGTTAATGCTATATTGTGGGCTTCAGCAGATTTAAGAAAGATTTTATGACTCTGTTTAGTGTCAGTTATCACAATCCTCCTAAAAATATTTATGGAAACAGTTCTGTGGTGGCATAAAACATCCAGGGTACCATCCCTATTAAATTTTTTGTTCATTGCAACAACCCTGGTATATAATACTGGTTAGAGATCACTGCATCAACTTGTTTGCAGAGAAACCCAAAGTCTTCCCAGTTTTTCATCACATAAATGTCATTGTCTCATCATTATTATGCTCAGAAGACTGAAAGAAAGAGCTTTGTGACACAGTCACCTGTTTTGTAGTTTGCAATGTCTTCAGAATCCACCGCAGAATCTGATTCTTGTTTGGAGAAGGGCAATACTCTGCTGCCATGATGTTGGTACTTAACTGTTTGATCCTGTCTGTTAGGACTTCCTGGTATTCTGCTGAGTGCCATTAAACTGTGTGTTGGTTAAAAAAGTTTATATAACAACTCATAATACCTTTTTCAATAGATATCGGATTATCATTTGAAATCATTATCAATAATGGTCCAATCTTGTTGACTTTACTGAGTTTACTACACATAACATTCAGGCAAATTCCCATCAAAGCCAATGTGAGTTTGCCTCATTAAAGACTATATAAAAAAAGGAGGTCTTCAATATTTAGCCCATTGGCTACATTTGAGGCCCTGAAATTCAGTGACATTTCAGAGGTAAATTATGTTGCCAATGATAAGAGGTTTCAGGAGCGTTTCAGCCCGAATCTTTCAAAAGAATCTACTGTTCCTTACAGAATTTCTAGGGTCTTTGGCATCATAGGGTACGTCTAGACTACATGCCTCTGGCGACAGAGGCATGTAGATTAGGCTACCAGACATAGGAAAATGAAGCGGCGATTTAAATAATCGCCGCTTCATTTAAATTTACATGGCTGCCGCGCTGAGCTGACAAAAAGCTGATCAGCTGTTTGTTGGCTCAGCACGATAGTCTGGACGCTCGGGTGGCGACATCAAAGGTATTTGTCAACCACCCAGGTATGCCTCTGCTTCATTTTCCTATGTCTGGTAGCCTAATCTACATGCCTCTGGCGACAGAGGCATGTAGTCTAGACGTACCCATAGTTCCAGAGCTATGAAATCACATTCTAGCCCAGGGCTACTCAACACGCAGCCCACTTGTTTGTGGCCTGCAGTGCAGTTTGGGTTTACACGGGGCTCAACATGCAGCCCACAGGTATGAGCCAAACAAAAAAGTAGTCAATATAATGGTCTTCTGTTGATATGCGTTTTAGTAGTTCAATTCCTGGACTGTCATTGCTCATTAAAAGTGCTGTCATCAGGGTGGAAATCGGGTAAATATTGCATTTTATTAATATCAGCAGAACTGACTTAAATGGGGCCTGTGCATTATGTAGTCTTGCCTTAATCTTTGTATTCATATCTGTCAGTGTGAAAGAATCCATTAGCATGTATTTGCATATATATTTGTATGTATGTACAATCACACTTAAGTTGCAACCCTCAGCATGTGCTATGAGTTTCATTGTGGCCCCCAGGGCTTCCAAAGTTGAGTAATCCTGTTCTAGCCCATAGATATCTATGTCATTCAGTTCACAAGTACATGCTGTTCAAACTGTCTCGTCCATTGTTTGATGTTCTTCTCTGAAAATGACTGTTCACCATGTGACATTTCTTTTTTTCTTCCCTGGGCATGCAGCCACCTAACGCTGAGGATCATGATGACCAAACGCTGACGGTAGGCAGCAATTTGTGTATTTATGTCTGGGCATTTGTTTCTGGAAGTTGTGAGCGAGACAAATCTTACTTTTCTTTAGCACACTTCAGCACTTTAATAAACTATCATCCTTCCTATGCTGCTGTGCATTAAAAATAATTAAGTTCCAGTGTTAAAGTGATTAACTAATTCTGATATTCAGTTCTACCGTTTTTCATTTGGTGCCAAGATTTAATGTATTTGCCCTGTAGAAGCTTTCATTGAAAACAGCCATGTCCTGCAGCTGTTTTTTTATAATTAATTTGGCAGGAGTTTTAGTTTTATAAATTGTTGATCCTGATTATTTTTTATTGAACTAAATGGAGTGATTTGTGAACATTGCCATCTACAAAATGTATTCTCTAAGAAATTTATGGATGTACTACTGCAGCTGCTGTTATCCTATATAATTATTGGCACGGGAAGGGGAATCTCTTTTTGGTATTTATAAAAAACTCATAAATATATTAAAGATAGTTTATTTTAGATCCATTAGTGTGTATGTGTTTGTGTGTGCGTGCGTGCGCATGTATGTTATTTATCATCATTCTGGAAGTCCTTTTTTTTCCTAACCTTTCCAACACATATGATAGAAAACCATAGGCAGAGGCATAGAGACATACATCATTACTATAACTGACCTAAGGCTTGTCTAAGATTCTATCGTATAAATGGAGTATTTTCAAAATATTTTTCTACATCATTTTGATTATATCTAAAGGTCTGTAATGGACTGCAGGCATTTGAAATGAGAAGCTGGTATACTTCAAAGACAGAACTAAACAGTTCTGCAATGAAACTAAAGACTGTTAATACTGTCAGCTACTCTTTCTCTGCCGTAAAATAATCTCTCCAGGTTTTAACTTGAAAATTTAGCACATAAAGTTCACACTTCCTTTTCTACACTAGACTTTTGGAAATTATGTTTTTCTTTGAGGGTTGCTCATATGCACTCCAGTTTAGGTGTATGCATGCTGTGTGCACAGTTGCTGGAAAGCTTTTCCCTAGCAGGATACTATAGATTAGACACCTAGGGTACGTCTAAACTACATGCCTCCGTCGACGGAGGCATGTAGATTAGTTTATTCGAAAAAGGGAAATGAAGCCACGATTTAAATAATTGCGGCTTCATTTAAATTTACGTGGCTGCCGCGCTGAGCCGACAAACAGCTGATCAGCTGTTTGTCGGCTCAGCACGCTAGTCTGGACGCTCCCCTGCCGACATAAAAGCCCTTTATCGACCTCCCCGGTAAACCTCATCCTACGAGGCATAACGGGGAGGTCGATAAAGGGCTTTCAGGTCGGCGCGGGAGTGTCCAGACTAGCGCACTGAGCCAACAAACAGCTGATTAGCTGTTTGTCAGCTCAGCGCGGCAGCCATGTAAATTTAAATGAAGCCGCGATTATTTAAATCGCGGCTTCATTTCCCTTTGCCGATCTGTCTAATCTATATGCCTCCGTCGACGGAGGCATGTAGTTTAGACACACCCCTAGAGTGGTGCCAATATGGCTTGGTATATAGCACCCTGCTGACCGCCCTCTCCTTCAGTTCCTTCTTACTGCCAGTGACAGTTGTCAGAGCTAGTGTCTGCAAGAGTGCCTTCCCAAGCTCTGTGTCGTAGATAGTTTTCTCAAGTTTTAAATAGCTGATAGTTGAGTGATAAGTTTGCTGTGGGGACTCTTGATGTTCCCTGCCACATGGGGGCCAGGGCATGCCTTGGCTCTCTGGCTTCAAGCAATGCAAACAGTGCACAAAATTTATGCCTACGGGCGATCCACTCAACTCCTGCCTTAAGTATCTAGGAGTGGACCATTTAGCAGATAAGTGGAATGCAAAGGGACAGAGAATTTTGCCTCCAAAATATCCTAATGGGGGCCTCTGTGGAGCCCCATCTGGCATGACAGGCTGTGGGACTGGAATTGTCGGCCTCGGTGTAGCATGCACTGGCTCTGCATAAAGATTTGTATAAACCCTCCCGGCACCAATGTTCACCAGCGCCAAAGACTATCTCACAGCACCAATCCTATTCTCCGGTGCACAAGAAAAGGCAGAGGCAGGAGAGGGGCCGGTCCCCCACTTTGAAAGCTAAGAAGCTTAAGGGGGGCACCCTTTAAACAATCCACCCATACAGCACCATTGGAGCCACTGCCAGTTCCATCAACTCTGGTGCAGGTGGACTCCCCATTCTGGGAGAGTCAGATGTAGGATGTGGATGTGCCATCACCCCTGAGATATATGAGATGGCCCGGAACTTCATTGAGTTGATGTTGGGCTCTTCAGCATCGCTGAGAGAGTCCCTTCTGGCCCCATCACCGGTACCAGGTCCGGTGTAATCAAGGGAGAAGCCTCCTATGTTAAGGAGGTTGTCTTCACCTCAGCACCATTCTGGTGAGGGCTCCTGTACAAGGCGGAGTCCTCTAACTTGGCACTGATCATGGAGCCTGGACCATCAGCCTCTACAGTGGTCTAGTGAGGGCTCCTATATATGACGGAGTCCTCCCAGATGGCACTGCTCCGCTAGTGGGGACTGTTCACTTCAGCACCATTCCACAGAGGGCTCCTGTACAAGGCAGCCTCCCAGGACCTGCCTAAGGGTTTTGGGGCACATGGATTCTTGCACCCACATTGTCCCCTTTACATAAGAACATAAGAATGGTCGTACTGGATCAGACCAAAGGTCCATCTAGCCCAGTATCCTGTCTGCCAACAGTGGCCAGCACCAGGTGTCCTAGAGAGGGTGGACGGAAGACAATGATCAAGCGATTTGTCTCCTGGCATCCCTCTCCAGCCTTTGTCAAACAGAGACCAGGGACACCATTTCTATTCCCTAGCTAATAGCCTTTTATGGACCTAACCTCCATGAAATTATCTAGCTTCTCTATAAACTCTGTTATAGACCTAGCCTTCACAGCCTTCTGTGGCAAGGAGTTCCACAGGTTGACTACACGCTGTGTGAAGAAGAACTTTCTTTTATTAGTTTTAAACCTGCTCCCCATTAACTTCATTTGGTGTCCTCTAGTTCTTCTATTTAGGGAACTAATAACTTTTCTTTATTTGCCCTCTCCACACCACTCATGATTTTATAGACCTCTATCATATCCCCCCTCAGTCTCCTCTTTTCTAAACTGAAAAGTCCCAGTCACTTTAACCTCTCCTCATATGGGACCCGTTCCAAACCCCTAATCATTTTAGTTGCCCTTTTCTGAACCCTTTCCAAGGCCAATGTATCTTTTTTGAGGTGAGGAGACCACATCTGTACACAGTATTCAAGACCACATCTGTACACAGTATTTGGCAAGCTTTGTCTCTGTCCACTATAGAGGTGGCTTGCAAGTGTGTACAAGCCATATCATTTGGACAGGATGCTAACAGTATCAGCATTGGTGATAGATGTCCTTCAGTGGTGGCTCCATGGTTGAGAGCAATAGAGCTACAGTGCTCGAAGGAGATGGAGCAGTTTTACTTGGTGGTGGGAAGCCTTCGACATGAGCCACATATGCGTCTAAATAGACGAGGTTTTCCTTGTGGGCCCTAAAGTGGGGTACCCACCAATGCAGGCTTCGGTTCCCCTTATTCTAGAATACCTTGTAGGGTTAAAGCAACAGGGATTTGCCACTTCCTACATTAAAGTTCATCTGGCCGCAATATTGGTGTTCTTTTTTTGGGGGGTGGGTGGGCGTGTTCAGTATTTGTGGACTCTTGGTGAACAGATTCCTTAAGGGAGTAGATAGTTTATATCCTCAGATGAGGGACCTGGCGCCCTAATGGAATCTAAACCTGGTATTGTCAAAGTTAATGGCTCCACCATTCGAGAGGTTAGCTATTTGTTCATTGTTGTTTTTATCTATGAAGGTTGTATATTTGGTGGCCATTATTTTGGCCAGACGAGTTTCTGAACTAAAAGTGTTAATATCAGAACCCCTTTATACTGTTGTCTTTAAAGATAAGGTTCTGTTGAGACCCTATCCTTCATTCCTCCTGAAAGCGGTTTCCCATTTTCATGTATCACATGACATTATTCTGCCAATGTTTTATGCCAAGCCTCACTTTTTTCCTCCCAGGACAAGTCCCTACATTCCCTGGATGTCAGGCGTGCCTTAGCCTTTTACCTACTAAGCTGTCCAGGAAATGCAATAAATTATTTGTTGCAATAGGATGAAAGGGCTAGCTGTCACCACCCAGAGGAGATCTTCCTGGATCCTCACATGTATTTGTACTAGTTACAACTTAGTGAAAGTGCCAGCCCCTCAACTGTCTGCCCATTTGACCCAAGCACAGGCCTTGTCAATGGCCTTTCTTGCGTATGTTCGTGTCCAAGATATTTGTCAAGTGGCCACGTGTTCCTCAGACCACACATTTATGTCCCACTATGCCATTCAACATCAGTCTAGAGAGGACTTTGCGTTTGAGAGAGCGGTTTTATAGACTGCTGACAGGTGATCTTCGACCTCTCCACCGGATAGCAGCTTGGGAATCACCTAAATTGGAATGCATATGTGCAATCACTTGAAGAAGAAAAGACAGTTACCTTTCATAACTGGTGTTCTTTGAGATGTGCTGCTCATGTCCATTCCAAAACCCTCCTGCCTCCCCTCTGTCAGAGTAACTTCTAGCAAGAAGGGACTAAGGAAGAGGTGGTTGGCAGGGTGCTATGTATCTAGTGTTATTGGTGCCACTCTAGGGGTTTCCTCCTGTCAATCCCCTGCTAGAGAAAAGCTTCCTGGCAACTGTGCACACGGCATGCATACACCTAAATTGGAATGGACATAAGCAACAAATTTTGAAGAACACCAGTTATAAAAAGTAACCGTCTAACTCGATACCTTTAAATTCTAGGCTGTACAAAGTCCAAGGGGTTAGTTGATTTGCCCAATGCAGCAGAAAGAGTCTGTGGATTAGTAGGAGTTAAAGCCATATCTCCTGAGTACCAGTCTACTGATGATGGCTCTTTTGGGATGAACGGGGGTGTACATGTCATATTGCTTAGTACAGAATGTGACCAGTGAAAATCAGAAATGTCTCTGGAAGATGAATATAGCTCATAAAGGAACTGGAGACCTAATTCCTTCTTTTATTTTGGTTTTGAATTCAGACCAAGCCACGTCTCCAACGAGGTGGGAGCTCTGCATCTCTCCACAACAGTTTAATGAGGAACAGCATCTTTCAACTTATGATTCACACACTTGACCCACTTGCTGAAGGTATTCCAATAACTTATTTTCTTTCTCTGCTGTATAAAACAAAAAATATTTCCCCCATTACTCACAAAAATGTTGTTTGTACTTGAGCTACTTTCCCTAATGATGTTCTCTTTGGTTTTGGTTTGCTTATTATTGGCTTGTTTGAGTTTTTTAATCTGTGAGAGTATTTGCATTCTAATGCCACGGTATATCGAGTGCCACAAAGGATTGTGACATCTAGGGATTGCTTTCACTGCGGTATCAATAATAACCATGACTGTCCGGGGGATGTACTGTAAGTACTAGCACATTCTCTCTTTAGTTGGGGCTTGAACAAATTTCATTTGGACAGGGATGTAAAAATTAGATGTTTACTGCTCCTTGTACGGGATGTCAATTTTGTTTTCCTAGCTTTGATGTCAGTATATCACAGGGAAGCTAAACATGGAACTAATTTCTAATATGGAATGTAGACAACATTGACACATTGCAATCTTGACTTTGGATGGATAATCGCTAAAACCAGATAGAATGTGATTATCCACAATCAACTAAGAGCCATCATTGATCTCCAACACTCTTCTCCCCTTTTCTTTCTTTCTTTCTTTCTTTCTTTCTTTCTTTCTTTCTTTCTTTCTTTCTTTCTTTCTTTCTTTCTTTCTTTCTTTCTTTCTTTCTTTCTTTCTTTCTTTCTTTCTTTCTTTCTTTCTCACACTCTTGCTGATATTATCAAAAGTGCAGTATTACTTTGTCAACCATGCCTTTCAAGTGGATTTCTAAATATCCAAACCCAGGTATTTATTTGTGTACTGGGTATTGTGATTACATTACTTGTCCCTGCTGAAGTAAGATATGTCATCTTCAATCATCTATTTTTTTCAAAGTTATAATTCTTCCTAAAAGATGTGAAGGGCTCAACTGGCCCTAAATCTCTAAGGGTATGTCTACACTACAAAGTTAATTCGAACTAACGGACGTTAGTTCGAATTAACTTTGATAGGCGCTACACTAGCGCTCCGCTAGTTCGAACTTAATTCGAACTAGCTAAACCTCATTCCACGAGGACTAAGCCTAGTTCGAACTTACTAGTTCAAATTAAGGGGTGTGTAGCCCCTTAATTCGAACTAGTGGGAGGCTAGACCTCCCCAGCTTTCCCTGGTGGCCACTCTGGCCAACACCAGGGAAACTCTATTGCCCCCCTCCCAGCCCCGGACCCCTTAAAGGGGCACAGGCTGGCTACGATGCCCGTGCCAGGTGCAAGCCTGCCAGCACCCAGCCAGCAGACCCTGCACCTGGCACGAGCCAGCCACCCGATGCCCCCCAGCCCTCCCTCTCTTCCCGGGACGAGGCTGGCGGCTCCCGGGAGCTTGCCCAGGACCGCAAGAGGCGGGCACCCACCTGGTCCAGTGCAGACATCGTGGACCTCGTCTATGACCTCCACACTAGGCACAGGAAAGCGGCCGTCTAGGGCAGGAGAGCTGCCAGCCTGGCCATCCAGGAGCAGGTTTGCATGAAAATCAAGGTGGTCCACTGAGACCCCCGACCCTGAGCCCTGAGCTTAGAATGGCTGTACTAGAAAGGTCCATCTAGCCCAGTAGCCTGTCTGCCGACAGCGGCCAACCCTAGGGACCCTGGAGGGGATGGACCAAAGACAGTGACCAAGCCATTTGTCTCGTGCCATCCCTCTCCAGCCTTCCACAAACTTCGGGCAGGGACACCACTCCTACCCCCTGGCTAAGACCACTCCATGGACCCAACCTCCATGAATTGATCTCACTTCTCTTTAAACTGTTCTAGTTCTAGCCTTCACAGCCTCCTGCAGCAAGGAGTTCCACTTTGCTTTGTGAAGAAGTGGAGTTGACTCTTTGCTTTGTGAAGAAGAACTTTCTGTTATTAGTTTGAAGCCTGCTACCCATTCCTTTCCTTTGGTGTCCTCTAGTCCTTCTATTATGGGAACTAATGAAGAACTTTTCTGTATGCACCCTCTCCACCCCACTCGTGCTTTTATAGACCTCTATCATATCCCCCCTCCATCTCCTCTTTTCTAAGCTGAAAAGTCCCAGTCTCTTTAGCCTCTCTTCATATGGGACCTGTTCCAAACCCCTCATCATTGTAGTTGCCCTCCCCTCTCCCACCCTCTCTCTTCCCCTCTCCCACCTCCTTTTCCCAGTCTCCCCCAGTTTTGTTCAATAAAGAGAGATTCTATTTTTGAACACAATTGTCCTTTATCTTGTACATCAGGAAGGGGGGCTAGGGAGGGGTAAGTGGAAGGAGGTGACGGA